>NC_087075.1:10442302-11041027 GCF_026151205.1 Bolinopsis microptera | reverse complement strand
AGGTGATCATGGCAAAATTAGGAGAACTAGTCGAGAAGATCAACCTCAGGAAATATCCACCTTTCCAATACTTCACGATGATGGTAATTTCCTTGACACTACTAACCAATGGTGGTGTTCCTCTGTTTCTTACGTTTCTCACTTCAACAAAAGGCTGGCAGTGTCTCACCGACCAATGTGACCCAGAGAAAAATCTTTGTGAACAAACAAACTTAACAGATGCTGATTGGTACTCCCCAGCATCTAAAGCAACAGACAAATTTCTGAAGAGTTATAAAGTTTACTGTGGTTATGAGGGCTATTTCAGCATCATAAGCAGCAGCTACTTCTTTGGTTTTATGATTGGAATACTAATTGGCGGCAAAGTTATGGACAAGTTTGGCAGGCACAAATGTATATGGATTGGGATATTTGTATATTGCTTCACTGTACTGATGCATGCTGGAAGTAAAACTGACTTCAGAGTATTTGGGGTGGCCCATGCCCTGACAGGGTTTATGTCAGGGTTCATTGGAGCAATATATGTGTACCAATCAGAGCTCACTATTGGCCGCTTGCGCAACCTTGGTTGTCAGATACACAACGAAACATTCTCCATTGGCATGTTATATGGGGCTATGCTCTCTTATTACATCGAGAACTTTGCACTCATTTGTATTCTTTTAATTGTTCCTGGCCTGTTTTTTGGTTTGATAATCGCTGTCTGGATTCCAGAAAGCCCGCTGTGGTTACAAGTCAATAATAGGGAGGAAGAAACTAAGAAAACCCTCTCATATATCGCAAAGTTTAACAACATTAAGTTTCTGTTAGAAGAGAAAATAGACCCTATAGAGACTAAGGCTGATGACACTGTAAGTGCTTTGTTTAGTTTCTCAAAATCCACCAGGAGGACAACAATAATATTCTTGTTCTCGTGGCTGACTGCTTCGTTCTGTTACTGGGGGCTTAGCTTCAATGTGGGGGATCTCATTGGTAATCTTTACATGAACCAGGTTATCATTTGTATCATTGATTTGGTAAATCGCCCTATAAATTATTATGGTGTGAAGCGAATGAAGAGAGTTTCTTTTCTGCGTGCTTGCAATGTTGGTATGGTGGTGTCAGCTGTCTTCTGTATGATTCCATACAAAAGGAAATATTCCCTGGCTTTAACATCACGAAAATATCAGCCCTCGCAGGCAGAATGATAGCTGATCTATACTTCACAACCATCTACTTGTACACTTCAGAAGTTCTACCGACCAATGTTCGTGGCAGTGGTCTTGCTATTTGTTCCAGCACTGCTAGAATTGGCAGTATCATGGCCCCCTTTGTGATTGTGGCCAATAAAGTCAGTCCTGATATAAACTTTACTGCCATCCTTGTGTCTTCTATCATGTGTTTTGTTATGTACCGCTGGATGCCGGAGACTCACGGTAAATTACTACCGGGGACTCTGTCAGAGATGAAAGATTTGGTGGAGGGCAAGGTTAAGTCCAACATTATTGAGATGAGAGCTGGGGATCATGTTAGATTATTGGACAGTGAGTCAGATGATGATGAGAGCCATTTTGCTGTTAGTCAAGCATAGATTTGTGTTATTTTAACAATCTGAGGTATGTTTTATTTGAAATATTTGTCATTTTTCAGAGCCAGAAATGCAAGACTGATTTCTTTCTTTTCTTTTCTTCAGTTTAATTGCTTTTAATTGCTTTTAGTTGCATCCAATTTTCACTAATTTGTTTGAATATTTTGAAAAGCTGTTAATTAATTAAAACTTGTAAATATAACAATTTAACCACCAGTAATATTTCTTTCTTTCTTATACCACTGTTAGCTATATAATCATGATTTAGCTTACATATTTGCTTAAGTAAATAAAGAAAAATGTTTTAGCTGTACAGCTTGTTCAATTGCGAAAATTTCATTGTGTTGCAGGAGCTACAGTCAGTAGTTCTCCAGTGGAATGGTCCTCACTCTTCCTATCAAATAAATCATGAGGAATAATGCTATCGCAAATTTGTGTCTGAAGATTGTTCAATTTTCTGAAAACGAGGCTTCCTCAAAAGTCAAATGAGTTTGTAAACCATAAAATATACGTTAATGATGAATAATAAGTGTATATAATAATATTGGAGGATGACTTCAAGACTAATCTTCATTAAAACCCCAGCAATACTATAAATCCAATCAGGTGATCCTATTGGGCCTATTGTTGCATAAGATTAATTAGGGTATTTTGGGTCGCAATCTTTTATAGGGGGGGGGGGGGGGGGGGGGGGGGGGGGGGGTGTCACGTCCGTCTATGTCCGCTTGTCTCATAGAATCCAAAAAGGACAGGACATAGGCGGACATAGGCGGACATAGGCGGACATAGGCGGACATAGACGGACATAGACGGACATAGGCGGACATTGGCGGACATAGGCGGACATAGACGGACATTAGCGGACATTAATGGACACCTAAATTGCTAAATAAAATGTTCAATTTTTGCTGTTATAGGGGGGTCATGTTTTTTGTCCGTTCGGTACCCTATATTTTCAAAACGGACAAAAAATAGAGCGGACAAAAACGGACAAAAATGGACAAAAATGTAAATAACATTTAGATGCTTCCTCCTCCTACTCTTCCTCCTCCTCCTGGGTCTTCCTGATCTTCCTCAGTCCTCTTCCTCCTCCCCTCCTCAGTCCTCCTCCTACTCCTCCTCCTCGTCCTCAGTCCTCCTCATCAGTCCTCAACAGTCCTCCTCCTCCCCAGTCCTCCTCCTCCTCAGTCCTCCTCCTGGGTCCTCCTCCTCCTCTTCATTCTCCTCCTCTTCCTCCTCAGTCCTCCTGATCCTCAGTCCTCCTCCTCATCCTTCTCCTCAGTCCTCCATCCTCCTCCTCAGTCCTCCCCCAGTCCTCCTCCTCCTCCTCCTATTCAGTCCTCCTCCTCCTCCTCCTCCTCCTCCTCAGTCCTCCTCCTCCTCTTCTCTCTCAGTCATCTTCCGCAGCCATCCTCCTCAGTCCTCTTCAGCCCTCCTCCTCAGTCCTCCTCCTCCTGGGTCCTCCTCCTCCTCTTCATCCTCCTCCTCTTCCTCCTCGGTCCTCAGTCCTCCTCCTCAGTCCTCCTTCTCATCCTTCTCATCAGTCCTCCTCCTCCTCAGTCCTCTCCCAGTCCTCCTCCTTCTCCTCCTCCTATTTAGTCCTCCTCCTGAGTCCTCCTCCTCCTCCCTCTCAGTCATCCTCCTCAGCCATCCTCCTCAGCCGTCCTCCTCAGTACTCCTCAGTCCCCCTCCTTCTCAGTCATCGTCAGTCCTCCTCCTCAGTCCTCCTCCTCCTTCTGGGTCCTCCTCCTCCTCCTCCTTCTGGGTCCTCCTCCTGGGTCTTCCTGATCCTCCCCAGTCCTCTTCCTTCTCCCCTCCTCAGTCCTCCTCCTACTCCTCCTCCTCGTGCTTAGTTTTCCTCATCAGTCCTCAACAGTCCTCCTCCTCCCCAGTCCTCCTCCTCCTCCTGGGCCTTTTCCTGGGTCCTCCTCCTGGGTCCTCCTCCTCCTGGGTCCTCCTCCTCGTGGGTCCTCCTTCTCCTCCTCAGTCCTTCTCCTTCTCCTCCTCCTCAGTCCTCTTCCTCCTCTTCCTCCTCCTCCTCCCTCTCAGTCATCCTCCTCAGCCATCCTCCTCAGCCATCCTCCTGAGTCCTCCTGAGTCCTCCTCCTGAGTCCTCCTCCTCCTCAGTCATCCTCCTCAGTTCTCCTCCTCCTCCACCTAGGTCCTCCTTCTGGGTCCTCCTCCTCCTCCTCCTGGGTCTTCCTGATCCTCCTTCTCCCTCTCAGTCATCCTCCTCAGTCATCCTCCTCAGTCATCCTCCTCAGCCATCCTCCTCAGCCATCCTCCTCAGCCATCCTCCTCAGCCATCCTCCTCAGCCATCCTCCTCAGCCATCCTCCTCAGCCATCCTCCTCAGCCATCCTCCTCAGTACTCTTCAGTACTCTTCAGTCCTCCTCCGTCTCAGTCCTCCTCCTGAGTCCTCCTCCTCCTGAGCTAATGTCCACCAATGTCCGTCCGAGTCCGCCAATGTCCGTCCGGGTCCGCAAATGTCCGTCCGTGTCCGCCAATGTCCGTCTGTGTCCGCCAATGTCCGTCCTCCTCCTCCCCAGTCCTCCTCCTCCTCCTGGGGCCTTTTCCTGGGTCCTCCTCCTGGGTCCTCCTCCTCCTGGGTCCTCCTTCTCCTCCTCAGTCCTTCTCCTCCTCCTCCTCAGTCCTCTTCCTCCTCTTCCTCCTCCTCCTCCCTCTCAGTCATCCTCCTCAGCCATCCTCCTCAGCCATCCTCCTCAGTCCTCTCAGTCCTCCTCCTGAGTCCTCCTCCTCCTCAGTCATCCTCCTCAGTTCTCCTCCTCCTCCACCTAGGTCCTCCTTCTGGGTCCTCCTCCTCCTCCTCCTGGGTCTTCCTGATCCTCCTTCTCCAGTTCTCCCTCTCAGTCATCCTCCTCAGTCATCCTCCTCAGCCATCCTCCTCAGCCATCCTCCTCAGCCATCCTCCTCAGTACTCTTCAGTACTCTTCAGTCCTCCTCCGTCTCAGTCCTCCTCAGTCCTCCTCCTGAGTCCTCCTCCTCCTGAGCTAATGTCCACCAATGTCCGTCCGAGTCCGCCAATGTCCTGTCCGGGTCCGCAAATGTCCGTCCGTGTCCGCCAATGTCCGTCTGTGTCCGCCAATGTCCGTCCGAGTCCGCCAATGTCCGTCCGTGTCCGCCAATGTCCCAAAAAACACGTCCGTTGTCTCATAGAATCCAAAAAGGACAGGACATAGGCGGACATAGACGGACATGACACCCCCCCCCCCCCCCCCCCCCCCCCTTTATAACTACACTATACAGCTAAGAGAACCACTTTTACATTATATTGCTATTATATTATTGTTATATAATGGACGCACTCCATGCTATACCGTGAACTCTAAGTTTAACATACATTTTGAGAACTTTAATCAGTAACTTGAACCTTCTGTTAGATTTGATAGTAGGTGGGCCAAAATGATCTATATTAGTCGAGACTAAATTGTAGATGTAGAACATATTGTAGGACTTTTATTGTCAAAGTTAAGTATGGCTTGATCCCTGGTAAGAAATAAAGAAATGTACCATATATACATAATGTAACATATATACATAACAATATACATTTGTTGGTTGATACACTTTAAAAGAAATCATGTATAAAAATGTACATCAAACAATCTGAGACTGACATTTATATTTTATAAGGGGTCGTTCACATATTACGTAATCAGCTGAGGGGGGGGGGGGGGGGGGGGGTTCCGAATGATTACGCTAGTGTAATTTTGACACAACAGCTATGTGTAAAACTGATTACGGAGGGGAGGGGGGGGGGGGTAAAAATGTTCCAAAAAATGATTACGTAATATGTGAACGACCCCTAACTAGACCGGAAGTAATGTGGTTTGAAAATAAACCACATACAAATTGAATATCCATATCCACATTGTAGCAGAATGTATTTAAAGTCTCCAGAGGAATGTATCTTTTACTCCTGCAGTAAATATCACAACATTGTTATTTAGCAATCTCGCCATCTTAGCCGGTTACTACAAACACTGCAGTATTATTAATTTACACTATTATTTCTCATGACTTAATTAAGCCTATTAAATTAAAAAGCATGCATGTTTGTAGCCAAACAGTAACATGGGTAAGTAGTAAATTCTGCGTGTCAAATAATACATTCATGAATAAAATGAGAATCATAATAGTATTGAGCGTAATCCAGTAAACCCCACTCCAGCAGCAAATGTCACGTGTTGTTATGCACAGCACATAGTCGTCACGTGTCATGTCACGTGTAGGTATTGACATTGGAACCACCTCTATAAAATGCTGCTTCCTCTCCAACCCCTCTTCTTCTCCCTCTACAATCTTACACACCAAACAAGTCCACACTGCTGATATAATCTCCAGTGACAACAAACACGAGCAATGTGCGCAGCGCATTCTGAGTGCAGTACGCACTGCGCTTGTTGCACTTGCTGAAAAGAGCGGTGCGCTCATTCTAAACGTAAACACAGTGTCAGTGTGCTGCCAAATGCACGGTGTCATGTTGTGGAATGATGAGCACGACACAACTACCCTGGTCACGTGGCAGGACCACCGATGTTCTGACGACTTTCTCAGAGAGATCAGGTATTCTGAGTTTAGTGATGATCTGCACGCGGGGTATGGTAGCGCTACTCTAGCTTGGCTTGCACGGAACACACCCTCCGAACTGAAGAAGTATAAACACTGTGGGACTGTAGCAGATTACTTAGTGTTCGTGCTGTGTGGTTTAAGGGAGGGTGTTATCAGCGATCATAATGCTCAGAGTTGGGGGTTATTTAATGACAAAACAAGAAACTGGGACAACAGAGCTTTAAATACAGCCGGGGTTACAATAAACTTACCCAAAATAGTGAACAATGGAAACATAATAGGTTGTGTTGTCAACGAAAAGTTCAGCATCCAAAAAGGAGCCCAAGTTTTCATTCCCGTTGGTGACCTACAAGCTTCAGTGTATTCAGTACTAGGAGCGAGTTCAGGGCGAGTTTTCAACTACGGTACAGCTTCTCAAATAGTTCACACTACAAAATGTGATGATTTTGGGGATCTACCAGTCTCGGTTCGTCGTACATTGTACACGGATAAATATAACTTGGTAACTGCTGCGTCACTTAACGGAGGGAACTCAATGGAGATAGTTTTTAATTTGTTCTCCTCACTTACCGCTGATCTTCATTACGACACTGTTATGGAGTTAGCCTACGAGAAAAGAAACACAGATTTAAGGGTTTGTCCCGTGTTTTTTGGGGAACGTCACGATACGGGCACATTTGGTAGTTTTTCAAATGTGACTTCAGATAATTTTACAGTTGGAGACATTAGTGCTGCTGTTTTACGAGGAGTTGTAGAGAATTTGTGTGAAATGATGGGTGGTGTCCAGACTAACTTTGATACTTTGTATGCTGTTGGAATAGCGGAGAGGCCGATCTTGCAGCATTATTTGAGAGAGATTATGGGGGATTTTGTGCTCTTTGATAAAGATGTTACTGCGGCTTATGGTGCTATTCTATTTGATTTAGATAATATGAAGTGAATATTCCATATTATAGTGATATTATATAGTTAAACTTGATTTTTTTAATCGTCTCTGCTAAATCCGTAATAAGGGGTCGTTCACACACATATTACGTAATCATTTTTTAGAACATTTTTACCCCACCCCCCCCCCCCCCCCTCCGTAATCAGTTTTACATATAGCTATTGTGTCAAAATTACACTAGCGTAATCATTCGGAACCCCCCCCCACTCAGCTGATTACGTAATATGTGAACGACCCCTAATGAGATCTTTCACATTTTATGAGAATCAGATGCAAATGATCCAGAGTTAAACTTATCTCTAAATTTGAAAATGTCCTATCGGACTGATTATTTAATGGTCACAGGTAAATATTTCAGTAAAAACTGCGAAATTTCGGTTAAGTGGACGGCAGAAAAGCTTCTCTTCAAAAATCTTCCAAAATCTTTTCTTATATTCTGATGATTTTCCGTTTATCAAAGGTTACTTTGGGAATAGAACTTTGAGTACCTCAATCGTGTCTTGTGCCATCCTCAGTGATCTGCTGCTTGATGGCCATACTACGGTGTTGCAACTTGCAAGCAACCTAACAAGCTGTAAGATTAGGCAATTGCTGACGTGGTATACCGCCTTTATTGTATGGAAGGCGCGTCGCTAAACGCTATTTTTTAATCGTCTGAGCGCGTCACGTACGTACATACCTTCGCGTCGCGAGCGCAGCGGTTGCAAGGTGTGTGCCCACAAATATGCATACGAACAATGTTGTTCATTGAATTGTTATCCTTACCTGGGGACCCCAGGCTATTATGTTCATAATAGCTCACTCAGCCCGAATAAAGATTTGGCGGAATGACAGGCTGAGCGCGGCCCAGTAATGTTATCCACGTTAAATATAAAATAGATAGATTCAGTGATGATTGAAACTTTGGCAGTATCCAACAAGTCCCACCACTAAGACATATTTTGGGTGAGGATTACGGATAGAGTAATAAGGGTTTAACTTTTAAGGTACATGAAGACTTTCTATTTCTAAGCAGTAACCTTACTGGGCCGCGCTCAGCCTGTCATTCCGCCAAATGTATATGAACATAAACAAGGATCTGAAACTACTAGGTTCCGTACAGACTCAACTCTGCAACCGTGTCAATATGTTCAATATATGCAAGCCTCTTGATTTATAATCACCGAGTCTAGTAATTGTTTAAGAGAGTTCTCTGGCAGTTACGAAACTCGAGAGACTGTGGGATACTGAAGGGAAAGGAAGCAGTTCTAACGAGCTCTTCTCAAACACAAGGATATATCTTGTGAATTCGGCTAGTATATGAAACATTTGTCATGGAGTTGTAGAGGGAGTTATGTGCCTCGCCGGGCTAAAGTAGTGGATGATCTTGCTGTACGGCAAGTTAAACAAGGATCTGAAACTACTAGGTTCCGTACAGACTCAACTCTGCAACCGTGTCAATATGTTCAATATATGCAAGCCTCTTGATTTATAATAGCCTGGGGTCCCCAGGTAACAGTAACCTTAACCCTTATAACTAGAACTGGGCCTCGTCGAGCTGCGAATGATTGACATCGTGAATCAAGTGGTCTGGCTTCTTAGATACTGCCTGGAGTTGACCTTGATCCACGATGTCAATCCTTCGCAACTTGGCGAGGCCCAGTAGTGCATCTGCACTACTGGGCTGACCGCACTCCATGATCATCAGCCGGATAAGATCCGCGGCAGTGGGACCTCAATTTCAAGTCCTCCATTATATCGCCATGCATTTTCGAAAGCTGATTCCGGATCACCCCGCATGACATAGGGTTAATCGTCAAAATTCAAGCACGGCAGGTTAGTCAATACAAACGGTAAAATAATATAAATAAAAGAGCTAGCCTCTAGTACAGCATAGCAGGGGCCAGGGTGTCATAATTATTGTGACAGTAGACAATTTTGCGTAAAATTGTAGCTTACCCAAGCTTTTAGAAACGATCATTACTTGACTTCTGAGGATCGACCCTTTAAATAACGGCCTAAATTATGGGTTTTGAGGTACATCAACACAAAATTCTGAAAAATTTCAGACGATTGTCTACAGACCAGTTTTTGAATTTTGTAATTCTGATATTCAGAAGTAAACTGTAAAGTTATGACCCGTCGAAAAATATTGATTTCATCATAAAATACACATAAAATTTCAAACACGCCAATAATTCTGACACCCTGCTGTAGAAGCTCTGCACGCGCGGAACTTTATGTCAAAGTAAATGAAAAACTTATTTGTTTGTATACTAATTATTTCTCGCGCGTTCCAAAAACCCAAATATTTTTGGAAACTTTTTTCTTAATTAATCAGATCAATCACCTTTGACCTTCTGTACCAAGTTTTTTAGTAATGCAAATGAGATAATTGCTGCTTTACTACCACCATGAAATTCTACCCTAACTTGTCTCTAATTAGGCCTCACCTCTTTGGTACGCACTTAAAAAAAGGTTTGGTACAGGTCGGTTCCAATCCACTTTCCACACAGTACATGATATCGTTGGAGACATATCTATTGACAATCTGGTCACTTTCAACAAGGTAAAGAATTACGTTATAATGAACAAATACAATACAAGATCAGACAATATAACTAAAAAATTTAAAAACTTAAAATTAAAATTTTTCAAGTTCAAATACTGAATAAAAGGAATTACGACGCTATCAAATTCTGGCCAGGCTGATAGTACACACTATGCCTATATTTATACGCTCCTGTTTCTTTAAAATTATCGGATTTAAGCAACTTTTTAGAGTTTTCAGACACTAATAATTTCCCTGGATCAGCATTACTCCGCATCATATCAGCGATCGTGTAGACAGGTCCAAAAATCTGGTAAGAAAGAACCTGGTCTCCGACTACGCCTGTATCCACGCACCCTGAGATATTGTGTTCAGGAATGTGCAAGACTGATAACGAGTTTTAGATTGTGTGAAGGCAGAATAATTTATAAAAGTATATTGATTATGGGTGAATGTAGTTTATCAAGCAAGTACATGTATCTCACTAACAATTTATAATTCTACTTATTAAGGGGGGGGGGGGGGGGGGGGGGGGGGGTCTTTATGAAATTTCTCTCAAAATTGACTTTATAGTTGTTTCTGATAGAGAGGAGTGATATCTATCAGCTGTTTTTGATCCCATGGAAAAATATTGTTCCTAGCCGAAGTTATCGCTCTGTCCCCTTAACTAAATAATTAATCAACTAATTAACTAAATAATTAATTAACTAAATAATTAATTAACTAAATAATTAATTAACTAATTGACTAATACTTAAGACAACAAGTTCCCACCTGAGTCCATGCCAGCTCTGACCCGCAGCCTCCCCCTAGGCAGCTCCAACTTCTTAACAAATATTACCAGCTCCTTGTAGAGTTGGCGCAGTATTACCGTCACGTTATCTCTGTACTGGTTAACTCCGTTAGCTATTATCACGTACAGGCTTTCTGTTGCTAGTGTCTGGGAGACACTTTAAGTTACAAAGTTTAATTTCCAACAGAACAACAGACTCATACAGACAAACAACTCATACAAATTAAAGCTAGAAACTTAGATCTAACTGATTTAACTGATCAGGAATGTTTATTGTTTTAGCAGAATTTATATTTGAAAACCTTTAAATAACTGGCATGGATACCATATCCTATAGTTCAGAGCTAGAAACTGCCTAGGAATAACATGTTAGTCATCAAATCAATGAACATTAATGAAACTCACACAAAATAATCCAGGGTAGTAATTGATAAAGCTATATATCTCGTCCCTTATAGCTTGAAGTGCCGCCCAAACATCTCTGGATGATACACCGGATTCTAGTAGTTCTAATCCTCCTTAAGATTATTATATAATATTGTCGAGATAAGTAGATAATTGATAATAAATAAATGAACGGTCAAGTTAAAATAGTCAAACTAGTTAAAATGGTCAAAATAGTTAAAATAGTTAAATAATTAAAATAGTTGATATACCAACCAGTAATCTCTATGCACATTATAGATGAGGACAGTAGTGACTCAGCTCCCGGATAAATACCTTCCTCGATGTTCTCAGCTACTTCCCTGAAGAAGATTGCAGTCAGGGAGAAGGCAATTCGTATTAATTGTTTCTTAAATATCGGGTCTAGTTCACTTTTAAGCTACAATGTTAATCGATGGATGAATATATTGATTAAATTGACATGGTCTAAATGGTCACACAGCCCTCGATAATAAATATACATATCTTATTTAATTACGTAATTATTACAACAAAAGTTCTTTACCAAGGCAGAATCTGCAGTCGAAGCCGTCCAATATCGCCTCTTATCGATCTCAACTCAGAATCCAGCTGCGCGATCTTCTTTTCCTTTTTCTTGCTGTACTTCTTTACTGTTTCCAGGGCATGTTCAACTACTGATTTCCTGGGTTTGGTGAATATGTTGAAATTGTTGATCTCATAAGGTACAACTTCTAACATTGCATATTGCTATATTGCACATATAATTCAAAGCAGCCTCAAGCTTTAAGTTTCACTTTCACTTTCACTTTCACACACACAACTGACCTGATACTGGTAATATCAGGGACTCTGTCGCGGAGTAGACCCCTAAAACTAGGCCTCTCCTCCGGGTCCTCACTCCAACACTGGAGAGACATGTTGACAGCTGTTCGTTCTTTGGTTTCCATGTTGGGGTTCACGCTGTACGCAGGCCGGTACGGGGACTTGGAGTGACACTTTCTTACTAGAGTCACTACTTCTGGTAATAAGTAGGTATGAGAAATTAGGTGTGAGAAATGAGTTATATAGTAAATTTTAGCTGAGCTGAAATCATGATCTTTGACGGCTTTTTCGAAAGTTTGCAAGCTAGTCTCGATCTCCGTCGTGGGACATTCCATTTCACCTCGGCTTGGTCACGTCGTCTCCTCGACTAATAACCATTCTAAAACCATTTGTTCTTACCCTGTGCATCTAGTCCATGATGGTCATGTGTGTTGAAAGGTCCACTATACTCCAATATCTCGTGACATATTATACCAAAACTATAAACATCTCCTTCCTTGGTCCCTGAGAAGATCATCTACAGTTAAAAGTAAATAAGTTACCTTTTCAGACAGTGTATAATGTATTATGCATTGTGCGAAACTTATTTAAAAAATATTCGTTTGTGTAGTTTTAGTGTAGCCAGCACCATTATCCATTATATGTACTAGCAGGAACCCGTCTAACCCTAAAATGGTGTCAAGACTCAAGAGACTAAAACAATTATTACCTATTTAATTCGCGTTTTTGACACCACTTGGGGTACCAAATTTTGGGCTCTAAAACTCCTATTTCTTGGCCAATTTTTTATTTTTTCATGTTGATTGCAAATGCTCTGACATTGTGTGGGCTCAGAGAATGCTCATATCTGTTGTGATGAGGAAGAAATGGACATTTAGCAAAATGGGTATTGATATGAGTAGAGCTTTTGATACCGTGAAAAGGGACACTATCATCAATGTTTTGAAAGATGCTGGTTGTTCGGAGGACGACATTCGCTTAGTTCAATACCTTCTATCGAATACTCTCCTTAGAGTTCGTGTTAACTCCTCACTGTCGGAAGAGTTTGAAAGTTTACTCGGAGCCTTTCAAGGTGACAGTTTATCTGGAAAGCTATTCACACTTATTCTTGCAGCAGCCTTACACCACCTCAGAGCTGTATCTGGGAGACCAAACCCACCAGTATCAGAACTAGGTTTTCCAACTGAGTGGGAATATTCAGACGATTGTGACTTTGCTGACGAGGACATCGAGAGACTGAGAATTTTCCTTCCTGCAGTGAAGGAGATTCTCAAAGACTGGAACCTCCAAGTAAATGAAAGTAAAACTGAATTCAGTACCTTCTACCTGGCGAAACAATCTGATAAAGACACAAACGGTCAGCCATTAGCTAATAACGAACCATGGCGAAGTAACAAGTCACTAGGTTCCTTACTGTGTACTGAGAAGGACATTCAAAGAAGGAGAATCCTAGCTGAGATTGCTTTTAAGAACTTTGAAAAAGTATGGTTGTCCGGTAAGAAAATATCCATTGAAAGAAAGCTGAGGTTATACGATGCTCAAGTTGTATCTGTATTGATTTACAACTCAAATAGTTGGAGTCCTAAGAAAGCAACCATGGAGAAAATGGACACACTCCATCGTAGACACCTCAGGTCCATTTTAAACATCAAATGGCCTAAAGGTATGATAAGCAACAAAGCATTGTATGAAAGGTGCAAAGTTGAAAAGTTATCCAAGCGTATTGAACACCAGCGGTGGAAGATGTTTGGACACATTCTCAGGAGTATGGAGAACACCCCAGCCCAAACGGCTCTCTCTTTTACTATTGAATCAGATAATTTATTCATTGGAAGATTGGGGAGACCTAGAATGAACTTGTTATCGGTTTTAAGAAGTGATTTAAATAGTAGAAATTTGCAAATGGACAACTTGTATGAATTGAACGAAATTAGAGATATAGCTGCATGCAACAGATGTTGGGAAAATATTTTTCAAGGGTACAGTTTACCGCATTAAGGTATTTTTAAGAATCATTTTTGTCGGTAAGATCCTGTTTTATAATAATAATGTTGATTTGGAGGCCATTAAAGCATTTGACCCAGTCAAAAAAGTTTCAGTTGTATATCTTTGACGGTTTTTGCAGAAATTCGCGTTAAAGTTGATGCCGTGGTGTCAGTAAAATGGCACGGATAAATAAATATATATTATATATATATCGTCTCGCTTTATATATAGTAAGATTTTGATAATCGTATAAATCCAAACAAATAATGGCACTAGTCTGAAACTATCCACAACAGGTCGTCATAGTTATACAAATATAATATGACACCATTTCAAATAACAACTAATTTTAAATTAAACTAAACCTAAACTTAATTAACTAAACCACGATCTTACCAAACACAGATTGCTGAATCTGCTCTCTCAATATCTCCGGGGCTGACCACATAGAATGGATGTTAGCTGAAGTTTCACCCAGCTCCTCCAACTTTTCTGTGTCAGTTACCCTGGAGCCACAAAATGTTATTTTTACCGCTAGCTGAGCTAGCGGGAATTTGGGGGTGTTATTCAGATGAAATACCTCCTCAACTCTCTCTGTTACTCGCCAGTTACCAGTTGCTATCATAACATCATATTATTGCATGTCAAAAAACCTACGCAATCACAATAACCTGCACAAGGTTCCAAAGTCAGCTATTTTAGCGGTGAGACATCCAGTAACCACAACATTTGAAGACTTGAGGTAACCATGGGATCCAATACTCCTGTGGTTGTGTAGATATTCCATACCGTGTATCATATCACAGATGAAACTCAGCTTGATCTCCAGATCGAATATAAAGTCCTTGTCTTCCAGAACATTCTGATAATTTTTAAGGTGATTAGTTATCTAACGTAAATTTAGTATTGGATTTGTAGATATATGGATTCTGGTGGGGAGGTGAAGCATATCTTTTGACATGTGGCAGTGATTCTGAGGTTTGAGAGACTGAATTGCTATTTAACATAACTACAGAGAATATTATAACCTTGAGGGAGCCCCTTTTACAGTATTGTGATAGGAACATGTAGCCAGCAAGGTTATTATTGTACACAACTCCACACAGTTTAGTGAGGTTCTTGTGCTTTAGTTCAAGTAACTGAAATTAAAGGTTAAGAAAAATTATTTACATTTATTATCGGAAATCAATAAAATTCACCAAGAGCAGTGGATATTTTATCATATCAGCCAACACTTTCATGTTTGGACGCAGTAAACAAATATATTGACCACCATCTTTCATTTCAAGCTTGAAGTTTCTACTAATATATTTACCCACCTCCTTCATTTCAATCCTGAAGTTTCTACCACTTCCTTTAATAATATAAGTAGCAGCACGAGAGAGTTCCTTAGCAGCCCACTCATGGTCATTATACACTGCTAAATCAGTGTAAATGTAATCTCTAGTGTCCTCTTCAGATTCAACTGAGAGCGTGGATCCCTGATTGTTAACGTTTATTAGCCTACAACAATTATCCTAATATCAGAAACCTCCGAAATAACCCAGTATATACGTTGGCCGATTGCACATTAAGAATAAATGCAGATATAATGCGGATAGTAGTGATATGAGTCTGTAATGTTATATGAAAATAAAACAGCAAGCTGCTTAAAAACCTCGTTATTCTTAGTAAGTTTCAGAAAACTGCCTGGTGGATCATTCTTAACAAAATATGATTTTCTCCGACAATTTCCAGTAGCCGAGGCCGTGGGCATTGTTCGTCTATCTCTCACTCCAGAGAAGTTGGACTTTCTCCGATTATAATCGATTCCTAATCGATTAGGAACATGATCTGATCCTTTTCTAATGGTAAGAGTTGGCATAATGAGCCCGTCAATTGCTTCAATATTTGTTATAGACTCATCTGAACTTTCACTCGAGCTGCTGCAGGCATCTGAGTCGGCGGATTGTTCATCCGTGTACTGATATCCTGTAACATAGTTTGATATAGTGTAGGTTTGATGTTTTCAATTGTTTTATTATGTTTAAGGCCTTCACGTTGGCATTATCTATTATCAGTCTCAATCAATTTGCCATTAAACATCTAGCTTTAAAACCTCTTTCAACCGATCTGTGATAAAGCTCCAGACATAACATATTGATAATTACAACTTACTGAAAGTCACCTCCGAGTCCTTTAAACGCCATCGCATGGCGTTGATTTCAGTGTTGAATTTTCTCCACCGAAAGAACAGGTATATCAGAGGTCCAAACACTAAAATAGCCCCCACAGACCCACTGGTGGCGATCGTGATTATCCATTTAATCCTACGTCTCCCTGGAGTGAATCATAGTTTATTTCATTAGGAAAAATTTGTAATAAAGGGATGTAAACAAAAGCTTACGATCGGTTAATCGGGTAATTATAATAAGTAACTATTTAAACAGTAGTAACCATATTTCGTATTCTACAAGAATCTGAAACAAACATCAGGATTCAGGGTGTTTTAATTTTAGTAATTTAACTACATTCTACAGGTAATTTAAGAGCAAGTAAAATAATTATTAACTAACAGTAACAAATGAGGTGATCGTATCCACATGACGTTTCGTCAGCAATAACATGACCTTGTTCAGCTCGTGAATAACGGATAAACTTGTACTTGTCGTAACTGGGGAAATTAATAATTAATAATTTTAAGAGTAAAACATTATACTAACTTATTAGTAATTACTAACTAAAGAGTAAAGACTTATTAAACACAAACTAAACAATAATTATAAACACTAATTTTAACAACTAAACACTGATTATAAACACTAATTATAACAACTAAACACTAATATAACTAAACATTAACTAAAAAATAACGAAACACTAACTAAATAACTAAACTCACAAAGGCACGCCAGTTTCCAAACTATTCCCAAAAGAGTCGAAGTGTAACTCTGAAGACAACTTCGCCGCTTCCTGCTCATAGTTTCTACTGTCCCGTTCAATCTTTCTTCTGTGAGGCAGGAGTCCCGCAAGAGCCTGAGTGGGTTTTTGATCTGGAGGAGCTCATTATAATTTAGTAATATGAGTTGTGAAATTGGATTGTTCCGTTAGAATAACTCCTTAAATTAAATGTTTATATAACAAATTGATTGAAATTGGAGGTATGGTATTCAAATATTTACCTTCCATTTGCCATCCTGAAATATCTTTATTCTGTGAGGTACACTACCAAATGGCCTGAGTAAAGAAATTAATTAATTACTTAGTTTAAGTTTTGTTCTATTACAAATTTTAGCGTTTTATCCTTGTAACATTAAAAATGTTAACCTGCTATCCTTGTAATATTAAAAATGTTAACCTATCATCCCTATAATATTAAGATGTTAACCTATTATCCTTGAAAGTGTATCTGTTAACAATGTCATGCCACGGGCCATCGTTTATCAGGAAGGAAGAATTCTTCATGACATGTGTTGTGTTGAACTCTGATATAGGCGGGCTCTCCACACCAAACATACCTGCAATTATTATGATTTTAAGTATAATTAATTATTGTACTAATTATAATTAATTAGCATTTTCGCGAATATCGTTTGCATTTTGCATGTTTTACAAATTATTATAAAACTGTTCATTTGTTAAAGTTTCAATTTGCAAGGCATACTAATTTTATTTCGTTACATGACTGCTCCAAAGATATAATGAAGGCTTTCACTACAAGCGATGGAAGGCTTCGTGTACCAAAATCAACCCATTAGGTGAGGAAACTTTATATCTTAAGTATAAGGAGTATCGTTCTATCTTAAACAAAGCTATAAAATCTGCGAAAAAAGCCCACTATGGGAAAAAATTTGAACTTGCTAAAGGAAATATTAAAAAAACCTGGGAATTGATCAACGAACTCAGGGGTAAATCTAAAAAAGATATAAAAGCATCATTCTTAATTGATGGTAGAATTGTAACTGAACGCCGTGAGATTGCCAACGGATTTAACATCTACTTCTCGTCTATTGCTCGTAATCTTAATTCAAAAGTTCAATCTTCTGTACCATCTCGTACGGTAACTGATGGCAATTTCAATAAAACGAAGTTTAAACAATACCTCAAGGGCAGAGAAAGAATAGTGAACTCTTTTTTTCTCAGCCCCTGTGACGAGGAAGAGATAAGTAAAATTATTGGTAGCCTTGAAAATGGGAAGGCAAGTGATATCTCTGTTAAAGTCTTGAAAAAGAGTGTAAATTATCTGTCTGGTCATATCTCTAGATTCTTTAATTGGTTCTTGGACAATGGGGTCTTTCCAAACAAGCTTAAAACGGGCTCTATTACACCAATTTATAAAAAAGGAGACTCACGATGCCTTGATAACTATCGACCTGTTTCTACATTACCGATATTTGGCAAAATACTTGAAAAAATAATTTATAATAGGTTATATAATTACCTCAGTGCTATGAACGTGATTTCTGATCGACAATTTGGTTTTAGAAAACAACACTCAACATCTCATGCCGTAAACTATTCTGTCAATAAAATACTTAATGAGATTGAACAGAAAAATCATGTAATTGGAATATTCATTGATCTAAGTAAAGCATTTGACACAATTGAGCACGATAAACTCCTGCATAAACTTGAACACTATGGAGTAAGAGGTATTGCACTAAAAACTCTTGCTAGCTATCTAACAAACCGTAGCCAAGTAACTTCTTTTCAAACTGAAAAATCGGACAAGTGTTCAGTTGAGTATGGTGTACCCCAGGGGTCAGTGTTAGGACCTCTACTATTTCTGATTTATATAAATGATATTGTGAGCTCCTCAAGTTTGGCTGAATTCGTCCTGTTTGCTGATGATACAAATATTTTTGTGATAGGTCGTTCAGCACAGGAAGCTTTTGAAAAAGCTAATCATGTAATGAAACAGGTCAGTAACTATATGGAGTCTAACAAGTTACATATAAATGCAGGGAAAAGTTGTTTTATGCATTTTCAAGAGCAACACAGACCTGTGCTAGAACACGGCCCTTTAACAAGAATCTAACGATTTCAATAGATGGCAAAAAGCTAGAAAAAGTTCAATGTACAAAATTTCTTGGGGTGATAATAGACGAACAGCTATGTTGGGAACCACATCTTAATCATTTATCTTTAAAGCTGAACTCCAGTATTGTATCGATTAAGAGAATTTGCAAATTCATTCCCAAATCTGAATATTTGAAACTATACAATGCTCTATTTATGTCACATCTTAGCTATTGTATAAGTTGCTGGGGTGGGATCCCTAAACATAAGCTGAATAAAATCTTTGCTATTCAAAAACGATGTATACGACTGCTATTTGGTAACATTCCCAATTTTGATCATAAAGAATACTACTTAACCTGTGCACGTTCAAGAACTTATAACGAACATATATATGTTCGTTTCTTTTTAGCCATATACATATGGCTAAAAAGAACTACTGTCTTGAACACACTAAACCGCTATTCACTGAGCAGAAAATTATGAACCTGGAGAATCTGCACATGTACCATACATTTATGGAGCTATTCAAAATTCTTAAATTTGATGTCCCCCAGTCGATTAAAGATCTTTTCAAGTTCTGTCCTAGAAATGAAAAACTTCGTCTTATTGTCCCATTACTGAGGTTAGATATCTCCCAACAGAACTTTTTGTACACCTCTACGAAAATATGGAATGATCTCATCCCCTATGTATTCGAAATATGTGATGCTAATGTAGATGGGATAATAATCCCGGGTTCTTCCAAAAATTCAGACTTATCAGCCTCGTCAGGTATTATTAAATCTAACCTTAAAAAGCACTTGCTATCCCTCCAAAATCGAGGTGACCCTAATATATGGTAACTAATCTATATTATATCTCAAATTCTACATCTGGTACGGCTCTGCACACATGATATCTCTCTCTGCCATGAAACATGGCTAACCTTTCAAACTATGATTTAAAACATAAACCTAAACTAAAACTCAACTGGGCTCTCCTATGTCACCAAACTAGACCAATAAGCAATTTTAGCTTAGATAATTATATTTTTCTATATTTGTATAATAAGTATTATATTGACGTAGTGGATGGTTGAGGGGGTTTTAAGCACAGGTCACTCTCAAATCCTAAAGATAAGCAGTGGCCTTCGGCACTTGAAACCTCTTCAAACCTCCCCTGATTTATTTATTATTGATATTGTTTGATTGTGCCGTAAAAATAAATATTTGTTTTATTAAATATTTGTTTTATTATTAATAAAGTGGATCTGAGTTTTAAGTTAATTAACAACAAATGCTAACCTGGCCACCCAATAGGTTTCATATCAGCAGTAGGATAACTCCTAGTATTAGGATGAGTTGTTCCGTCACTGTACAGATTAACAAGAGTGAACTCCCTGGATCTGGAGACGAACAAGTTGGGGTGGATTCTGTTGAGAAGAGCGGTGAACATTCCCCAAATGAGGGAGTCGTGTGCGAATCCAGCTAAACCTGACACCTGCAGACTACTTTTAGGAGTGCGAAATGGTTTTGTGGTTGAGAGTGAAAATGAATCTGGAATCATGATCAGAAATCTTAAGAGGCAAAAAAGAAATCTAATCTATTTGGTACGGTAGACGTTTAACAAGTTCTGAAGTTTAAATTGAATTATAACGATACAGTTTGAGATCATAGGATCATAAACGAAACTAGAAGATTTAGTTACAGATTGATCTGGTGGATACAAGAATCCTAGTGCGGACGAGGCTTGTTCTCTGAATTCCTCTCTGAAGAAAGGAATGTGAGAATAACATTCTGACATTATTTATAGTCCCTTGACTGTTCATACTAACCCATTAGGGACGACGAGTTTTAAAGTTTGCCGATTTTGATGCCGTTTAACACACTAGGTCACTTTACAGCAAAAATGAGATATCCAAAAAAGCTAATCTGTATCTCGTTTACTTTAAAAGATACAGCTATGGTCGCATACGACCCACTCGTCCGGGTCGCAAACGACCCATCACGGTTTTTCGGCTTTAACTTCTGAAACAAAGACGTTAGGATAAAATAAAATAAAAAGCATAAGTTAAAAACATATGGTCAATACTGTGTGACTCTAACTTTTTAAAAATAAAGAATTTGGGTCATTAACGACCCACTCGGCTCACTTGCTTATTACTACATATGTCCATGTAACTTCTTGAATTCAGCCTAAAGCATGACATCATAAGTTCAAAATCGCCTCTCAGCAAGTGATAATCATCATAAACTGCGAAAAATCGGTTAAATGGGTCATTAGCGACCCACTAAGACCACAAAATTGATTAATTAAATATAATGTTGTCAAACTTTTACAAATATTAGTATAAAAACATGTTATATCTTGGTCATTACTCCTGTACGTTGATTTAAATTTTAAAATCGATCAACTGGGTCAATAACGACCCACTCGGAAGTTGAACCACGACATTAATTATCAGTATCATGTTGTTCTACCATCAAGAAAGACACTCGTAGGTCTTAATTCCACGCAAACCACGGGTGGCTGACTACTAGCCCTTCTGAGATCTGGAAATTCGGGCTCCTGACCATGGTCGACCGACGCCCCGCGACCTCGGGCCATTTAGACTTGTCCTTGTCCCAAAATTATTCATTCCTCGGTTTAGGGGTCTGATCTGAGTTCCTCGCCAAAAAAGTCATACCTCATTTTAGGGGTCGAACAAATTCCTTCTGGCCAAAATAGTTACATTCCACGGTTTTAGTAGGGGTCGACTCAAGTCCTCGGCCATAATATTCCATTTCCTCGTTTAAGGGGTCGAAAAAGTCTCCCGCCCTCGTCAAAAAATGGTCCCCGTTCAGTCGGTCCCGCTATAAACACACATTCAAACCTCAGTAGCTACATCCAAGATTCAGACATGCCCACAGGCTATGGGGACCACTGCTTTCAACGCTTCATCATATTACACCTATTTACTACCCTCAGTTTTTTTTCTGCAGAGATCTGAGTTGCCTTCTACTCCCTCTGCGTTGTCAGAAGGCAGTCACCTGTTTGAGACATGCCTTCTCCCGTAGAAGCCTGTGTGGGCAACCCAAGAACTTCCTTTGATTAGATCACCGGACTCGTGCGCGAGTTGGAGTACCGACACACTTTCTAGGGGTACTAGCACTTTTAGCGCAAGTTTCCTAGAACACTTGGGGGTCCCTTACAAATCCGGCCCATACACCACTCACAGGAGCCCCTCGTTTGTGGCAGTAACCGTTGTTCGACACTCTATCTTCGCACCGGTTCTCACTTGTACTTCCCCCAATCTTATCTGATTCTGTGACAGATTGGCAGTTGCCATGGCGCTCCACACGTCCCAGAATTCTTGCACGTGCACTTTTCTTACAGGCAGCGTTTTCCCGTAGTACTGGAACCGATAACAGTCACATCACATCTCCCACGGGAGACCTGTCCCCCGTTTTCACATGTCAGTTCACAGGTCCGTTCACACCTTATAGACCGCATTTATTCATAAAAATAAAAACGGTAAATTATGTCCTACATCTTTAGTACAATAGTTCTTTTTCTAGCGTAAAAACAACATTTGGTTGAGTAAAGCGTGAGGTAGATAGAATCCGCGCTTCCAATTCAACAGATTGGCGAATAAAAATACATACCAGAAAACAAAGACAAGATTAACTAAATGGAACAAATAATTCCTGTCATTGTCGAGAAGATTGTCAACACACAATCACAAGACAACAAACTGACTCACCATCTGGACTGAAGCACTTGCCATCATCCTATCAGTGAGATAGATCAGTTCACATTCTGAATTTTCACTGTGTGAACACCTTGACCGTTCATTATTCTGATAATATAAACGGTAAATTATTCCAGCAGCATTAGTTACACAAGACCATTTGTAAGCGTATTAAAACAACATTAGGTCTTGAGTGAAGCGTGAGTGATATAAAATCCCGCGCTTACCAATTTCAAAGATTGGGCGAATATAAAGAAATACCTAGATTACCAAATAAAAAGACAAGATTATCAACCAGTGGGACATTAATTCCGTCATAACTCATGCGAGAAATTCAACACATACAATCACAAGACACATAACTGGACTCACCTTAAGGTCTCTACTAGCACTTGAGCCATCATATCCATCAGTGAGATAGTCAGTTTCACATTCACTGGATCACCTTTGACCTTTTTATTCTAAAAATAATCTGTTATAAATATGTCCAAATACATCTTTATGTCGTACATAAATCGTACAAAACAACATTTTGGCTATAAATGAAATTACCAAAAAAAAAGCACAAGAATAACTAAAAGTGGGACATTAATTCCGTCATGTCCCCTCGAGAAGATTCAACACACAAACACATGACACAAACTGACCTCACGCTTAGACGTACACTTGCCATCCATTTCCACAGTGAGTACAATATCTTTCCTCCGTTCGTACAAACTCAGAGAATCATTATAGGCGTCACACTTGGCGTCACTCATGGTAGCCACAAATGAGTCCCGAAATAATTAATGGGTGTGTTTATCCTTTTACTGAGATACCCAGAAGTAGCATTATATTATTATATAATTCATTTATGTTCTTAACACTTTGTAATTATTCGCTCAACTTTAACCAGAGTGGGCACTGCTCATTTTAGGTATTTGAAGATTAATTTATTTATAATATTTATATGTAATTTTACATTGATATTTTTTGCATTAGTTGACTTTTCCAACTGAGGCGCATAGACCCTAAGAAAAGTGTACCATTATTCTCACTACCGTACAATAACTACAATATCATCAATGAAATTAAATAAAATATTCTACTTCCAACACAGTCGATAGTCCCACACCAAAAGTAATGCTCTGACACTATAAAGCTTGGTAGGAACTTGTCCAAACAAGTGGTAACCTACGATACTAACGTAACCTGATTTTGATAGAGTTTTGTTGGATACGTAGTTAGTTCAGGGCAGAAAATTAAGATTTGATATGACAATTGCTCCTTCTATAATAGGCAATATTACCAGGCAGACATAAAAATTTATTCATAATACTATACCACTGTAACATCTAACAATGCTTATGATAGTATACAACAGTAACGTAAAGGAATTTAAAACATCTGTAAAAATAAAGAAAATCAGAAAATTATTAACCTCCTATTACCCATAGTGGTAAATATCGGTGTAAAGATTTGCGCACTAATCGTAGTCGAAAAATCCCGTCCGTATAATCCGAAAAACTCGTAGCAGGCAGACCCACATTACTGCTAAGGGTCCTTTTTCTTGTAAGAGAAGCGTTTTTGCAACATGTTCTCAACCTGAGTAAACGGAACCACGCAACGTGAGGCGTTTCCTCCCATCTGATTCCAGTCCAACTACCTCTAACTGAAAGATAGTCTGAATCAATTGAGTGCTTAAAAAAACGAAATAAAGTACCAACATTCAGTCTGCTCCTCTTAATATACTTTGTAAAGGCAAGGTCAAGCATTTTAAAGAAGTAGATAAGTTCAAAGTTCTTAAGAAGTAATAAAGTTCAAGTTTCTTACCATATTGAAGTTTCGCAAACAGAACGTGAGGCCTTTATTCCGGGCAAAAACCGACACATCTGCGGGTATAATCTAAGTTTCTCATCATCAAGAATATTTCAACACTTCATTGTATCAGACACAGGAAGTTATTAAAAAATTCAGGACCATTTTAAAAGAGTTTTAATGAAGAACCAAAAACATAATTATATCAGTGTGCATTAATTTTTTATACTATTAATTTGACAAAAACCCATAATCATGGTAGAGTGGACCGCTGCCCAGTGTCTCTCTTCCCAAACAAAAGGAAATGATATTAATTGATAGACCGTTTCTACTCAATGCCAAAAAGATACCGCGAATGAAATCGGACGCACTGCATTTCCTCCATTCATTCACGGCTTTTCGAATAAGAAATAATTTTCGATTAATTCCATTCAAATCAGAAGCTGTTAAAAATCTCTTTGGTGTTTTGTCGGGTCGATACCTAGTATATCGCGGGAACAGGTGGAGTTACTACTGCTGAAGTTAATTGAATCTGATAGTGCCGAGTACAGCTGCCTTTGGTAGTTTTTTCAAAGGTCTAATTTACAATTGTAAATTAAGGGAAAAGCGAGCGAAACCGATATTCATTCTCGGTATCATTTTGCATTGACAGAATCGTGTCAAACAAATTAATATCATTTCCGTTTTGTTATGGTAAAAGATAGTACACAGGCCTGTCCCTTCTACCCATTATTAATGGTCTTTTTTGTCTAAATATCATCTATTTTTTTGAATATAATGTCAGGGTACTTTTATAAAGTCGATAATATAAACAGAAACTTTCATTAATCCGGAAGGAAGTTTTCAAACGATTTCGTAAATTTTTCTTCTTTAAAAACATTTCCTTGTTGTTTAGGAAAGCATATCGGTCGATCACTTTACTGAATAATTACCACTTAATACTTCATTCAAGTTGGCATTAAATTCAAATATAATATGACATAAAACTGTCGTGCAAAGCAGAATTTGTTTGAAATCACGAATGAGCTCAAATTCTCACCTTTCGCGCGTGTCAAACTTTGAGCGGGAGACTTTGCGTGCGCATCCATATTTGAATCGCCGTTAACTTTTTGCATGTAATTGTTTTATATATAGTTTGATAAGCAAGCAAAGTTTCAAAGTATATCAAGAAGAATTTGAAATCACTAACGGCACTCTAAAGGTTGACAGAAAATACGAAAACAGCAATTTTCAGTGAGATTATTAGCGAAATTTCTATCAATTTGGGCGTGTCCCCTCGTGTGCAAATTTTCTATTTTCAACTTTAAAACTAGCCTAATGCACAATTTATACCTATAGGAAGCAGAACGGAGCTCCACAACCCAAGGCATGGCCCAATCACCAGAGAATACGTAAATCGCACAATTGACGTTTTTTATAAATATAATTCTTCAAAAAAGCACAAACTTCCAATGTACTACTTATCTTTATGAAGGAGCAAGCTAGAAAAACTTTCCGGAAGATGTTCGAATGCTTGAACAATATTATCTAATGGTGAAATTTTCCTCAGATTTTGAATACAATTACAATTTAATGTGTAGTAAAATCAATTAAAAGTTAATCACTTTGTCAAAAATCAAGTTTTAAAAAACGGTTAACTTGATGACTCCATTCAAAGGGTTTCATGACCGTACAAATAAATTATTTGTACAATGAAAACTAAAGTGTAAAACAATTATTTTCAAGACCTGTGGTGGAAATGGCTGTGATCATATACTTTTGAATCTATGGACTATTAATACAGGCTACAATGACTGGTCAAAGCGTCTATCCCTGAATATGTATAATGTATAATCACGACACTATCTGTCATAAAACACAGGGGTTCTAGAAAATCCACATCCCGATTTTCCTGAAACCCTTAAACTTTTCTTGCATTCGATTTGGTCAACGTCTAGACCCCTGAAAAATTTCAAGATCTCTAACTCAATTTAAACATTGTTTTTAAAGGCTCCTGAATATGGCGATTTTGGGGTCTTTTAACCGAATTTCTGTATAACCGTGCTGGCGAGTAATTATATTAGCAAATTTCTTAAAAATCCTCAACATAAACTATTTATTCTTCTGTCCATCTTGACATCAAATTAGAATGATTTTGAACAAAAAATACATCTGCTGAAACGACATCCGAAGAGTCTTAATGTCTGAAAAACTCTCTGCCGAGTCTGTGCGGCGGTCCCTTCGTGATCCGCCCACCTAGCCTCCGCCGGAGGTGCACGCTTCCGCGTGCACGAAAAGATGCTTGTAACTTGTAAACCAAAGAGGGTATAATAGTAAAAGGGGGTATAATATAAAGGGGTTAAAATAGGTAAATGGTGTACATAGTAATACAGCCCACCATAATGCAACGGTCGTGCTTGCAGCAACAGTTGAATTTAGATTTCCTTAGTATAAAATCAACAAGATCAAGCTGGTTATCTGCTGCTTATAATTTAATCCGACTTATCCCGGTCAATAGAAGGTTTTACTAGGCTCAAAACACCTGTGCTGTTACTATATACCAAAACTCATTTTTTCATATCCGCCTTCCGCATTTATCCACTAAAAAAAGGTACATGTAGAAGATACCACCACTTTTTAATCAATCAACATATCTTTGATATATCTTTGTAATTCTCGAACAATCATCGTTATTTTTCTTCTGTCTCGAACAGTTCACATCGGGACCTCTTGCTGTTTGAAGAGAACTTGGGGACAACGAGATTTTTCTGTGTAGTGGTTTACAAGATTAATTTTGTCATTATTCTAGCTCAGGTTCTACTGTTACACAAGATAATATTGTAATTATTCTGGTTCACTCTACTGCTTCCTAGGTGGATACAAGATTAATTTACTCATAATTCTGGTTTCAGCTCTACCCTCAGCTGTACAATAAAGTGTAAGCAAAAGCTAGCTTGCCTAATCTTTAAATAATCTTGTCCATCCCCGAACGAAGACCCATAAAAAACTTTTTAGTGGAAAAGGAAAGATACAAAGATCTGGATAATGTGGGATGAGTTGACCATATTTTTTTCTAATTCGTAACAGCGCTTGAATTGACCCTGGCTTGTAAACCATCTGACCAGTAACCATCCAACACTGACCAAAAATGTCAAAACAAAATCCGCACAACTACAAAGTTCGCCCCCCCACCTAGTGTGGTCCACCACATTCCCTTCGGCGCTGCTGACCTACCAATTTAAGTATAACTTACTTCACAGAGTACTGGACTGCTGTCTTGAGAGAACCTCTCCCCAATCCGTTAGTTGCGTACACAACAGTTCAAGTCATCTGAAAAATTAAGATCTTAAAAGATAAAAACGGACCAACAAATTTTGTTTGTTGTTATTTTAATTCTTAAATAAAAATAAATCGTTCTTAACCAAGTGCTAGACTATTATTTTACACCAGGGCTGATCGCTTCACAGTTAGCCCCTCCACTCTCAATAAACAAATGGTCATTCAGGCTTTTTGTTTGGGGAATGAACTCCCTACCTTTTGATAAGGATCCAGATAACATAAAAACGCCACTATATACCAAGAATCTTTACAATACTTGAAGTTCATTAATACCAAGATTTACCGCGGAGTTTGGGAGGAGGGTAAAAGCCCTCGATAAAACCGAGGTATTACGGTAAATCGAGTTCAATAGTTTTTACAAGAATGTACAGTTAGAGCCCTAATTTGGGAAAATTGGTCGCGGTCAAAGTCGGGGACTGCAGTAAATCGGTGTGGTTAATCGGGTGCAGTAAATCGGGGTTTTGCTTTAACACAGAATGAAAATAAAACTCACGTGGAGTAAAAGCAGTAAGATCTCCGTCTGTAGTTAGGTGACAATTTTAGCGTATCAATCAGCCTGGTACAATGTCCATTATCAGAGATGCGTGTGTGAGCCCACCCAGCTGGCAATCGTCTTGGCCAGACTGTGAAACGGTTTACTAATATTTACCCTGAACCCGCCACAACGTTCTAATTACCTCACAGATCAATGTTTCTTCTACTTTCCTCTAATCACAGACACATGCAACTGCTAATTGCTACATTACAGATCACTGTTAATGCCAAATTATAAACCACGCGAAAAATTTTCAACGGCTTCCCTGTAATGTAGGAGAGATCTGACTTAGCCCCATTACACCCAATCTCTGAACTCGCCCGGGATTCCAAGCTCGATTTACCAATGCAGCGAAACTTCATGATGCGAAACAATCAAACCTTGTAAAATTGCCTTTAAATTCATCTCTTCCCAGATTGGTCCTATGTTCACTCTGTTATTTTTTAATGGTTTTTGAACTTATTGAATACTATTAAATGGTTGATAGAACTCCAACCTAAATCAATCTATGTCCAGATAAAATCTGATTGACATAATTACTTAAACTTAAAGTTGCCAAAGATTTCAAACAAATTCTCTCCTTTCAGAAAAAATTACCGGCAAGTTTGTTAGCGATACTGTCCCTCGTCACTGCTACTTAACAGTTGTCTATGGTAATTGCTCCAGATTTCAGGAGTTCTCCAATATCGTCAAAATAAACGGTTTTATTTCGTGTACGTCCGGCACTATCGGGTTTTCTGGAACCTTCCTTATCACCGTGCGAGATATCAGACAATTTCTAGTGAGAACGGGAGTGATGAAGTGATGAAATAGAATAGTTCAAGGATAAGATGATCAATTACATTCAAGATTTTTTGCAAGATCAAGACTTAAACGTTAAAGTGAGATGAAAAATAGTTGATTTGGTTTATTTGACATGAATTCAGTGTTTTATCATTTTGTGTTTTAAGGTTAAGAAGAAAAGAATAATTCCCTGAAGCAACTTTCTCATTTTTCTTTCATTCGCTGCAGTATCGTAAAAAAGGTAAAACTTATGAGAAATTTAGAACTTAGGTCCATTTACTGTTAACCATCGTCTATCTATTAAATTTTTGGCTCTATCTCCTTGACTCCAAGTATCCTATAACGTCCTTTTTTTGATGCCGCATTAGGCTGGCTATCACCGTCCACGCTAGAACCTTTTATAATGCCCAGTTTATCGAAAGAATTGTATTAAAAGTTAAAACTGAACAAGCGGTAATTATCTCTAATTGATTAATCCAGCGTAGATGAGTGATAGTCATGAGAACACTAAGCGTTAAGCTGGAAACTTTTGCGCACCAAAGAATTGTTGATTGTATCCTTCAATATAACTGAGCTAGAAACGTGTTTTTCTGGTTGTTTTGATCTACTACCGAGCGTTTTTGTAGTATGGTCGTACTCGCTGAAGTGACGAAATGATTGAGGTATGGAAAATAAGGACCAAAAGTGCGAGAACTTAAAAGGAGTTTTAGAACTGAAAATAGGGAAAGGCCTGTGATAATATGTAAATACGGTGAATAAACTTGTATTTTAAATAGTCCTTTGCGGGCGAGAGTAAAATGAACGAAAACCACAATTGTAAGTGTCCAGTAGTTAATTTATTAATTAATTAATCTCAATTAAATAATGTAAACTAACATCGAATACGAAAGCAGCTTGGTTATAACGATCCTCTCCGACTCGACTTTAAAACTTCCAACTCGTTTTACATATACTGGACCCCTGATCAATCCCTCTGAAAATTTGTAAATATGACTAATAATTAAATAAATGATAACATAAAGGTTGTGTGAAAGTTGTAAACAACAAACAAACAAACAAACAAAAAAAACAAACAAAACAAACAAACAAACAAACAAACAATTAAAAAACAAACAAACACATCAAACACAAACAAACAAACAAACAAAACAAAAAACCAAAAAAAAAACAACAAACAAACCAAACATAACAAACAAAACAAACAAACAAACAAAAAACCCAAAAAAAAAACAACTAATAACAAACTAATTTAAACTCAAAACAAACTAAATAAAAATACAAACGAACTCAAACAAAACAAACAATAAACTAACTAACTAACCAACTAACAAACTTAACAAACTATTTTTTAAAGGGTTAATTTTTTTAAAAAAAAACCAACGCCAGGGTCCCTCCCTGAAATAGAAAAATCATCAAGCTTTAATGTTATCGGACCTTACCGGACCTTATTCGGGCGGTGATTGCGTGACCGCTAAGCCCTCTAGCGCCCACGTAATGTCTGACCAAAGAAAGTCCGATGAACTATGAAGTATATATGTGACACGAAATCAACGCAATCATTGGAAAATTTTGCACTGGAAATATTTTGCGCTGGTCTTTTTATGCCATGCAGTGGTCATATAACTGTAAACTGTGCCTATTATTCACTATTCAGTGATACAAATTGTCATATAGTGGTTTACTTGTCCCAGAATATATCTTATTAGTTTAAGGGACTATCACATTTACCCACGTGCGAACTTACATTTATGAGGCGAAAGGCACAAATATTTGGAAAGTCTCCCTGAACACAGGCGTCTGTTTTAACCACAAATTCTGAATGTGTTTTGTTCGACATATTATCACTTCTGAAACATCAATAATTGGAAGTTCTCATCGTTAATGCATTTATGGAATTAAAGGTCCCTAACAAGGGTCCTTTTAAAGCGACCCTTCAGCGACCATTAAGAGACCATCAATAAATTTCCAAGTTCCAAAAAAACTTAATATTTAAAGTTTTGTTTGGACCGTACTGAATTCTATATTGTATAAATCATTTGACCAAAACCCATAATTGGGTAGAGTGGATCGCTGCCGCCTGCCAGTGTCCCTTTCCCAACCTAAAGTAAATGTTATTAATTTGAATGACCGCAAAATGATAACGAGAATGAAATCGGTCGCTGGCTTTACGCCAGCATTGTTATAATTCCGTATAACACTAACAGTGCTGACTGCTGGCGCGTATTTTACGCAAATTTCTCGAGCGTGCTAAATCACTCTACAGTCGATCTTGAAGATTTTTCTAAAAGGGCCCCCGACAGTTGAAACCAACTTAAATCGATGTATTTTCAGACGCTGGTTGGGGCCAGGGATTGGGTTAGGGTCAGGGTTGGGATCAGATAAGACTAAGAGGTTAGAAATAGAGGGTTAGGGTTTCGAATAGTCGTTCAGGGCCAGCTAGAGAACGGGTTGAAAAAGTCACGTGACAGTCGAGTCTAGAGTGCTGAGTGATTAATCATCATCCCAAATTTCTTAAAAACCTCCACATAACTATTTCTTATTCCTTTCATCTTTGAAATGAAATGAAATGAAATGAGGTATTTATATCCCGCTCATATGATTAACCAACAACACAAGGAAGGTGGTTAACCATGTCAGAGCGGCTGACTGTAAGTGATGTGAGCAAATGTGTAAACGTGAACAAAGTATAACTCATCATAAGGCAAAGACAAAATTAAAACATCTTTTATTGTAAACCACACTAAACTAAATAGAAGCAGAAACCATACAATACATGTAGGTATAATAAAGGTACAGTGACATAATCAATCGAGAAAGAGACAGATCCTAGAAAGTTAGACATCAAGACATAAAATGGAGTGCGGTAAAAAATAAAAGCCAACGTGTCTTGCAAAGTGAAGACAATGGAAAGAAAAAACATCAGAACTGATTATATAAATGATTCTTTAACATTCGCTTGAAACAGTTGGTATCAGTAATACTTCTCAACATCAGCGGAAGAGAGTTCCATGCAACCGTTGCATGGCTTGAATTGTCTGTCATCAACTTTGGACCTTTTATTCTTTGGTATCTTGAGCATGAGATGGTCATCCGGTCTTTTCGACCTGGTCACAGTGTTTGAGAGTTCTGTATCCACTACATCCAAATCCAGTAATGCTTTGAGGTAACCAGGTGCAGTACCGTGAACTGATTTTTGGGTTAAGAGACAAACTTTAAAGAAGATTCGCTGGTCTATAGGGAGTATGTGGGCCTTCTTATAGAAGGGAACCAAGTCAAATTAGAAATTGACATTGAATTAGAATATTTTGAACTTAAAATATGCCTGCTAGCTGAACGACATTCGATAGGTCTTAATCAAGGCCGTAAATTCGACAAATATTCGTCAAAAAATACGGCGCATTTAGAGTTCTCAAAAAATACGCAAATAATTCGCCAATTTACTACTTCAGGTTTTAATTTTTAGGGCTGTTAAATTCGCCTAGAAATGCGCAGAAAATTCGGTAAAAATGCGGCTGTGGGATAGCGCAGCATAATTGCAGCATTCTCGAGTCTATAATCTATAATCTAGTTGGATATGTGACGTTATACTTCAAGTCTCGAACTTAAAAATCTCGACAAGTAGACTGTGGAGGAAATTAAGTGATTTCAAGTTTATTAGTATTACTATTACTCCATAATGTCTTCCGGTATGAGCTAAATTTAACCCCTTGCGATCTTGGTCAGTACCCACGCTAGTCGCTAACCAGTAACCACGAACGTGTTGCGGGAAGCACATGTTATACTTATGTGTTTTGGCAATATTCCACCACAAAAAACCAACTTTGAACTATCGTGAAACAACTACTGTATTTTTTTAAATGCTGCAATTTCAGAAAAAAAAATCGTATGCAAATTTAATTCGAATAATACGTTTAGTGCGAATTTCACAGCACTGTGCATTGGTCTTAATGCCTGGAAAAAAACAGTAAAGGGGGTATATTATACCGTATAATAGTATAGCCCGGAGTAAATAGTATTAGTGAGTATAACTATAATGGCGGCGGTCGTGCTTGCCAGCACTGTGATAGTAACCAAGAAAAATAAGTCATTATAATAATAATATGATGATGATGTCCACTATCATCATCATATTAGATGATGATGGAGTACATGAGTATGATAAGTGAGAAAGGTGCTTACACGAGAGCAACAAATCTAACTGTTCGAAGCCATAGATTTTTGTAGGAACTCTGGCAACGATGATCTAGTTGGAGTAGTACTCCTGTACTCCATCTGAAATGTTGTACAATACAGTATACTTGTGTAAAATGTGGCGCTCATCTCAAACTCCCAAATCTCTCTCTCTCTCTCTCTCTCTCTCTCTCTCTCTCTCTCTCTCTCTCTCTCTCTCTCTCTCTCTCTCTCTCTCTCTCTCTCTCTCTCTCTCTCTCTCTCTCTCTCTCTCTCTCTCTCTCTCTCTCTCTCTCTCTCTCTCTCTATATATCTCTCTCTCTCTCTCTCTATATATATATATATATCTCTCTCTCTCTCTCTCTCTCTCTCTCTTTCTCTCTTAATTAATACTTACACTAGTTTCCTCGTTTGTGAACATCGTCACCATGAACCAGCAGCATGAAAGGAGACCTGAGGTAACCACACGGCTACACAGATTCCTATACAAGCCCACTTCGTGAAAAAAGTTCTGTGCATAAAGATGGCCACCACACGGTCAAATGTCAGAGCTACCATACAAGGACAGTTCGAATATATATAATAAATAAATATATATATAATAGCTGATTGATAGTTAATTTTTGGGAAGCTGATTTGTGATTGATTTGATATTGTAATTGAGGTTGTAGGTTTACAACCTACTATATTATATGGAACAGATATTTTACTAGTATCACCCGTTAAAATTGAGGCAACATAATATATCAAATTTATTGGAGCCATTCCCAGAAAACCTTACCGTTAGGGGCCTAACTTCGGAAGTAAATATTAAAGAGAAAGAAAGTTTTGGTTTTCAACAAAATGTTTGACCATTGTTAATGATCAGGCCCGGCGCGCGCTACTTCGTAGCTCTTGCTACTTCGTAGCTCTTGCCATCGGGCATTTCGAGAAGAAAGCGGCGCGCGCTACTTCGAAGAAATTTAGACGAGTAACATCCGTCAACAAAATGTCCGTCTCGTTAAACTAAAGTTAGCTCCCCAGTTGACGGATGTTACTCGTCTAAATTTCTTCGAAGTAGCGCGCGCCGCTTTCTTCTCGACGGCACGAGCTACGAAGTAGCGCGCGCCGGGCCAGAGCATTAACAATGGTCAAGCTCCCCAGGAGCACAATTTGGGACAACGTAAATTTTGAATTATCCTGAAAAGTATGATTTTGAGCCAAATTAAATATCGCAGCTTTTTAACTTTGCAAAATAATGTTGTTGTTATGACTCCAGATTGCAGATTGTAATTCACCATTCACGCGTGCGATCAGTGAACATGACGTCACGCGCGCGCTGACACACGTGCTATTGAAAAACAACCACCTCTAGCTAGTAACACAGCCATCCGGTAAGTTTTGCTGGGTTGTCGATTGTTAATGGACTAATCCGGCGCACGCTATATCTACTTGGTAGCACTTGCAGGCAGTAATTGCCTCGAGCTTATATGTAATATTTCGAGAAGAAAGCGGCCCGCGCGCGCTACTTAGAAGAAATTTAGACGAGTAACATCCGTCAAACATGTACATGATAAAATGTATCATGATATATATATATTTGAGACATTCAGTGAAACAGTAAAACACGAAATTCACATTAAGCTATCGATTGTGTAATCTTTACATGTCGCATTCTGAAAGCAAGTTTATTAAAATAACTGTTCTATGAAGTAAATTAAAAACATGACAAAAATAGATCAATACTGAAATTGGCTAATCTCCTCTGAATTGAATACAAATAACACACGTTATTGCCGACGTTTCGCCCCCATGGCTTCTTCAAGGCGGAACAAAAACTTTGTTACATAGTGACCTGGTAAATATCAAAATTAATACATAAAACTCTGAGAAACATTAAAAATAAATGGAAAGATTCTAAGCGGTAGAAAATTTTTAAAGCAAAAGATAGATGTTAGGCCAAAGAATCTAGAACTGTCCAATATTTGAGAGCTAGACCAACGTACACAGAGCAGCAACGAAAATAGCTTCCTACTCCCTAACATTTTCGGGGAAACTGAAAGGGTGCCACGTACATATATTATGATGACATTTACATAATAGCCCATGTGGTCTTTTGCCACGAGTCTGCTTCAGGTGAGAGCTGAGTGTTTATTTTAGGAAGTAACTGCTTGATATACAGTGATTGCCAGATCATTCGGTCTGCATAATCCTTACATACTTTGAGGACTTCAAATTTAAATGGTTCGATAGGAATTTCTTTTATTTCAGGGTGTGACATGAGGTAATGTTTCCCCATGGCTGTCTTGTTATTTTTATTCCTTACAGATTTTAGGTGTTCCCAGCATCTGTTGCGTTTGAACCTGCCTGTTTCACCACAGTACTTTGCATTGCAGATATTGCATGTCAGTTTGTACGCTATGTTCTTCTGCATACATAGATCATCACAATCATAGCACTTTGAAGCACTCTGTTTGTTACATGGTGTAGGGTGTAGTGCTGATCTAGTGAGTATTTCTCCCAGTTTCTTGTCCGGATAAAATGATACTTTGGTTTTGTCCAATAGATCATTTTGACGTAGAATCTGATATACTTTCCGTTTGTGGTATTCATTAACATATGGGAGGCTTAGGTACTGTGTGATTCTCAGTCGTGTCTGGTTAGGTGGTTTATCTTTGTTTATTTCCCTCGTCAACCTCTCTATAACACTGGGTGTAAAATCGTTGGAGAGTAACATGTCTTTGATTTTATCTACACCACGTTGTTTGAATTCGTCTGTAGACCCATTTCTCACTGCTCTTAACAACTCGTTCCTAGCACTATTCATAATAGTACTTCTCGGATGTCCAGAGTTGTAGTTGAGGAATATGCCCAAACTTGTCGGTTTTATAAAGAGTTCGAATTGTGGTTTATCTGAGTTCTCTTGCAAGTGGATAGTGAGATCTAAGAAGTCTATTTGTTTAGGGTTAGCTTCATATGTGAACTGAATTTTCGGGTTAAGCGTGTTAACATACTTAAAGAGTTGACTGACGTCATTTTCTGTTCCTTCCCCTATAGTGATACAGTCATCAACATACCTGTTCCAGCAATACACAGGCATGAGATTTGATGGTCTATCTCCTGGTTCAGCTTCACTGTATGTGAAATCTTGTTCCAGTAATGGTTTCTCTACTGTCAAGTATACGTATATGATGGCAAATGGTGGGGCTGGTTTTACTCCCATCCCTAGTCCTTCCGTTTGTCTATAGTATTGTTCATCAAATCTAAAATATGCAGACTGAGTCACGGTTTTCAGCATAGTGACAAAGTCAAGGTGTTCTATCCCAAGCATATCGATTTTATCCCTGTGATGTTTGATAAAGTCTGAGACCACTTTGACTCCATGTTCCAGTGGGATGTTGGTGTATAGGCTCTTCACATCGGCTGTTATGAGCATGTGATTGGAGTTTATTGAGCATTGTTGCAGTCGCTGTCGGGCCTCAGTGGAGTCTTTGAGGTGAACAGGTACATACTGAAGGGCTTGTTTCAAGATGTGGTTGGTAGCATGTCCAAGTCTCTCTCCTGGTGAGTCAACTTGTGATGTTACTGGTCGTAGTGGGGGTGGATTGATTTTCTTGTGTGTCTTGTATGTACCATAAAACTCAGGTAATCTTGGACAATAAGGTTCAACTCCTTCTAGTTTAGGGTATTTCTCTATCAGGTGTTCACATAAAAGTTCGATATCACTTATCATTGCTGGGAGCGGGTTTTTAACTACCTTTTGGTATGTGGAGGTATCTTCAAGCATTTCTTTCGCGTGCTCTTTGTACACATCTGTAGGCACGACTACGAATTGCTTGTCCTTGTCCGACTGCTTTATTATTAGGTTTTTATTCTTCTTCAGCTCCTTAAGTGCCTTGTCTTCATCTTCAGTGATGTTAGTCTGTTGTGGATTAGACCGCTGATGTTGTTTATACACATTCAGTATCTGAACTTTTGTGTCTCTTAGTTTCGTCTCAGTTTTTGGGTGACGCGGAGGAGGTTGGGATTTACGCTTTTCAGGGTTCCTCAGATCCAGGGGTGTGGCCGTCTTATCAGTGTCTGGTAGTGGTAAGAATGGGGCCCATCTCACTGCATATGCATAACGTTCCAACCCTACTTCTGCTTCCTCAAGTTTTCTCTTAAGTCCCGATTTACTGTTGTCTAGCACTGCAAATTTTGGGCCTTTAGATAGTAGTGAAACAGCTGGTTCTTCTAGTTCGACATTGCCAATATTGTATGTTACCCTGGGTTTGTTCTTAATGATCAGTGGTTCTTTTTCAGTTATATTTGCTGACAGTTTGTTTAGTTTGCTTTGCAGGGTGTGTTTCTTGTCTCTATCATGGACGGCTTTGATTTGGTGCCCATATAGTTCTACGAGGTCGAGGGCTTCGTTCTTAGCTCTGTGGTCACTCCGCAGACGATCAGGTTGGTTTCTGAAGTAGTCCAACTGTTCATTGTAAGTGGAGGTGATGTGAGCTATTTTTCGGAAAGCATCTCGTATAGCCAAGGGCAAAGCGTCATATATACGCTACAAACTCAATAGATCAATACTGAGATGGGAAATTTGTGAGTAAGTCTCATTCAATCATAAGGTATAAACAAAAGATGCAGAGGTGAAAGTAAACATCAAAATGCAAGTGTCTGTGGAAAGATATATATATATATATATATATATATATATATATATATATATATATATATATATATAAATATATAAATATCCATAGACACAGTGTTTCGTCCTATTAGGACTCATCAGTATGGCTCAAATCATCAAGGTTGGTTTTGCCGATGGCGGGTATTGAACTAGCAACCTTATATACATAATATAAATATAATTGCAGATAATGCAAATGCGCGTTTGTAGGTTTACAACCTACCAGGACGCGCGCCGAGTTGGACAGATGGAGTATGGAACAGATATTTTACGAGTACCACCCGTTAAATGCGCGTCGAAGCGGCGACGCGACGTTTTGATCCAAATAAATAGTTGAATTCACAGTAGTATAGTGTCATGGTTTGGAGCCCCGTTTGAGCTCTATCCGAGACACATTTTAATAAAATGTCATTTTAGCACAGTTGACTAATCTGCCACATTTTAGCCGGAGGTTACAAGTTCGAATCCCAATCGGAGTCGTTCTCCAATGTGGTTATATTATTATTTTACACATTTTAGCCTAGTTTAACCCATCAAGCAATTATCTAACCCTACATTATGCGATACAAAGTATCAACTAAATACATTTATCACACAGCAGAAGTCGTTAAATGAATAGTGTACACGTTCACATACAATTACATCAGTTTTCTATCGACATTATTAACATCTGGTTCAAGGCGACCTCTGCAGTACAATGTATTGATAAAGGGATATAGTGACTTATGTGCTAGCTAAATTTAACTAGAGTGTACAGTTTAGGACAACACCTGGTTGATATGGTAACGTAATGAGAAAGCACTTTTCAGGACGGTTACTCAATAGTACCAAGATTGTACCGTCATTGTAAAGTAAAGTTACGGCAACAGCTGTGTTTGTACTTGACAGATATTTGCTTAATTTAAGAACCAAATAAAACTAAAGTGAATTGATAAAAATGTGACTTTCTTAAAAGAAATACGTGTCAACAAAATGTAGAAGCTGATAAATATATAGTGTCAAGTGTACTCGATCACGTATTACACTGACTGTTTGATATGAAATGTAATTTATAGAGAGTACTTACAGGACGGTTACTTTACAGCCTCAAGAATCATATGTTATTGTATAATAGCCATAGACCTAACTTACAGAATAGTCACGGTAGCAGCTGTGCAATGTATTTGACTAAAATCTCTTGTCAGGACTGGTCTAGATATTTTATATTTTCTACAATTATATCAGTAGATCTCAACAAATTAAACAGTGTGCGAGGAATTTTTAAATATAATAACCAATGAAAGATAGTGTTAATTCTTACCTCAATTAGTGGACCGTCCCTTTACATTAGAACTCAGTGTTTGTCTTTGTTAAATATCTTGATAAGGTATAATTACGAACATGTGCGTGTTTTACTGGACAGTCTCTATCTTCTTCATATCTTGAGGTCTTAGCTTTAGGTAAGTTACAACTGGATCAAAGTTGTTTTGTTTAATTTTATGCTCAAGGTTCGCACTATTCTGCTTTGTTATATTTGAGTTGTCGTATATCAGCATAGTATTTTAGTACAATATTGTAGAAATCATACCCGTAAATATTTGCTCGGTATCTGGCAGCAGTTCATCGATTTATGTTCCGTGTTCTGTTTCCTGGTATTTTGTGAGCGGAATATTTTCTTGAGTAGGATAAAATGAAATCCGTCACCTTATCTTACACAATACTGAATACTGAATGAATACTGAATACTGAATGAATACTGAATGAATACTGAATGAATACTGAATGAATACTGAATGAATACTGAATACTGAATGAATACTGAATGAATACTGAATACTGAATGAATACTGAATACTGAATGAATACTGAATACTGAATGAATACTGAATGAATATTGAATACTGAATGAATACTGAATGAATACTGAATGAATACTGGATGAATACTGAATGAATACTGAATGAATACTGAATGAATACTGAATGAATACTGAATACTGAATGAATACTGAATGAATACTGAATGAATACTGAATGAATACTGAATACTGAATGAATACTGAATGAATACTGAATGAATAATGAATGAATACTGAATGAATGCTGAATGAATGTTGAATAATGAATACTGAATAATACTGAATAATATACTGAATACTGAATGATATTTATGATCTATTATTTTTAAAGTTATAATGTATAATGTAGACAAGGAAACACACGTTTAGATTTTTGAAGATAACTTTAACTAAACTATATTCAATAACTCTATATATCCAAATACTTATCTCAATAATTATCAACGTTTTGGTTATAAAATTCAAAAATCTTCCTGACGATATATTTGTGAAAGTTTAAGAAGCTTGATGATAATATTTTTGTTCTCGTTCATTAGTTTGTTGACATCAGATAGACTAGTAGTCGTGTTAACTCCAGTCAAAAGGCTAAAATTTTGACTCTATCCAGCGCAAATACACCCATTTTTCAGTGCTTTTATCTATTTTTAGTAACACTAATGCTTTAACACCTAATAACATCTGCGGTAATTTCTTAACTTACAGCACAAGAATTCTTAGTTGCAGACGTATTTGAAACAGGTGTGCAGTTTGCACTGAGTTCATGTCGTAACTTGAGTAGACATATATAATAGTGTTACTAAAAATAGATTAAAGCACTGAAAAATGGGTGTATTTGCGCTAGATAGAGTCAAAATTTTAGCCTTTTGAACGAGAACAAAAATATTATCATCAAGCTTCTTAAACTTTCACAAATATATCGTCAGGAAGATTTTTGAATTTTATAACCAAAACGTTGATAATTATTGAGATAAGTATTTGGATATATAGAGTTATTGAATATAGTTTAGTTAAAGTTATCTTCAAAAATCTAAACGTGTGTTTCCTTGTCTACATTATACATTATAACTTTAAAAATAATAGATCATAAATATCATTCAGTATTCAGTATATTATTCAGTATTATTCAGTATTCATTATTCAACATTCATTCAGCATTCATTCAGTATTCATTCATTATTTATTCAGTATTCATTCAGTATTCATTCAGTATTCAGTATTCATTCAGTATTCATTCAGTATTCATTCAGTATTCATTCAGTATTCAGTATTCATTCAGTATTCATTCAGTATTCATTCAGTATTCATTCAGTATTCATTCAGTATTCATTCAGTATTCATTCAGTATTCATTCAGTATTCAATATTCATTCAGTATTCATTCAGTATTCAGTATTCACTCAGTATTCAGTATTCATTCAGTATTCAGTATTCATTCAGTATTCATTCAGTATTCAGTATTCATTCAGTATTCATTCAGTATTCATTCAGTATTCAGTATTCAGTATTCATTCAGTATTCAGTATTGTGTAAGATAAGGTGACGGATTTCATTTTATCCTACTCAAGAAAATATTCCGCTCACAAAATACCAGGAAACAGAACACGGAACATAAATCGATGAACTGCTGCCAGATACCGAGCAAATATTTACGGGTATGATTTCTACAATATTGTACTAAAATACTATGCTGATATACGACAACTCAAATATAACAAAGCAGAATAGTGCGAACCTTGAGCATAAAATTAAACAAAACAACTTTGATCCAGTTGTAACTTACCTAAAGCTAAGACCTCAAGATATGAAGAAGATAGAGACTGTCCAGTAAAACACGCACATGTTCGTAATTATACCTTATCAAGATATTTAACAAAGACAAACACTGAGTTCTAATGTAAAGGGACGGTCCACTAATTGAGGTAAGAATTAACACTATCTTTCATTGGTTATTATATTTAAAAATTCCTCGCACACTGTTTAATTTGTTGAGATCTACTGATATAATTGTAGAAAATATAAAATATCTAGACCAGTCCTGACAAGAGATTTTAGTCAAATACATTGCACAGCTGCTACCGTGACTATTCTGTAAGTTAGGTCTATGGCTATTATACAATAACATATGATTCTTGAGGCTGTAAAGTAACCGTCCTGTAAGTACTCTCTATAAATTACATTTCATATCAAACAGTCAGTGTAATACGTGATCGAGTACACTTGACACTATATATTTATCAGCTTCTACATTTTGTTGACACGTATTTCTTTTAAGAAAGTCACATTTTTATCAATTCACTTTAGTTTTATTTGGTTCTTAAATTAAGCAAATATCTGTCAAGTACAAACACAGCTGTTGCCGTAACTTTACTTTACAATGACGGTACAATCTTGGTACTATTGAGTAACCGTCCTGAAAAGTGCTTTCTCATTACGTTACCATATCAACCAGGTGTTGTCCTAAACTGTACACTCTAGTTAAATTTAGCTAGCACATAAGTCACTATATCCCTTTATCAGTACATTGTACTGCAGAGGTCGCCTTGAACCAGATGTTAATAATGTCGATAGAAAACTGATGTAATTGTATGTGAACGTGTACACTATTCATTTAACGACTTCTGCTGTGTGATAATGTATTTAGTTGATACTTTGTATCGCATAATGTAGGGTTAGATAATTGCTTGATGGGTTAAACTAGGCTAAAATGTGTAAAATAATAATATAACCACATTGGAGAACGACTCCGACTGGGATTCGAACTTGTAACCTCCGGCTAAAATGTGGCAGATTAGTCAACTGTGCTAAAATGACATTTTATTAAAATGTGTCTCGGATAGAGCTCAAACGGGGCTCCAAACCATGACACTATACTACTATTCACAAGTACGAAGTAATAGTATTTACGTGTATCATCATAATGCATAAGCACCAAAGCACTACAACCCTTGCATCATTATATTATATCTTGATAGTTCAAACAATCATTAAATTGAATGAATATAACCCGCACCGTTAACAATCATCAGGATTTCGATTTTACGCCGCGCACTCGTCCTACGCATGAAAATTGAATCGACGATAGAAATCGAGCGCTATACGAATTATTATTCGCTTCTTACCTATTTTCTCAGGTCAATTTCAAAAATGTTTTGATTTGTTTATTGCAGAGTATTTCGTCATTGGTTCCGTCAAAAATTCTCACGATGCTGTAAATGCTATTTAAAATGCTTAGATCGCTTTTGAATTCATGCAGTGTGGTGCAATAACATACTATGTTAAACATAGATGTGCATTGTCCGAGGCGGCTATTGAGGGCGTCCAGGCGTCCGTGGACGCCTTTAAATTATTATCTGGTGGCTGGTGCTTAAAATAGAAATAGTAATTAGTAATAGTGTTAGGAAATAACAAATCGCAATATAAAGGTCTTCGTTTACTATCATACGTTTTAATGTAAGGGCACGCATGATCTTCGTGAAATTTTGTGTTGTAGGGAGTCCAATCCTACCTCTGGACTACTCAGCTGCGCAGTTTTAACACATAGTTAATTGTAAACGTTACAAAGCACATCGTGCGCATCCCACTACAGGTAATCTATTATGATTTGCCTCGATTTGGGGGTCCAGGACCCTTTGAACCATTGACTGTTGTGATACTGCGCGGCTGAGATCGTACACGTGTGGTGTCCTGTTTCACCCATGATATAAGTTTTTGTTTTTGTTTGCTGTCGCCTGTAAAGTGTTACACATTACATTTACAAGGCCCTGTGTGTAATGTAATCGGTAGTTTGGAGGGATCAGCTTGAGCCGGCTCCCAAGCCCCCCTCCCCCCAGTCCATCGATTGGACCCCCAACAAAACTGCCAGCCAGCTCCCACGAGCCGCCTCTGTGCATTGTGCAATTAACAATTAAATGGAGTAAAGATAGTTACAGTTATTATCTAGTCACCAATAATCTCAATCAATAATATTAACTTGTCATGTCTAATTTTCAATTAAACTAAGCTCAGTTAATGTAAGAGCCGCTTTAGAAAGCACTGGAGTTTATCTCCAGGATTAAATTATATCGAGTTATATGATTTAGCTATAAGGCGGTTTATAAATGTTGTATTTATTTATTTAATGTTATGTATGAGCTTCGTCAGATTCAGGGCTGTAAATCTGCAATTCACTTAAGTTTCCTGACTACCAATTCATGGGCTTGACGGAGGAAAGCCAATTTTTGTCTGACTGTTTAACAGCATAGCAAACCTCTGTCTCATTTGTTAATGATCTTATAAATCCTACAAGCTATATATAATGTGAAATATCGAAGAGTGTCTCAACAAATGTCAGCTTATGTTTCATGAAATGTAACCACCAATGGTTTATGATTGAATTTGTACACCATTTGTATCACCTTTATTCTAGCTGTTTGATGTGTGACTTCAGGGGAAAAGCAAGATATTGATACATTGTTCAATTACTTTTACTTTCAGGTGATCATGGCAAAATTAGGAGAACTGGTCGAGAAGATCAACCTCAGGAAATATCCACCTTTCCAATACTTCACGATGATGGTAATTTCCTTGACACTACTAACCAATGGTGGTGTTCCTCTGTTTCTTACGTTTCTCACTTCAACAAAAGGCTGGCAGTGTCTCACCGACCAATGTGACCCAGAGAAAAATCTTTGTGAACAAACAAACTTAACAGATGCTGATTGGTACTCCCCAGCATCTAAAGCAACAGACAAATTTCTGAAGAGTTATAAAGTTTACTGTGGTTATGAGGGCTATTTCAGCATCATAAGCAGCAGCTACTTCTTTGGTTTTATGATTGGAATACTAATTGGTGGCAAAGTTATGGACAAGTTTGGCAGGCACAAATGTATATGGATTGGGATATTTGTATATTGCTTCACTGTACTGATGCATGCTGGAAGTAAAACTGACTTCAGAGTATTTGGGGTGGCCCATGCCCTGACAGGGTTTATGTCAGGGTTCATTGGAGCAATATATGTGTACCAATCAGAGCTCACTATTGGCCGCTTGCGCAACCTTGGTTGTCAGATACACAACGAAACATTCTCCATTGGCATGTTATATGGGGCTATGCTCTCTTATTACATCGAGAACTTTGCACTCATTTGTATTCTTTTAATTGTGCCTGGCCTGTTTTTTGGTTTGATAATCGCTGTCTGGATTCCAGAAAGCCCGCTGTGGTTACAAGTCAATAATAGGGAGGAAGAAACTAAGAAAACCCTCTCGTATATCGCAAAGTTTAACAACATTAAGTTTCTGTTAGAAGAGAAAATAGACCCTATAGAGACTAAGGCTGATGACACTGTAAGTGCTTTGTTTAGTTTCTCAAAATCCACCAGGAGGACAACAATAATATTCTTGTTCTCGTGGCTGACTGCTTCGTTCTGTTACTGGGGGCTTAGCTTCAATGTGGGGGATCTCATTGGAAATCTTTACATGAACCAGGTTATCATTTGTATCATTGATTTGGTAAATCGCCCTATAAATTATTATGGTGTGAAGCGAATGAAGAGAGTTTCTTTTCTGCGTGCTTGCAATGTTGGTATGGTGGTGTCAGCTGTCTTCTGTATGATTCCATATAAAAAGGAAATATTCCCTGGCTTTAACATCACGAAAATATCAGCCCTCGCAGGCAGAATGATAGCTGATCTATACTTCACAACCATCTACTTGTACACTTCAGAAGTTCTACCGACCAATGTTCGTGGCAGTGGTCTTGCTATTTGTTCCAGCACTGCTAGAATTGGCAGTATCATGGCCCCCTTTGTGATTGTGGCCAATAAAGTCAGTCCTGATATCAACTTTACTGCCATCCTTGTGTCTTCTTTCATGTGTTTTGTTATGTACCGCTGGATGCCGGAGACTCACGGTAAATTACTACCGGGGACTCTGTCAGAGATGAAAGATTTGGTGGAGGGCAAGGTTAAGTCTAACATTATTGAGATGAGAGCTGGGGATCATGTTAGATTATTGGACAGTGAGTCAGATGATGATGAGAGCCATTTTGCTGTTAGTCAAGCATAGATTTGTGTTATTTTAACAATCTGAGGTATGTTTTATTTGAAATATTTGTCATTTTTCAGAGCCAGAAATGCAAGACTGATTTCTTTCTTTTCTTTTCTTCAGTTTAATTGCTTTTAATTGCTTTTAGTTGCATCCAATTTTCACTAATTTGTTTGAATATTTTGAAAAGCTGTTAATTAATTAAAACTTGTAAATATAACAATTTAACCACCAGTAATATTTCTTTCTTTCTTATATCACTGTTAGCTATATAATCATGATTTAGCTTACATATTTGCTTAAGTAAATAAAGAAAAATGTTTTAGCTGTACAGCTTGTTCAATTGCGAAAATTTCATTGTGTTGCAGGAGCTGCAGTCAGTAGTTCTCCAGTGGAATGGTCCTCACTCTTCCTATCAAATAAATCATGAGGAATAATGCTATCGCAAATTTGTGTCTGAAGATTGTTCAATTTTCTGAAAACGAGGCTTCCTCAAAAGTCAAATGAGTTTGTAAACCATAAAATATACGTTAATGATGAATAATAAGTGTATATAATAATATTGGAGGATGACTTCAAGACTAATCTTCATTAAAACCCCAGCAATACTATAAATCCAATCAGGTGATCCTATTGGGCCTATTGTTGCATAAGATAAATTAGGGTATTTTGGGTCGCAATCTTTTATAACTACACTATACAGCTAAGAGAACCACTTTTACATTATATTGCTATTATATTATTGTTATATAATGGACGCACTCCATGCTATACCGTGAACTCTAAGTTTAACATACATTTTGAGAACTTTAATCAGTAACTTGAACCTTCTGTTAGATTTGATAGTAGGTGGGCCAAAATGATCTATATTAGTCGAGACTAAATTGTAGATGTAGAACATATTGTAGGACTTTTATTGTCAAAGTTAAGTATGGCTTGATCCCTGGTAAGAAATAAAGAAATGTACCATATATACATAATGTAACATATACATAACAATATACATTTGTTGGTTGATACACTTTAAAAGAAATCATGTATAAAAATGTACATCAAACAATCTGAGACTGACATTTATATTTTATAAGGGGTCGTTCACATATTACGTAATCAGCTGAGGGGGGGGGGGGTTCCGAATGATTACGCTAGTGTAATTTTGACACAATAGCTATGTGTAAAACTGATTACGGAGGGGAGGGGGGGGTAAAAATGTTCCAAAAAATGATTACGTAATATGTGAACGACCCCTAACTAGACCGGAAGTAATGTGGTTTGAAAATAAACCACATACAAATTGAATATTCATATCCACATTGTAGCAGAATGTATTTAAAGTCTCCAGAGGAATGTATCTTTTACTCCTGCAGTAAATATCACAACATTGTTATTTAGCAATCTCGCCATCTTAGCCGGTTACTACAAACACTGCAGTATTATTAATTTACACTATTATTTCTCATGACTTAATTAAGCCTATTAAATTAAAAAGCATGCATGTTTGTAGCCAAACAGTAACATGGGTAAGTAGTAAATTCTGCGTGTCAAATAATACATTCATGAATAAAATGAGAATCATAATAGTATTGAGCGTAATCCAGTAAACCCCACTCCAGCAGCAAATGTCACGTGTTGTTATGCACAGCACATAGTCGTCACGTGTCATGTCACGTGTAGGTATTGACATTGGAACCACCTCTATAAAATGCTGCTTCCTCTCCAACCCCTCTTCTTCTCCCTCTACAATCTTACACACCAAACAAGTCCACACTGCTGATATAATCTCCAGTGACAACAAACACGAGCAATGTGCGCAGCGCATTCTGAGTGCAGTACGCACTGCGCTTGTTGCACTTGCTGAAAAGAGCGGTGCGCTCATTCTAAACGTAAACACAGTGTCAGTGTGCTGCCAAATGCACGGTGTCATGTTGTGGAATGATGAGCACGACACAACTACCCTGGTCACGTGGCAGGACCACCGATGTTCTGACGACTTTCTCAGAGAGATCAGGAGCTATTCTGAGTTTAGTGATGATCTGCACGCGGGGTATGGTAGCGCTACTCTAGCTTGGCTTGCACGGAACACACCCTCCGAACTGAAGAAGTATAAACACTGTGGGACTGTAGCAGATTACTTAGTGTTCGTGCTGTGTGGTTTAAGGGAGGGTGTTATCAGCGATCATAATGCTCAGAGTTGGGGGTTATTTAATGACAAAACAAGAAACTGGGACAACAGAGCTTTAAATACAGCCGGGGTTACAATAAACTTACCCAAAATAGTGAACAATGGAAACATAATAGGTTGTGTTGTCAACGAAAAGTTCAGCATCCAAAAAGGAGCCCAAGTTTTCATTCCCGTTGGTGACCTACAAGCTTCAGCGTATTCAGTACTAGGAGCGAGTTCAGGGCGAGTTTTCAACTACGGTACAGCTTCTCAAATAGTTCACACTACAAAATGTGATGATTTTGGGGATCTACCAGTCTCGGTTCGTCGTACATTGTACACGGATAAATATAACTTGGTAACTGCTGCGTCACTTAACGGAGGGAACTCAATGGAGATAGTTTTTAAACTGTTCTCCTCACTAACCGCTGATCTTCATTACGACACTGTTATGGAGTTAGCCTACGAGAAAAGAAACACAGATTTAAGGGTTTGTCCCGTCTTTTTTGGGGAACGTCACGATACGGGCACATTTGGTAGTTTTTCAAATGTGACTTCAGATAATTTTACAGTTGGAGACATTAGTGCTGCTGTTTTACGAGGAGTTGTAGAGAATTTGTGTGAAATGATGGGTGGTGTCCAGACTAACTTTGATACTTTGTATGCTGTTGGAATAGCGGAGAGGCCGATCTTGCAGCATTATTTGAGAGAAGTTATGGGGGATTTTGTGCTCTTTGATAAAGATGTTACTGCGGCTTATGGTGCTATTCTATTTGATTTAGATAATATGAAGTGAATATTCCATATTATAGTGATATTATATAGTTAAACTTGATTTTTTTTAATCGTCTCTGCTAAATCCGTAATAAGGGGTCGTTCACACACATATTACGTAATCATTTTTTGGAACATTTTTACCCCCCCCCCCCCTCCGTAATCAGTTTTACACATAGCTATTGTGTCAAAATTACACTAGCGTAATCATTCGGAACCCCCCCCCCCCCCACTCAGCTGATTACGTAATATGTGAACGACCCCCTATAATGAGATCTTTCACATTTTATGAGAATCAGATGCAAATGATCCAGAGTTAAACTTATCTCTAAATTTGAAAATGTCCTATCGGACTGATTATTCAATGGTCACTGGTAAATATTTCAGTAAAAACCGCGAAATTTCGGTCAAGTGGACGGCAGAAAAGCTTCTCTTCAAAAATCTTCCAAAATCTCTTTTTATATTCTGATGATTTTCCGTTTATCAAAGGTTTCTTTGGGAATAGAACTTTGAGTACCTCAATCGTGTCTTGTGCCATCCTCAGTGATCTGCTGCTTGATGGCCATACTACGGTGTTGCAACTTGCAAGCAACCTAACAAGCTGTAAGATTGGGCAATTGCTGACGTGGTATACCGCCTTTATTGTATGGAAGGCGCGTCGCTAAACGCTATTTTGTTAATCGTCTGAGCGCGTCACGTACGTACCTACGCGAGCGCATCGGTTGCAAGGTGTGTGCCCACAAATATGCATACCTTAGGTGTAAAAAATTTCGTCGCGAAAAAAACTATTCCGAAATATTTCGTCCGAAAAATTTCGTCAATTGCTCACAAAACTTTTCGTCTGCGAAATATTTCGTCCTATTTTTGTCAAATTTAGACATTTAGGAAACCAATAAAACATATATTTCAAAATAAATTAATCAAAAATTACTTCTAAATCAGAACAGTCGGAGCTACTTATATCGTCAGAAATTTGGTAGTAGACAACCTTATCAACTTTGTCCGGGGAATTTCTGACTACTCCTTCATTAATAGCTTTGTCCAAAGAACTGCTCACTGCTTCTGCTCCTGATACTGTAGCGTTGTTGGAAGAATTGCTGTCTACCTTCGCTCCTGCCTCCATTTCATCAGCTTTATCCGAAGAGTTGTTTGCTGCGTCCTCTTCTACTCCAACAATTCTAACAGGTGTTTTATAGTTGCTCTCTATGTGATCTTTAAGCCTCTCGAGTACTGCGAATTTTTTCGCCCCAGAGATTCTGAACGACGCATTCAGTAGTATTTCAAGACCTTTCAAGGCTGTCAAACTTTTATGTAATTTAACATCATAAACAGAGACATCGACTTTCCCGCCTAACTTTATGAAGAAATGAACATGCCTGCTTATTTCTCTCGGAAGGTGTCCCACCACTTCTCCAGCTGCTGATTTATCTTTCGTGTTATTGATCTTAATAACAGCTACCGCAAAAGGGTCGTCATTGTTATCTTTATCCAGTTGAACTTTGAGCTTGTCGCTAAGATCCGGCTTCGGCCATGTCGATTTCATGTAAACATGAAAGCCACGACTGGCTATAACAGTTTTAAAAACAGCTTCTACTGACACGAACTTGAACGTAAACAATTGCTAGTGTGAAAAGCAGTGGCGTAACGAAAGGCCCTGCTGACCCCGCTGTGCAGGGGGGCGCCGTCTTAGGGGGGCGCCAAATCGTCGTTTGAATGTGGGACAATTTCGAAAACTTAACTAAAGTACTAGCAAAACTGCGCGTTTTGCTCTAGATACACACTTTTTTAGAGATTTTACCGGCGTATTCTTTAAAATCACCTAATTTGTTCAATTTTAGGGAGGGGCACCAAAAGGGGAGGGGGCGCCCACAGGGGGGCGCCTTTTCGGCAGGGGGCGCCAACAGGCAACGTTACGCCACTGGTGAAAAGGCGGAATTGTGAGCTCCGGTTAATTAGGAAGAAGCCAGTACTCGCATAGAAATCAGATTACAGAAATCTTATATTAGTCTCATTTGTACGTACATTTTTATTTGGAACCTGGCCATTAAGCTTGATCATGCAGCTTCACACTTTCTCTGGAATTTTAGCGTTTTTTATGCAGACAAAAGTCTCAGCAATGATCCCTGATCTCAAACATCAAGACGGGTATCTCAATCACGTTCACAAATATCTTGGATTGTAAAAGAAAGTATCGAATCGGGCTCCCTTCTCTTTGAGTGTAGTTCTACCCTTGTTCTGTTGTATACGTTGGTGTGCAGTTGCAGGAAACATCACAGTTTGTAACCGCTGCAGTATGTCTTCGATGCCACGAACCGATATTCGTCACTTCTTCGGTGTCCCTGTAAACCTGGATTCGAATGATTTACCTGCAAATACACCCCAGTTCGTAGCCGCTGTAAACAAGGAAATAGCGAAAGCTGAGCAGAAAGGAAAGTATAACAAGTGGACGGCTAAAGATAGAGCAGATATAGGAAACTACGCGAGGGTACATGGTGCTGTTGCCGCAGCGAAGCACTTTAAGAAGCAACATCCCAGCTTAACCCGTCAGACTGCTCAGACCTTCAAGAAGTTGATGATCGACAAACTGAGCAGTATTGAGAGAGACCTGATTGTAAATGAATTAGAAACCAAGAAAAGAGGCCGTCCAACGCTCATTCCAGATACTGTAATTGATAAAGTGCTAGAGATCTTGGATGTCCTGCGGTTGCGAGGGGCCATCGTTAAAGGTTGTGTCATCAGAGGTGTTTTGAAAGGGGTTCTCAAACAACTACAGCCCAACTCTAATTACGAAGTGGCATACGAGTCCTCTAGGCAAATTCTCTATCATTATGAGAGGAGGAAGAAAGTCAAGCTCGTAAAAAGAGTAGCCACAACAGCCCGACTTCCTGTGCCAGAGGGTGTCTTATCCGAAGTAAAACTTTGCTTCCAGTGTGATATCAATAAAATCGTTAAAGAGCATAAAATCCCCGAAGATTTGATCATTAATCACGATCAAACACCGCTTAAGTACGTAAGCGTCAGCAGCAGAACCATGGCTCCGCGGGGATCATCAATAGTCCCGATAGCAGGAAGTTCAGACAAGCGTCAAATCACGGGAAATCTTGCGGTCACACTTTCGGGGAAGTTGTTGCCATTTCAACTTATTTATGAGGGAAAGACGAACCGCTGTCTGCCGAAAGGGGTTCAGTTTCCCACTGGCTTTCATCTGACTATGACTCCAAACCACTGGTCCAACGAGAACACTTCAAAAGATTACGTATTGAAGATACTGGCTCCTTATATCGAGAAGACGAAACAAGAGCTCGGATTGCCTCCTGAACAGAAGAGCCTAATAATATCGGACGTATTCAGGGGGCAGCAGACTCAGGAAGTGTTAACACTGTATGAATCTCTCAATATGATCGTCCAAAAGGTGCCTCCAAATTTGACGCATATTTTTCAACCATTGGACGTTTCGATTAATGGTTTAGTAAAGAGCCACATGAGAGACCAGTATGAGAAGTATTACGCGACCTGTATTACTACACAGCTAGCTGCTGGTATTAATCAGGACAACATTGACGTCGATACAAGGATTTCCAAGATAAAGAAGCTCCACGCAGAATGGATCATAGACACCTACAACTTTCTATCAACTAGAAAAGACGACATAATTAAAGGGTTTTCCAAAGCAGGAATAACCGATGCCGCCTCTGAAAACTTTGTCAGTGAACTGGATCCATTCGCGGATTTAATGTAGAATTAGATGGCGAGAAATGTTATGATATTAGTATTACGATATTATGATCATTTTGGTATGAAATGTTTCAATTCTTATACTGTATGAAATATGAATCATTCAAAATTAGATTATTAACTGAAGTTGAATTAATTCGTATGTACTCAATTTTAACTTTCAAAATTTAATGATGCAAAAAATACCAAAAAAGTAGGCGTCCCAAATATTTCGTCGTTAAAAAATTTCGTCGACGAAAAATTTAATGCCGGAAAATTTCGTCCGCGTTTTGAGTTTAGCTGAAATTTTTCGGCATTAAATTTTTTGCACCTAAGGTATTCCATATATTACTCAGTTGATTGAAGGCTCCGGAAGCTTTCTGAATCCTAGCTGACAGCTCACGGTCGATAGTACCGTCGCTGGAGATAATTGTACCTAAGTACGTAAAGTCACTAACTTGCTGCACTGGCGTGTCTTCAACAGTGATGTTCACTGTGGCTTCTTTCGTGTATGGCCGTTGAGAGGTTGCTTTACCAATGACCATAGCCTCAGTCTTTTTACCATTGATTCTGAGACCTCCCTGGGCACCATACATACACAAAAGGTCAGTTGTTTCTTGAAGACCTTCCTCGCTGTTATCCAGTACAGCCATGTCATCTGCAAAATCTATCAGTCAGATCTTGAAATATATTCCTGTGTTCCGCCGAGACCGCCAATTTGGAGATATTTTCTTGTGTTTGAAGTCATATCTCAAGTTTGGCACATAGAATTTCTCCAAAACTCTCACATATTATCTGCCATATAACCATGTAACTATCTCAAAAGTTTAAAGAAAATCTATTGGTCAGATCTTGAGAAAATTGAAAATATATTCTAAGTTATTCACTAAAACACTCGATTTTCGACCAATCCATATTATGTATTCTGGGTAAAATTATCTTTATACCGGTTGTTGCGACAAGTAAAAATGCTCTTATTAGGGAAAGGAGATTACTCGACGTTTCAATGTAACTACATCGTATTCATGATCTCAAATTATTTGTTATATAGTAGTGTTGAAAGTATTTTAATACTTTCAACACTACTATATAACAAATAATTTGAGATCATGAATACGATGTAGTTACATTGAAACGTCGAGTAATCTCCTTTCCCTAATAAGAGCATTTTTACTTGTCGCAACAACCGGGATAAAGATAATTTTACCCAGAATACATTACAACAATGCGACTCATAAATAATACTCCAATCCGGATTTTACAATCCATATTATGGTACAGTTTTGTCGTGTTTGAAGTCATATATCAAGTTTGACACATAGAAATTCGCCCAAACTTGCACGGATTATCCGTCTTATAGCCATGTAACTATCTGGAAAGTTTAATGAAAATCTATCAGTTAGATCTCGAAATATATGCCTGTGTTCCGTTAGAAACCGCCAATTTGGAGATATTTTCTTGTGTTTGAAGTCATATCTCAAGTTTGGCACATAGAAATTCTCCCAAACTCGTACACATTATCCGTCATATAGCCATGTAATTATCTGGAAAGTTTAAAGAAAATCTATCAGTCATATCTTGAAATATATGCCTGATTTCCGTTAGAAACCGCCAATTTGAAGATATTTTCTTGTGTTTGAAGTCATATCTCAAGTTTGGCACATAGAATTTCTCCAAAACTCTCACACATTATCCGCCATATAACCATGTAACTATTTCAAAAGTTTAAAGAAAATCTATCGGTCAGATCTTGAGAAAATTGAAAATATATTATAAGTTATTCGCTAAAACACTCGATTTTCGACCAATCCATATTATTATGGTACAGTTTTGTCGAAAGTCTGAATTTCGGTAACAAATAAGGACTTAATTTGAGTTTACTGCACGCGCGATGAATAATTTGTGTTCATAGAGATCTGCGGCGCGTTATCAGGTTAACCAATGAAATCACGGCGTTTTCGTCACGTGACAGTCGAGTGTAGAGTGATTAATTATCATCCAACAATGTTGTTCATTGAATTGTTATCCACATTAAATATAAAATAGATAGATTCAGTGATGATTGAAACTTTGGCAGTATCCAACAAGTCCCACCACTAAGACATATTTTGGGTGAGGATTACGGATAGAGTAATAAGGGTTTAAGGTACATGAATACTCTCTATTTCTAAGCAGTAACCTTAACCCTTATAACTATCGAACTGGGCCTCGTCGAGCTGCGAATGATTGACATCGTGAATCAAGTGGTCTGGCTTCTTGGATACTGCCTGGAGTTGACCTTGATTCACGATGTCAATCCTTCGCAACTCGGCGAGGCCCAGTAGTGCATCTGCACTACTGGGCAGTGGGCTGACCGCACTCCAGTATCATCAGCCGGATAAAATCCGCGGCAGTGGGACCTCAATTTCAAGTCCTCCATCGCCATGCATTTTCGAAAGCTGATTCCGAATCACCCCGCATGACATAGGGTTAATCGTCAAAATTCAAGCACGGCAGGTTAGTCAATACAATTACAAACAGTAAAATAATATAACTAATAGAGCTAGCCTCTAGTACAGCATAGCAGGGGCCAGGGTGTCATAATTATTGTGACAGTAGACAATTTTGCGTAAAATTGTAGCTTACCCAAGCTTTTAGAAACGATCATTACTTGACTTCTGAGGGTTAGTTTCCTATGGAGTCTTGATCATTCGAGAGATAATCCTTCATACTACAGTTCAGTTTAAAAACGAAGTCTGAAAGAAGTTAAATTTCGTCGATAATCACGACGAAAGAGACAAATTTGGATTATTGGACTTGAAGCCTTTGGCTGCTTCCCCTGAATTCCGGGATGAGTCCTTCCAACTATATTTTATTGCGTCAGTTAGAGGAGAAAGGGAGCTTTTATAAAATCTATAGTTTTCTGTATGTTTCAGAAAAAATTACACACAAATCCCTTACTCCTTCGTAAATCTAACCAAGTATGGAATCGACCCTTTAAATAACGGCCTAAATTATGGGTTTTGAGGTACATCAACACAAAGTTCTGAAAAATTTCAGACGAATTTTGTAATTCTGATATTCAGAAGTAAACTGTAAAGTTATGACTCGTCGAAAAATATTGATTTCATCATAAAATACACATAAAATTTCAAACACGCCAATAATTCTGACACCCTGCTGTAGAAGCTCTGCACGCGCGGAACTTTATGTCAAAGTAAATGAAAAACTTATTTGTTTGTATACTAATTATTTCTCGCGCGTTCCAAAAACCCACATATTTTTGGAAACTTTTTTCTCAATCAATCAGATCAATCACCTTTGACCTTCTGAACCAAGTTTTTTTGTAATGCAAATGAGATAATTGCTGCTTTACTACCACCATGAAATTCTACCCTAACTTGTCTCTTATTAGGCCTCACCTCTTTGGTACGCACTTAAAAAAAGGTTTGGTACAGGTCGGTTCCAATCCACTTTCCACACATGATATCGTTGGAGACATATCTATTGACAATCTGGTCACTTTCAACAAGGTAAAGAATTACGTTATAATGAAAAAATACAATACAAGATCAGACAATATAACTAAAAAATTTAAAAACTTAAAATTAAAATTTTTCAAGTTCAAATACTGAATAAAAGGAATTACGACGCTATCAAATTCTGGCCAGGCTGATAGTACACACTATGCCTATATTTATACGCTCCTGTTTCTTTAAAATTATCGGATTTAAGCAACTTTTTAGAGTTTTCAGACACTAATAATTTCCCTGGATCAGCATTACTCCGCATCATATCAGCGATCGTGTAGACAGGTCCAAAAATCTGGTAAGAAAGAACCTGGTCTCCGACTACGCCTGTATCCACGCACCCTGAGATATTGTGTTCAGGAATGTGGACGATTGATAACGAGTTTTAGATTGTGTGAAGGCAGAATAATTTATAAAAGTATATTGATTATTGATGAATGTTATGTAGTTTATCAAGCAAGTTCCTGTATCTTACTAACAATTTATAACTCTACTTATCAACTAAATAATTAATTAACTAATTAACAAAATAATTAATTAACTAATTAAATAAATAATTAATTATCTAATTAACTAATAATTAAGACAACAAGTTCCCACCTGAGTCCATGCCAGCTCTGACCCGCAGCCTCCCCCTAGGCAGCCCCAACTTCTTAACAAATATTACCAGCTCCTTGTAGAGTTGGCGCAGTATTACCGTCACGTTATCTCTGTACTGGTTATCTCCGTTAGCTATTATCACGTACAGGCTTTCTGTTGCTAGTGTCTGGGAGACACTTACTAAGTTTAATTTCCAACAGAACAACAGACTATATAAACTCATACAAATTAAAGCTAGTAACTTAGATCTAACTGATTTAACTGATCAGGAATGTTTATTGTTTTAGCAGAATTTATATTCGAAAACCTTTAAATAACTGGCATGGATACCATATCCTATAGTTCAGAGCTAGAAACTGCCTAGGAATAACATGTTAGTCATCAAATCAATGAACATTAATGAAACTCACACAAAATAATCCAGGGTAGTAATTGATAAAGCTATATATCTCGTCCCTTATAGCTTGAAGTGCCGCCCAAACATCTCTGGATGATACACCGGATTCTAGTAGTTCTAATCCTCCTTAAGATCATTATATAATATTATCGAGATAAGTAGATAATTGATAATAAATAAATGAACGGTCAAGTTAAAATAGTTAAATTAGTTAAAATGGTCAAAATAGTTAAAATAGTTAAATAATTAAAATAGTTGAAATACCAACCAGTAATCTCTATGCACATTATAGATGAGGACAGTAGTGACTCAACTCCCGGATAAATACCTTCCTCGATGTTCTCAGCTACTTCCCTGAAGAAGATTGCAGTCAGGGAGAAGGCAATTCGTATTAATTGTTTCTTAAATATCGGGTCTACTTCACTTTTAAGCTACAATGTTAATCGATGGATGAATATATTGATTAAATTGACATGGTCTAAATGGTCACACAGCCCTCGATAATATATATAATACATATCTTATTTAATTACGTAATTATTACAACAAAAGTTCTTTACCAAGGCAGAATCTGCAGTCGAAGCCGTCCAATATCGCCTCTTATCGATCTCAACTCAGAATCCAGCTGCGAGATCTTCTTTTCTTTTTTCTTGCTGTACTTCTTTACTGTTTCCAGGGCATGTTCAACAACTGATTTCCTGGGTTTGGTGAATATTTATTTTTAATTGTAGTTGACGAAATGAGAGTCTCCACTCAGTGTGTTAAAACATAATTCTTTAAGAATTATGTTTTAACACACTGAGTGGAGACTCTCATTTCGTCAACTACAATTAAAAATAAATGATTGACCCACTCATAAGAGCAAAAAAAGATTACCAGTTTGGTGAATATGTTGAAATTGTTGATCTCATAAGGTACAACTTCTAACATTGCATATTGCACATATAATTCAAAGGAGCCTCAAGCTTTAAGTTTCACTTTCACTTTCACTTTCACACACACAACTGACCTGATACTCGTAATATCAGGGACTCTGCCGCGGAGTAGACCCTTAAAACTAGGCCTCTCCTCCGGGTCCTCACTCCAACACTGGAGAGACATGTTGACAGCTGTTCGTTCTTTGGTTTCCATGTTGGGGTTCACGCTGTACGCAGGCCGGTACGGGGACTTGGAGTGACACTTTCTTACTAGAGTCACTACTTCTGGTAATAGGTAGGTATGAGAAATTAGGTGTGAGAAATGAGTTATATAGTAAATTTTAGCTGAGCTGAAATCATGATCTTTGACGGCTTTTTCGAAAGTTTGCAAGCTAGTCTCGATCTCCGTCGTGGGACATTCCATTTCACCTCGGCTTGGTCACGTCGTCTCCTCGACTAATAACCATTTTAAAACTATTAGTTCTTACCCTGTGCATCTAGTCCATGATGGTCATGTGTGTTGAAAGGTCCACTATACTCCAATATCTCGTGACATATTATACCAAAACTATAAACATCTCCTTCCTTGGTCCCTGAGAAGATCATCTACAGTTAAAAGTAAATAAGTTACCTTTTCAGACAGTGTATTATATATATACACTGTAATAATAATACATTATAATGTATTATGCATTGTGCGAAACTTATTTAAAAAATATTCGTTTGTGTAGTTTTAGTGTAGCCAGCACCATTGTCCATTATATGTATTTTGATAATCGTATAAATCCAAACAAATAATGGCACTAGTCTGAAACTATCCACAACAGGTCGTCATAGTTATACAAATATAATATGACACCATTTCAAATAACAACTAATTTTAAATTAAACTAAACCTAAACTTAATAAACTAAACCACGATCTTACCAAACACAGATTGCTGAATCTGCTCTCTCAATATCTCCGGGGCTGACCACATAGAATGGATGTTAGCTGAAGTTTCACCAAGCTCCTCCAACTTTTCTGTGTCCGTTACCCTGGAGCCACAAAATGTTATTTTTACCGCTAGCTGAGCTAGCGGGAATTTGAGGGGTGTTATTTCAGATGAAATACCTCCTCAACTCTCTCTCTGTTACTCGCCAGTTACCAGTTGCTATCATTACATCATATTATTGCATTTCAAAAAACCTACGCAATCACAATAACCTGCACAAGGTTCCAAAGTCAGCTATTTTAGCGGTGAGACATCCAGTAACCACAACATTTGAAGACTTGAGGTAACCATGGGATCCAATACTCGTGTGGTTGTGTAGATATTCCATACCGTGTATCATATCACAGATGAAACTCAGCTTGATCTCCAGATCGAATATAAAGTCCTTGTCTTCCAGAACATTCTGATAATTTTTAAGGTGATTAGTTATCTAACGTAAACTTAGTATTGGATTTGTAGATATGGATTCTGGTGGGGAGGTGAAGCATATCTTTTGACATGTGGCAGTGATTCTGAGGTTTGAGAGACTGAATATCTATAGCATAACTACAGAGAATACAACCTTGAGGGAGCCCCTTTTACAGTATTGTGATAGGAACATGTAGTTAGCAAGGTTATTATTGTACACAACTCCACACAGTTTAGCGAGGTTCTTGTGCTTTAGTTCAAGTAACTGAAAAATTATTTACATCTATTATTGGAAATCAATAAAATTCACCAAGGGCAGTGGATATTTTATCATATCAGCCAACACTTTCATGTTTGGACGCAGTAAACAAATATATTGACCACCATCTTTCATTTCAAGCTTGAAGTTTCTACTAATATATTTACCCACCTCCTTCATTTCAATCCTGAAGTTTCTACCACTTCCTTTAATAATATAAGTAGCAGCACGAGAGAGTTCCTTAGCAGCCCACTCATGGTCATTATACACTGCTAAATCAGTGTAAATGTAATCTCTAGTGTCCTCTTCAGATTCAACTGAGAGCGTGGATCCCTGATTGTTAACGTTTATTAGCCTACAACAATTATCCTAATATCAGAAACCTCCGAAATAACCCAGTATATACGTGTGCCGATTGCACATTAAGAATAAATGCGGATATAATGCGGATAGTAGTGATATGAGTCTGTAATGTTATATGAAAATAAAACAGCAAGCTGCTTAAAAACCTCGTTATTCTTAGTAAGTTTCAGAAAACTGCCTGGTGGATCATTCTTAACAAAATATGATTTTCTCCGACAATTTCCAGCAGCCGAGGCCGTGGGCATTGTTCGTCTATCTCTCACTCCAGAGAAGTTGGACTTTCTCCGATTATAATCGATTCCTAATCGATTAGGAACATGATCTGATCCTTTTCTAATGGTAAGAGTTGGCATAATGAGCCCGTCAATTGCTTCAATATTTGTTATAGACTCATCTGAACTTTCACTCGAACTGCTGCAGGCATCTGAGTCGGCGGATTGTTCATCCGTGTACTGATATCCTGTAACATAGTTTGATATAGTGTAGGTTTGATGTTTTCAATTGTTTTATTATGTTAGCCTTCACGTTGGCATTATCTATTATCAGTCTCAATCAATTTGTCATTAAACATCTAGCTTTAAAACCTCTTCCAACCGATCTGTGATAAAGCTCCAGACATAACATATTGATAATTACAACTTACTGAAAGTCACCTCCGAGTCCTTTAAACGCCATCGCATGGCGTTGATTTCAGTGTTGAATTTTCTCCACCGAAAGAACAGGTATATCAGAGGTCCAAACAATAAAATAGCCCCCACAGATCCACTGGTAGCGATCGTGATTATCCATTTAATCCTACGTCTCCCTGGAGTGAATCATAGATTATTTCACTCAGAAAATGGTACTATTAAAAGGGATGGACAAAAGCTTGCTACCGGTTAATCCGTTAATTGTTCTACAACAATCTGACACATGCATTTGCATTAGGATTCAGAGCGTTGTAATTTAAGCAATTTAACTACAAGAAATTTAAGAACAAGTAAAAAAATTATTTACTAACAGTAACAAATGAGGTGATCGTATCCACATGACGTTTCGTCAGCAATAATATGACCTTGTTCAGCTCGTGAATAACGGATAAACTTGTACTTGTCGTAACTAGTGGAATTATTAATTAATAATTTTAAAAGTAAAACATTATGCAAACCCAAGTAAAAAAACTTTACATGTCACAACTGAAATGCGGTGTAATATCTTAAATCAATGAAGACTTGATAATATAATAATTATATCACAGAATTCTGATGCTCCACTAACTAAACACTAACTAAATACGGACTAGATATCATGTACTAACTAAACACTAACTAAATAACTAAACTCACAAAGGCACGCCAGTTTCCAAACTATTCCCAAAGGAGTCGAAGTGTAACTCCGAAGACAACTTCGCCGCTTCCTGCTCATAGTTTCTACTGTCCCGTTCTTTTTTTCTTCTGTGAGGCAGGAGTCCCGCAAGAGCCTGAGTGGGTTTTTGATCTGGAGGAGCTCATTATAATTTAGTAATATGAGTTGTGAAATTGGATTGTTCCGTTAGAATAACTCCTTAAATTAAATGTTTATATAACAAATTGATTGAAATTGGAGGTATGGTATTCAAATATTTACCTTCCATTTGCCATCCTGAAATATCTTTATTCTGTGAGGTACACTACCAAATGGCCTGAGTAAAGAAATTAATTAATTACTCAGTTTAAGTTTTGTTCTATTACAAATTTTAGCGTTTTATCCTTGTAACATTAAAAATGTTAACCTGCTATCCTTGTAATATTAAAAATGTTAACCTATCATCCCTGTAATATTAAGATGTTAACCTATTATCCTTGAAAGTGTATCTGTTAACAATGTCATGCCACGGGCCATCGTTTATCAGGAAGGAAGAATTCTTCATGACATGTGTTGTGTTGTACTCTGATATAGGCGGACTCTCCACACCAAACATACCTGCAATTATTATAATTAAGTATAATTAATTATTGTACTAATTATAATTAATTATCATGTTCGCGAATATCGTTTGCATTTTGCATGTTTTACAAATTATTATAAAACTGTTCATTTGTTAAAGTTTCAATTTGAAAGGCATACTAATTTTATTTCGTTACATGACTGCCATGCTCCAAAGATATAATCTAATGGATCTGAGTTTTAAGTTAATTAACAACAAATGCTAACCAGGCCACCCAATAGGCTTCATATCAGCAGTAGGATAACTCCTAGTATTAGGATGAGTTGTTCCGTCACTGTACAGATTAACAAGAGTGAACTCCCCGGATCTGGAGACGAACAAGTTGGGGTGGTTTCTGTTGAGAAGAGCGGTGAACATTCCCCAAATGAGGGAGTCGTGTGCGAATCCAGCTAAACCTGACACCTGCAGACTACTATTAGGAGTGCGAAATGGTTTTGAGTGAAAATAAATCATGATCAGGATAGAAATCTTAAGAGGCAAAAAAGAAATCTAAACTATTTGGTTCGGTAGACGTTTAACAAGTTCTGAAGTTTAAATTGAATCATAACGATACAGTTTGAGATCATAGGATCATAAGGGGGGGGGGGGGGGGGGGGTAAATGACTACCACTGGAGACTTTTGGGGACTAATGGGGACTAAAAGTCGTGGGGACTCGACTCGTTGACGTAATTCACCATTTGTCCCCATAAGTCCCCAGAATTTTTGACAGTTATTTATGGTTTTCAAGTTAGTTTAATAACCTGAGGTACTCTAACAGCCCTCAAGTAGCTCCCAAGAAGTCAGGAATGTCCAGTGACCATATTTATACATATTCTAGACTTCAGTCTTGAGAAGTTTACGATCTGGTCTGGAGAAGCCAGATTTTTTGAAATCTAAATGGGGACTAATGGAGACTTTTGGGGACTAATGGGGACTAAAAATCATGGGGAATTGACGTAATTCCCCAAGTCCCCAAAAGTAGTCATTACCCCCCCCCCCCCCCGATCATAAACGAAACTAGAAGATTAAGTTGACCTACAGATTGATCCGGTGGATACAAGAATCCTAGTGCGGACGAGGCTTGTTCTCTGAATTCCTCTCTGAAGAAAGGAATGTGAGAATAAAATTCTGACATTATTTATAGTCCCTTGACTATTCAGACTAATGTACAGAAAATAATAATTTTGAGAATTTGTCTGAACGTTTGAGTTCTGATGAAGAACTCAAGTTTTTTTTTTAAATTAAAAAAAAAATGTTAAAAAAAGTTTATATTTGCCCAAACAATTACATCCAGCAGATAAGACCAGCGAATCATCTTATATCTAGGAAAATATCAAACCAGCTAACTCAAAAATATTCCAGTTCTTCAAGTCAGTTCATCCTCCCTGACCAAATATCTCCTGTTCAGCCTGTAACTCTCCTCCCCGATACCCTCGTCAAAATGTGTCAACGTGTTCATTGAAGGAGGGTCTAGTTTCCACCTAAACTTACCAGGAGAGTTACTCCCGTCATTTGACATTGATGTTGGGTTTTTGTAGCGCCAGGTATTCCGGTTATGTGCATTGTGGCAGAGCAAAAACGCGCCCTAAAAATAAAATAATCAAACAATTTAAAACAGAACAGATTAGAAATATTTAAACAAAAAGTTAAGATAAAAGAATATAAGTAAAATTGAATCACAGGAAACTTCCCAGTGATTGTAGTACACTATTGCTATCCCGTATTAATCCTCAATCTCTGACTCACATCCAATACTTGAGTGATAATATTCTCAGTCTCACTAGCTCCTCCGCTATAGGGTCGGATCATATCCCCACACGGTGCACCGTTATCAGGTATTATCACGATACCAAACTGATAATATCCTTCAATATCATCTACGTCAGGTATTCCCTCGTCAGTGTGATCAAAATTGCTTGAGTGCGTGATGTTTCTTTTGTACATGTTACGAAGGTGGAGTTCTTGAAGAGTATGTCTGATGAAGTCTTCTTTTCCGAGGATGAGGATGACTGAAATGAATAGACATAAAAGAGAAGTTAGTTATTTTAGATGCTCAAGATCTTTATAGTAATCTTACAAGCTAACAGCCTGCTTAAACTTTGAAATAGGTGATAAAAAGATTAAATAACATAGTTAAAAACTTACTTCTTGTCCTAGATGGAATAAAATCCAGCAACAAATGAACATCCTCTACAGATCCCCTCTCACTAACAGGTACGTAATAATCCCAAGTTGAGATCCTATCCAGATACATATCTTTAGTAATCCTGATATTATCTCCCACACCAACTCTCTTCTCCAACTCCTCTTGTAAGTTTGATCGTATTGACAAAGCGAGCCGCTCACTGTACCCAGACTCATGGAGTATCTGCATTGAGCCTCCTGACCAACCAGCTTCACTGATTATCTGGAGATGTGGGGTACAGTTTCTGGGGTAATGATATGCAGGGCCAGGGTAATGTATATTGACTATTGTATAATCCTGAGGTTATGAGAAGCAGGGGTAATGGATAATCATGGGGTTATGACAAGCAGGGGTAAAGGATAATCCTGGGGTAATAACAAGCAGGGGTAATGGATAATCCTGGGGTAATGACAAGCAGGGGTAATGGATAATCCTGAGGTTATGACAAGCAGGGGTAATGGATAATCATGGGGTAATGACAAGCAGGGGTAATGACAAGCAGGGGTAATGGATAATCCTGGGGTAATGACAAGCAGGGGTAATGGATAATCCTGGGGTAATGACAAGCAGGGGTAAAGGATAATCATGGGGTTATGACAAGCAGGGGTAATGGATAATCCTGGGGTTATGACAAGCAGGGGTAATGGATAATCCTGGGGTAATAACAAGCAGGGGTAATGGATAATCCTGGGGTAATTACAAGCAGGGGTAATGGATAATCCTGGGGTAATAACAAACAGGGGTAATGGATAATCCTGGGGTAATGACAAGCAGGGGTAAAGGATAATCCTGGGGTAATGACAAGCAGAGGTAATGGATAATCATGGGGTAATGACAAGCAGGGGTAATGGATAATCCTGGGGTAATGACAAGCAGGGGTAATAACAAGCAGGGGTAATACCAAGCAGGGGTAATGGATAATCCTGGGGTAATAACAAGCAGGGGTAATGGATAATCCTGGGGTAATAACAAGCAGGGGTAATGGATAATCCTGGGGTAATAACAAGCAGGGGTAATGGATAATCATGGGGTTATGACAAGCAGGGGTAATGGATAATCCTGGGGTAATAACAAGCAGGAGTAATGATAAGCATTAAGCAGGGATAATGTTCAATCGCATATATTATATGGTGGTAATGATAAGCATTAGGCAAGGGTAATTATAAACAAAATGTAAGTGCATGGTACCTTTTAAAAAGAAGAAAAGATTTAATTCGCGCTTATAAAATATTAATTATGGCTGGGTAGGTCACTTACGAAAGTTAACATGTCCAGTATCATCCAATCCTCATAACCAAGAACTAAACTGTTATCAAGTATACCAGACTCGAAGTTAGCATCACTTCTGAGCGGCCACATTCCTGCAGACTTACAGATTTTATAATTTGATATTATTGGCATTATTTAGAAAATAATATATTAATCCATCCTGATCAATGAAATGTTCTGATAAGGTTATGAATTAAGTACTTATATATTGTATGGGTGGTCTATAAACGGTTGCTCCCAACTATGAAATGGAGAAATATTTGAATCCCTTAAAATCTTGAATGTATTGATAAAAAACTTAAAATAGCGATATCGCCAAGGAAAATAGTAATAATTTGTATATCACACTAATTGCAAAGCATACCTTTACTATCTGTAACAGACGGTACAATGTTCGGAACACCCAGCCGTCTGGAAATCAGAGCAGAATTATAAGCATTATCAGTGGACCCAACAATTCCAGCAAACTCGTCCCCTAAAAGCCAAGCTATAAACTTTATCCTCACATTCATCTCCTTCAGAGAGATATTGTCTGAAAGCTCTTCCTCGCTAAATTTATTGTTAAAATCCTCCCGGTGAGATTGAGATAGTCCGGTGCCATCAGGAAGAACAAGCTTTATCTCACTTCCCTCGGGGAGCATGGGCAAGCTAACAGACGATGTGTTAGTCTGATTGGACAAAAAAGAGAACACGTGGTCCTCGGGAGGATTATTTTTACAGTGGAGCGTGGCTACAGAGGCATCTGCAGGAGTGAGTTCTTCAGGCGAGCAGAATCCGACATCGTAGTTAGCATGGAGATAACAGGGTTTATCCCAGTTACCATTAGTGTTGTTCACTGTTCTACATGATGCTAAGAATTCTGAGTTACTCCGGTAGAAGAAATTGTCTGTGACATATCCGTTAACTTTTGGAGAGGCGGACCAGAGGTGCAGGACTTTCAGTTTTTCTAGTGCCACATGAAGTGCGGGGATGATTCGTAGACCGTGATTGTATGGGATCGTTTCGGGATGGGATTTGAAGTGGTCTACATTGTCCCAGCGAACATCAGCATAAAAGTAGAAGTCTTTTGTGTGAATAGTTCTGAGAAAAAGAAGGAGGAGGAGGAGAAATGATCCGTCCAGTATCATTACCTGTGGTCAACTGTCATGCTTGAAGTAATCTGTATTAATCGTTTAGGTGTCACTGTGTCATTTACAATTTCTTTGTCATCATCTGTCTTCGTAAGTATTTAATTACATTTTTGAGAGGGATGGAGTCAAGTGTTTTAATTCATTCATACTCCTCGAATACAAAACTCTAGAAATATTCAATTGATTTTTGGAAAATATACAAATTTCAAAGATGAATCAGAATGTACTGATGAAAAATAACACTAAATATAAAGATAGAGACAACCAATTTTGTCGTAAAATTCGGCTCTGAACCAGGGGTCGACCGAGCCCCGCGACCTCGGCCATTTTGACTTGTCCTTGGCCAAAATAGTCATTCCTCGGTTTAGGGGTCGACTGAGTCCTCGGCCAAAATAGTCATTCCTCAGTTTAGGGGTCGACTAAGTCCTCGGCCAAAATAGTCATTCCTCGGTTTAGGGGTCGACTAAGTCCTCGGCCAAAATAGTCATTCCTCGGTTTAGGGGTCGAATAAGTCCTCGCCCTCGGTCAAAAATTGTCCCTCGGTCAGTCGGTCCTGCTATAAACACTACATATCAAACTCAGTAGCTACATCAAGAGTCAGACAATGCCCACAGGCATGGGGACACTGCTTCATCGCTTCATCAGTATTACACCTATTTCTACCCATCAGTTTTTTGCAGAGATCTGAGTTGCCTTCTCTCCCCTCTGCGTTGTGATGGCAGTCCACTCTGTTGAGACAGCCTTCTCCGTAGAAGCCGTGTGGGCACCCACAGAACTCCTTGATTTGATCACCGGACTCTGTGCGCGAGTTGGAGTACAGACACACTTTAGGGGACTGGCACTTTTTAGCGCATGTTCCAGAACACTTGGGTCCCTTAAATCCGGCCATACACTCACAGGAGCCGTCGTTGTGGCAGTAACCGTTGTTCTGACACTCGCACCGGTTCTCACATTGTGTCCCCCAACTTATCTGTCTGTGACAGATGCAGTTGCCATGCGCGTCACACTTCCCAGAATTCTTGCACGTGCACTTTTTAAGGCAGCGTTTCCCGTAGAACTGACCGTTACAGTCACATTCACAGCTCCCACGGGAGACCTGTCCCCCGTTTTCACAGGTCAGTTCACAGGTCAGTTCACACCTTAGACCGTATTTATTCTGAAAAATAAAACGGTAAATTATGTCCTACATCTTTAGTACAATAGTACATTTGTAGCGTATAAAACAACATTTGGTTGTAAAGCGTGAGGTGAGATAGAATCCGCGCTTCCAATTCAAAGATTGGCGAATAAAAATAAATACCAGAATAAAAAGACAAGATTAACTAAAGTGGGAAATTAATTCCGTCATGTCGAGAAGATTCAACACACAATCACAAGACACAAACTGACTCACCTTAGGACAGTAGCACTTGCCATCAATTCCATCAGTGAGATAGGTCAGTTCACATTCTGAATTTTCACTTTGACACCTTGGACCGTATTTATTCTGAATAATAAAACGGTAAATTATGTCCTGCATCTTTAGTACAATAGTACATTTGTAGCGTATAAAACAACATTTGGCTGTGAAGCGTGAGGTGAGATAAAAGCCGCGCTTCCAATTCAAAGATTGGCGAATAGAAAGAAATACCAGATTACCATAATAAAAAGACAAGATTAACTAAAAGTGGGACATTAATTCCGTCATACTCATGTCGAGAAGATTCAACACACAATCACAAGACACAAACTGACTCACCTTAGGACAGTAGCACTTGCCATCATTTCCATCAGTGAGATAGGTCAGTTCACATTCATCTGGACACCTTTGACCTTTTTTATTCTGAAAAATAAAACGGTAAATTATGTCCTACATCTTTGTCGTACATAAAATCGTACAAAACAACATTTGGCTGTAAAGAAATACCAGAATAAAAAGACAAGATTAACTAAAAGTGGGACATTAATTCCGTCATGTCGAGAAGATTCAACACACAATCACAAGACACAAACTGACTCACCATAGGACAGTAGCACTTGCCATCATTTTCATCAGTGAGATAATATATTCCTCCGTTCGTACAACTCAGAGAATCTTTATATGGCGTCACACTTGGCGTCACTCTTGGTAGCACAAATGAGTCCCATATAATGGTGTGTTTATCTTTACGAGATACCCTGAAAGTAGCATTATATTATATAAATTCATTTATGTATTTAACACTTGTATTATTCGCTCAACTTTAACCAGATGGCAGCTCATTTTAGGTATTTGAAGATTAAGTTGATTTATAGATATTATATGTATTTTACATTTGATATTTTTGCATTATTTGACTTTCCAACTGAGGCGCATAGACCTAGAAAAGTGTACAATTATAACTACCACTATAACTACAATATCATCATGAAATTAAAATAAATATTCTACTTCAACACAGTCGGATAGTCCACACCAAAAGTATTGCTGACACTATAAAGCTTGGGTAGGACTGTTCCAAACCAAGTGGTACCGTACGATACTATCGTAACCTGATTTGATAGAGTTTGTTGGAGACGTAGTAGTGTCATGGGCAGAATATTAGAGATTTGATATGAAATTTAACCTTCTATAACAGGACATATTCCAGGGAGACAATAATAATTATTCATAATTCATACTTATCTGTAACATCTAAAATGATTTGTTGTATTACAGTAACGAAAGAATTTAAACTCGTAAAAATAAAGAAAAAGAAAATTATAACTCTTTACCCATTGTGGTAAATATCGGTGTAAAGATTTCGCACAATCGTAGTCGAAAATCCCGTCCGTATATCCGAATATCTCGTAGCAGGCAGACATCATTACTGCTAAGGGTCCTTTCTTGTAGAGAAGCGGTTTTGCAATGTTCTCACCGTAAACGGATCCACGAAACGTGAGGGCGTTTCCTCCATCTGATTCAGTCCAAACCTCAACTGATAGATAGGCTGATCAATTGAGTGCTTATAAAAAAGAAATAAAGTTCCAACTTTCAGTCTGCTCCTCTTAATATTCTTTGTAATGCAAGGTAAAGGCATTTTAAAGAAGTAGATAAGTTCAAGTTCTTAAGAAGAAGAAAGTTCAAGTTCTTACCTTTTGATGTGTCGGCAAACTGAATGTAGGCTTTTCCGGGCAAAAACGACACATCTGCGGGGATAAAAAGTTTCTCATCAAAAATATTTCAACAAGCATTGTTTCAGACACAGGAAGTGTTAAAAATCAGGACCAGTTTTAAGAGTTTTATGAAGTACCTAAAACATAATTATATCAGTGTGCATTATTTTTATAATTAATTTGACAAAAACCCATAATCATGGGTAGAGTGGACCGCTGCCAGTGTCTCTCTTTCCCAAACAAAAGGAAATGATATTAATTTGATTGACCGTTCTCAAATGCAAAATGATACCGAGAATGAAATCGGTCGCTCGCTTTTCCCATTCATTCACGGCTTTCGAATTGTAATAATTTTCGATTAATTACATCAATCAGATGCTGTAAAAATCTCTTTGGGTTGTGTTCGGGTCGATACCTAGTATTTCGGGGTAAAGGTGGTAGTTACTACTGCTGAAGTTTATTGAATCTTTATTGCCGAGTACAGCTGCCTTTGGGTAGTTTTTCATAGTCTATTACAATTGTAAATGTAAGGGAAAAGCGAGCGACCGATTTCATTCTCGGTATCATTTTGCATTTGAGAACGGTCAATCAAATTAATATCATTTCCTTTTGTTTGGGAAAGAGAGACACTGGCAGCGGTCCACTCTACCCATGATTATGGGTTTTTGTCAAATATCATCTATTTTTGATTATAATGTCAGGGTACTTTATAAAGTCGAAATATAAACTGATATCTTCATTAATAAGGAGGAAGTTTCAACGATTTCGAAATTTTTCCTTTAAAAACATTTCCTTGTGTTTAGGTAAGCATATCGGTCGATCACTGACTGAATATGCCACTTAATACTCATTCAAGTTGGCATTAAATTCATATATAATGACATTAAACTGTCGTGGCAAAGCAGAATTTGTTGGAAATCACGAATGAGCAAAATTCTCACCTTTCGCGCGTGCAAACTTTGAGCGGACGTTGCGTGCGCATCCAATATTGAATCGCCGTAAATTTTTGCATGTAATTGTTTTATATATAGTTTGATAAGCATGCAAAGTTTCAAAGTATTTCAAGAAGAATTGTAATCACAACGGCACTCTAAAGTTGACAGAAAATGACGAAAACAGCAATTTTCAGTGATTTTAGCGATTTTCTATCAATTTGGGCGTGTCCCCACGTGTGCAAATTTTCTATTTTCAACTTTAAAACTAGCCTAATGCACAATTTATACCTATAGGAAGCAGAACTGAGCTCCACAACCCAAGGCATGGCCCAACACCAGAGAATACTAAATCGCAAAATTGACGTTTTTATAAAATAATTCTTCAAAAAAGCACAAACTTCAATGACGAATATCTTTATGAAGGAGCAAGCTAGAAAAACTTTCCGGTAGATTTTCAGAATGCTTGAACAATTATCTAATGTGAAAATTTCCTCAGATTTTGAATACAATTACTTTTTAATGGTGTAAAATCATTTTTAAAAGTTATCACTTTGTCAAAAATCAAGTTTTAAAAACGGTTAACTTGATGACGTCATCAAAGGGTGTTCATGACGTCAAATAATTTGTTTGTACAATGTAAACTAAAGTGTAAACAATTATTTTCAAGACCTGTGGTCGGAAATGGCTGTATCTTTTATACTTTTGAATCTATGGACAATTAAATACAGGCTACAATTGACTGGCAAAGCGTCTATCCCTGAATATGTATATATGTATATATCACGACAATCTGTCATAAAACAGGGGTTCTAGAAAACCCACTTCCCGATGTTCCTGAAACCTGAAACTTTTTTTGCAGTCGATTTGGTCAACGTCTAGACGCCCTGAAAAATTTCAGATCTCTAACTCAATTTTAACATGGTTTTTAAGGCACCTGAATATGGCGATTTTGGGTCTTTTACCGAATTTCGTATAACAGTGCTGGCGAGTATTTTATGCAAATTTCTTAAAAATCTCAACATAACTATTTTTTATTCCTGTCATCTTTGACATCAAATTAGAATGTTTTGAACTAAAATAAATCTGCTGAACGACTTCCGATGAGTCTTAATGTCTGAAAAACTCCTGCCGGAGGCGGCGGCCTTCGGCCGCCGCCTAGCCTCCGCCGGAGTGCACGCTTCGCGTGCACGAAAGAGGCTTGTAACGTGTACCAAAGAGGGTATAATAGTAAAGGGGGTATAATAGTAAAGGGGGTATAATAGTAAATGGGGTACATAGTATACCCACAATAAATGCAACGGTCGTGCTTGCCAGCACTGTGATTTTAGTTCTTAGTTAAAATCAACAGATCAAGCTGGTTATCTGCTGCTTATAATTTATCCGACTTACCCGGAATAGAAGTTTTACTAGGCTCAAACACCATGCTGTTACTATAACAAAACTCATTTTTCATTCCCTTCCGGCTTTTATCCCACAAATAAAGGTACTTGTAGAAGATACCACCACTTTTATCAATCAACATATCTTTGATATAATCTTTGTAATCCGAACAATCATCGGTTTTTTTCTTTCTGTCTCGACAGTTCACAGGGACCTCTGTTGAAGAGAACTTGGGGACAACGTGTTTCTGTGGTGGTTACAAGATTAATTTGTCATTATTCTAGCTCAGTTCTACTGGTTACAAGATTAATTTGTAATTATTCTGGTTCAGCTCTACTGGCTTCTATGGTGGTTACAAGATTAATTTATCATTATTCTGGTTCAGCTCTACTGGCTGTAAAGTGTAAGCAAAGCTAGGCTTGCCTTAAATCTTTAAATAAACTTGTCCATCCCCGAACGAGACCCAAAAAAACTTTTAGTGAAAAGGAAAGATACAATAGATCTGGATAATGGTGGAGAGGTGAACCATATTTTTTCTAATTCGTAACAGCGCTTGTATTGACCAGTAACCATCGACCAGTAACCATCCAACACTGACCAAAAATGTCAAAACAAATCGCACAAACAAAGTTCGCCCCCCCAACCTAGTGTGGTCCACCATTCCCATCGGCGCTGCTGACCTACCTATTTTAAGTATAACTTACTTCACTGATGTACTGGAATGCTGCTTGAGGAGAACCTCTCCCCAATCCGTTAGTTGCGTACACACAGTTCAGCAGCTGAAAAATTATGATCTTTAAAAGATAAAAACGACAAACAAATTTTGTTTGTTGTTTTTTAATTCTTTAAAAAAAATAAATGTTCTTACCAAGGCTAGACTATATTATTTCTCCAGGGCTGCGCTTCACGAGTTTAGCCCTCCATCTCTCAATAACAAATGGTAATTCAGGCTGGGGATTGAACTCCCTACCTTTTGATAAGGAGCCAGATAACATTAAAAACGCCACTATACCAAGAATCTTTACAATACTTGAAGTTCAGTAATACCAAGATTTACCGCGGAGTTTGGGAGGAGGGTAAAAGCCGCGATAAAACGAGGTTTACGGTAAATCGGAGTTTCAATTGTTTACAGTATGTATGTTAAGCCCTATTTGGGGAAAAATGGTCGCGGTAAATCGGGGATTGCAGTAAATCGGGGTGTGGTAAATCGGGGTGCAGTAAATCGGGGTTTTGCTGTACACAGAATGAAAATAAAGACTCACGTGAGTAAAATCAGTAAGATCTCGTCTGTAGTAGGTGACAATTTTAGCGTATATCTGCTGGTACATGTCCATTATCTGAGATGCTGTGTGAGCCCACCCAGCTGGCATCGTCGTGGCAGACTGGAAACGGTTACTTATTATTACCCTGAACCCACAACGTTCTAAATTTCCTCACAGATCAATGTTTTCACTTTTCCCTCTAATCACAGACCATGCAACTGCTAATTGCTATTAAAGATCTGTTAATGCCAAATTATAACCACGCGATAAATTTTCAACGGACCCTGTAATGTAGGAGAGATCTGACATAGCCCCATTTCTCCCAATCTCTGAACTCGCCCGGGATTCCAAGCTCGTTTTCCAAGCAGCGAAACTTCATGCGAACATTCAAACACTTGTAATTTTTGCCTGTAAATTCATCTCTTCCCAGATTGTCTTTGTTCACCTGTATTTTTAATGGTTTTGACTTATTGAATACTATTAAATGGTTGATAAACTCAACCTAATTCAATCTATGTCCAGATAATATGCAGATTGACATAATTACTTAAACTTAAAGTTGCCAAAGATTCAAACAAATAATCTTCAGAAAAAAATTACCGCGCAAGTTTTGTTAGCGATAGCTGTCTCGCACTGCTTAACAGTATTGCTATGGTAATGCTCAGATTTCAGGAGTTCTCCAATATCGTCAAAATAAACGGTTTTTTCGTGACGTCCGGCACTATCGGGTTCTGGAACCTTCTTATCACCGTGCGAGATATCAGACAATTCCTAGGAGACGAGAGTGATGAAGTGATGAAATTGAATAGTTCAGTGATAAGATGATTCAATTTACAGTCAAGATTGCAAGATCAAGACTTAAAGTTAAAGTGAGAATGAAAAAATATGTTGATTGGTTTATTTTGACATGATTTATTTGTGTTCATTTGTTTTAAGTTTAAGAAGAAAGAATAATTCCTGAAGCTACTTTCTCATTTTTCTTTCAGTCGCTGCAGATCGTAAAAAAGGTAAAATTATGAGAAATTGAGAACTTAGGTCCATTTAATGTTAACCTCGTCTAAGTAAATTTTGGGCTCTATCTCCTTGACTCCAAGTAATCCTATAACGTCCTTTTTTGATGCCGCTTTGGCTGCTATCTCGTCCAAGCTAGAACCTTTTATATGACCTGTTTAACGAAAGATTGTATTAATAGTTAAAATGAACAAGCGGTAATTATCTCTAATTGTAATCCAGCGTAGATGAGTGAGAGTCATGAGAACACTAAGCTGGTAAGCTGGAAACTTTTGCGCACCATAGAATTGTTGATTGTAGCCTTCAATAAACTGAGCTAGACGTGTTTTCTGGTTGTTGTGATCTACACCGAGCTTTTTGTAGTATGGTCGTAATCGCTGAAGTGAGATGAGTGAGGTATGAAAATAAGGACCAAAAGTGAGAGAAATAAAAGGTTTTAGAAATGAAAATAGGGAATGGCTGTGATAATATGAAATACGGTGAATAAACTTGATTTTAAATAGTCCTTTGCGGGCGAAGAGTAAAATGAACGAAAACCACATTGTAAGTGTCGCAGTAGTTGAATAATTAATTAATTAATCAATTAAATAATGTAAACTAACAGCGAATACGACAGCAGCTTGGTTATAACGATCCTCTCCGATCTTCGACTTTAAAACTTCCAACTCGTTTACTTTACTGGACACCTGATCATCCCTCTGAAAATTGTAAATATGATAAATAATAAATAAAATGATAACATAAAGTTGTGGAAAGTTGTGAAACAAACAAACAAACAAACAAACAAACAAACAAACAAACAAACAAACAAACAAACAAACAAACAAACAAACAAACAAACAAACAAACAAACAAACAAACAAAAAACCAAAAAAAAAACAAACAAACAAACAAACAAACAAACAAACAAACAAACAAACAAAAAACCAAAAAAAAAACAACTAATAAACAAACTAATAAACAAACAAACTAATAAAAATACAAACTAACAAACTAACAAACTAATAAACTAACAAACTAACAAACTAACAAACTAACAAACTAACAAACTAACAAACTAAAAAACTAACAAACTAACAAACTAACAAACTAACAAACCAACAAACTAAACAACTAAAAAACTAACAAACTAGCAAAAGTTAACAAACTAACAAACTAACAAACTAACAAACTAACAAACGAACAAACTAATTAAATAAACTAACAAACCAACAAACCGGCAAACTAACAAACTAACAAACTATCAAACTAACAAACTAACAAACTAACAAACTAACAAACTAACAAACTAACAAACTAACAAACTAACGAACTAACAAACTAACGAACTAACAAACAAACTAACAAACTAACAAACAAACAAACTAACAAACTAACAAACACCTGGAAGGAGTGGAAGGAGCTGCTGTCAGGGACTACCCCGAACATCTCCTGTAACTCCAGGTCACTCAGCAGGGCTATGGAGTTCAGACCCGTGTTGAACGTCTTACCGTTTATTTTATCTATCTCTGTGTGGTGGACAGAGTTTTACTAAATAGTACACTTATTAATTGGAAATTTGGGGAAACATTTTTAAACAAAATCAATTAATTCATTAATTGTGTCGTTATGAATCGTCAAATATAGACTATTAGTGTATACAGAATATATCTAAAGTATAAACAGCATAAGAGCATACCAACATAGCGGACATAGTTGCGAACAAAGTTATCAACTCTACTGCTTATCTCGGATGGGAGTATTCCAAGATCCAGATACACTGACCGCATGCTCTGGAAAATATGATAAATGGATAAATTAAGTCAATTTTAGATTATAAATAATATAATTGATGTATTCTTATAAAATAACGCGAAATAATATTTTATAGTGTGGAAATAATACTTTTTAGGGTAGAAATCTTGGTCAACGTACACAACATGCACATAATACCATAATCAACACAGTTAATCAAATTGTCATTACAGCATGGTAATTACAAATAAAAAACTTGTAATTACAGCAGTAAGTAATTAAAAACAGCAAACCTCGAATGTTTTGAGAGCTTGTTTTATAAGAGCAGGATCGGGAGGAGCAGGGTGACTCAGTCTTATCGAGGAGAAGAGAAGTAGTACAACTATAACCATCCTAATTCCTAGGTTATACGAGGGAACTTTAGGTTACTAAAAGCGAACCATTAACTTTGAAAAGTATCAATGAAATGGAAATATGAGTTAAAGATTGAGAGGGTGTCTTCACTTGTTATTTCTGTACTAAGTCTTTTTTAGTCAAATCAGACCGAATAGCAAATCAAAGAGATCAAGATGGCCATGCAATGGACAGAAATTTATATCTGTATTAAACATTAAAACATAACAAGTCACATTTTCAACTGTCAAGATGTAAGACTAAATATGAACACTCACAAAATTCATCAAAATATACGACTCATTCTTGAATGAACAGATACTTTAAGAGTGCAGGTTTTCCAAATTGTACCGAAAAATGGATTCGTCCGACATGGCAAGGAGCCTGGCCGACAAACAGTAATATTGTGATGAAAACATTTTCTCCTTGCAAAATGTACTGATGAGTTCATTTGGGCAAAAAATATTTGTAAGGGAGAAGTCTAGTCCAAAATGTAGCATAATCCATATGTAATGAACAACACGAAGCTAAGGGCAATTTCAAAATTGTCTGCTGAGGAGGATACTTGAGATTCTCTTTTCTTTTCTGACGCTGCTTCAGCTTCCTCTAAAATCTCTAAAAAGGGCAGTTTTTTAAATGAGAAATGTAAATAAAATTACTAACTCAAACACTGAGTTAGTAACCCATAAACACAGTTTTGCTAGTAGTAGTACTAGACTTACGCACGCCGGTCTTATCTACGTTTTATCTGTGACAGTGTGAGGTCATCGTTTTAATGTGCTCGGACTCCTGCCTTCTTTGTTGTAACTTTGAATGTAGTCCGTTTCAAGTTGTGATCTTACTTTTTCTATTAACTTACCTTAAATTCGATCGTGTCTTATTTTGAGTGTTTGAATAGTGTAAGTTGTTCAGTATAGTGCAAGTAACGAGTTATAAATAAAAAATAAATTACAAAACAATTAAGGATTTGAGATAAGTCATGATATACTGACTGTTTGTGAAACTGGAATTTAACAATATTTCTAACAGGCGACCATGGGCATGGAAAAATAAAATATTGTTATCAAGATAAGAGACGGAGATCCTTTGCTGGTCTCAAAAGAACGACTCACAGCTGAGAGACGTATGTTTCGTTACCTGATTGAAGAGCTTTTTTTAGTTTTTCAACTGCTTTCTCTAACGCTGCTTCAGCTTGCTCTAAAAACAAAAGGGCAGTTTTAAAAATTAAAAATTTAAATAAAACTACTAACTCAAACACTGAGGTAGTAACCCATAAACTTACAACAAATCAAAGAAAACAACCATAATGTTATTCGTGGTAACTGCTCAAATACCATAAAAACTCTATAGCAACCCGAGAACAATATACTATGCGTATTGCGTAATTGGGATTAAACAAAACTGACCTGACACTAATAGGAACTGTTGTTGGAAAGGAGAATCAGAACAGAGGAGAGTTTCATCCTCACAGACATTCTCGTCCAAACAGTCACATTTACCATCACATAACTTACGCAGGTCTATACACTCTCCTGTTGTGCACCTATGGGGAGGCAGTTTGTTGAGGGGAGGGGGCCGGGGGGGGGGGGGGGGGGGCTATCTGAGGGGGGCGCAAAATCGTCGTTTGAATGTGGAACAATTTTGAAAAACTTAACTGAGGTACTACTACTAGCAAAACTGCGCGTTTTGCTCTAGAAACACACTTTTTTAGAGATTTTACCGGCGTATCTTCTAAAATCACCTAATTTATTCAATTTTAGTGAGGGGCGCCAAAAGGGGAGGGGTGCAACGTCAACAAGGAGGCGCATTTTCGGGGGGGCCGCCAACAGGCAACGTTACGCCACTGGGATGAATCGTCAAATATAGACTATTAGTGTATACAGAATATATCTAAAGTATAAACAGCATAAGAGCATACCAACATAGCGGACATAGTTGCGAACAAAGTTATCAACTCTACTGCTTATCTCGGATGGGAGTATTCCAAGATCCAGATACACTGACCGCATGCTCTGGAAAATATGATAAATGGATAAATTAAGTCAATTTTAGATTATAAATAATATAATTGATGTATTCTTATAAAATAACGCGAAATAATATTTTATAGTGTGGAAATAATACTTTTTAGGGTAGAAATCTTGGTCAACGTACACAACATGCACATAATACCATAATCAACACAGTTAATCAAATTGTCATTACAGCATGGTAATTACAAATAAAAAACTTGTAATTACAGCAGTAAGTAATTAAAAACAGCAAACCTCGAATGTTTTGAGAGCTTGTTTTATAAGAGCAGGATCGGGAGGAGCAGGGTGACTCAGTCTTATCGAGGAGAAGAGAAGTAGTACAACTATAACCATCCTAATTCCTAGGTTATACGAGGGAACTTTAGGTTACTAAAAGCGAACCATTAACTTTGAAAAGTATCAATGAAATGGAAATATGAGTTAAAGATTGAGAGGGTGTCTTCACTTGTTATTTCTGTACTAAGTCTTTTTTAGTCAAATCAGACCGAATAGCAAATCAAAGAGATCAAGATGGCCATGCAATGGACAGAAATTTATATCTGTATTAAACATTAAAACATAACAAGTCACATTTTCAACTGTCAAGATGTAAGACTAAATATGAACACTCACAAAATTCATCAAAATATACGACTCATTCTTGAATGAACAGATACTTTAAGAGTGCAGGTTTTCCAAATTGTACCGAAAAATGGATTCGTCCGACATGGCAAGGAGCCTGGCCGACAAACAGTAATATTGTGATGAAAACATTTTCTCCTTGCAAAATGTACTGATGAGTTCATTTGGGCAAAAAATATTTGTAAGGGAGAAGTCTAGTCCAAAATGTAGCATAATCCATATGTAATGAACAACACGAAGCTAAGGGCAATTTCAAAATTGTCTGCTGAGGAGGATACTTGAGATTCTCTTTTCTTTTCTGACGCTGCTTCAGCTTCCTCTAAAATCTCTAAAAAGGGCAGTTTTTTAAATGAGAAATGTAAATAAAATTACTAACTCAAGATCAAACACTGAGTTAGTAACCCATAAACACAGTTTTGCTAGTAGTAGTACTAGACTTACGCACGCCGGTCTTATCTACGTTTTTATCTGTGACAGTGTGAGGTCATCGTTTTAATGTGCTCGGACTCCTGCCTTCTTTGTTGTAACTTTGAATGTAGTCCGTTTCAAGTTGTGATCTTACTTTTTCTATTAACTTACCTTAAATTCGATCGTGTCTTATTTTGAGTGTTTGAATAGTGTAAGTTGTTCAGTATAGTGCAAGTAACGAGTTATAAATAAAAAATAAATTACAAAACAATTAAGGATTTGAGATAAGTCATGATATACTGACTGTTTGTGAAACTGGAATTTAACAATATTTCTAACAGGCGACCATGGGCATGGAAAAATAAAATCTTGTTATCAAGATAAGAGACGGAGATCCTTTGCTGGTCTCAAAAGAACGACTCACAGCTGAGAGACGTATGTTTCGTTACCTGATTGAAGAGCTTTTTTTAGTTTTTCAACTGCTTTCTCTAACGCTGCTTCAGCTTGCTCTAAAAACAAAAGGGCAGTTTTAAAAATTAGAAATTTAAATAAAACTACTAACTCAAACACTGAGGTAGTAACCCATAAACTTACAACAAATCAAAGAAAACAACCATAATGTTATTCGTGGTAACTGCTCAAATACCATAAAAACTCTATAGCAACCCGAGAACAATATACTATGCGTATTGCGTAATTGGGATTAAACAAAACTGACCTGACACCAATAGGAACTGTTGTTGGAAAGGAGAATCAGAACAGAGGAGAGTTTCATCCTCACAGACATTCTCGTCCAAACAGTCACATTTACCATCACATAACTTACGCAGGTCTATACACTCTCCTGTTGTGCACCTATGGGGAGGCAGTTTGTTGAGGGGAGGGGGCCGGGGGGGGGGGGGGGCTATCTGAGGGGGGCGCAAAATCGTCGTTTGAATGTGGAACAATTTTGAAAAACTTAACTGAGGTACTACTACTAGCAAAACTGCGCGTTTTGCTCTAGAAACACACTTTTTTAGAGATTTTACCGGCGTATCTTCTAAAATCACCTAATTTATTCAATTTTAGTGAGGGGCGCCAAAAGGGGAGGGGTGCAACGTCAACAAGGAGGCGCATTTTCGGGGGGGCCGCCAACAGGCAACGTTACGCCACTGGGAGGGGGGGGGGGCAGTTTGTTGGGGAGGCAGTTTGTTGAGGGGAGGGGGCCGGGTACACTCTCCTGTTGTGCAGGTTTGTTTGGGAGGCAGTTTGTTTGATGTGTTAACTGTTAAATAATTATGTACCTTGCCGACTGAAATTTGTTCAGCGTAAATAATCGTTGCCGCCATGGTTTTAGTCACTCACTTTTTCTACCTATCAGCAATTTTGCAATCCAATTTTTACCCGATACATAATATTAACCGATCAAATATTTTTCAGCTATCATTTTTTAATAAAAGTTAATTATCATCCAAATGTAATTATTTTCAGTTAAAAGATGGCTCTTATTTTGATGTAGTGTTGTTCAGTTTTTATGTAGTGTTCTTTAGGAGTCTCGGTCACCATAGCAACTTCTATAGTAATAATACAAGTTCTGACAGTCCAATCTTTTTTCCGTAAATTTTTGTTGCATGTCATTAATTTATTGATTTTTGTAGCTCATTCCTTTTTATTTTATGTTTGCAGTTGGTGTTTGCACAAGACCAACAAGAACATAGAGACAAAAATGGTCAATGGAACAATGTTCTCATTTTTAGAATATATTGTTGACAGCACACGAGCGAGTCAGCGAGAGTCATTGTTAAATTCATCCATACTGCCGTATACACCCGGCTTAATATTTCCAATCGTTATATTGTCTCCTTTATTCTCCCGTAATACGCTTATAAATATCTCTTAATGAAGTTTGAAAATTTTTTTGAAAACTGCGATTATGTGATTATATCTTCCGGTATTAATGATTTGTCGAGATATGACCATAGAAGCTATACACTTTCCCGTGAAATTAGGGACAATTTTAACTACTTGTTTGCTAGATATCCAAAAACAGTGTTTGTTTTCAACTCCCTTCTTAGAACGAGATTTGCATGGTTAAATAAGGAGGTTGATTTGTTTAACCGCTGCATGTTTGACTTTAGTCTGATCGAAAATCGTAACTTTTGGTTTTTCGACTCCCACCATATTTGTAGTGTGATATTTAACAAAGGGTTTGAGATTTTAGATAGATCTGGAAATGGGATTCACATTACTCAGCTGCCCAAGAGTGAGATAGCTAACTGTCTGGTGACCGGTGTTCAAAAACTCTCTATGCGAAGCGAGAAAGTTCGAAAGCACTGGCCATTAAGGCGGGAGTTTGTCTCGCTCTTGCCTGGTAACTAACGGTTAAATACAAACTCACAAAGCCGTACCCCAGCCTACTACTTATACTTGCCGCGCCAAAATTTTCACAAAATTTTTACAAAATCTTTAAGGGATTATAGCTTACATCTTATGGTTATAATGGAAACCCTCGCATGAAAATATATAGTCATGCCCGTGCTCTTATCAGCTTATCGTAAGTTACTAGAATTCTTGCCCGAGTTTTTTAAACACTTTAGAATAGTTCTGAAATCAGTACCGCTATCGTAATATTGTAATATTGTAGACTACGTTACGATTCTATCTACACACAGAGCTGTATAGTTCTTGATAGGTAGGTCTAACAAGTTTTCTTTTTCATCTTTACGCTTTCTCAGCACACAGTTTATTCCTCATTCATTCACACGCACACACATTAGCTTTTTATACATATTCTTAGACTGTACAAGCTATTCTATACACCATACTATACACTCTTATCTATTTAATATCTTACTTAATTATTCACAGATATCTGGTATTTACACATCTTGAACAATGGTTGAACCTAGTTTCAAATCACAATGCTCAAGTTGCTTCGGGTGGTCTTATGCTCCTAGAAATGTTTTCATTTGTCCTGTATGTGACAAACCAGTTCATAAAAAATGCCTCAAAGATTATCTTGGTTGTATTACATGCTGTCTAAACCTAATACCTGGCTATAGAGTAACTTCCTATGAACTTAATGATAATTACAATACAATAACCCCCACTTTTAACCCCTATATTCGTTCTCACGTACTGAATCAAATAGGCGAACTTACTGATGAAATAGATTCCAGCGAAATCGATCTCAACAATTGTATATCGGAGATATTGGTTAGCTGTAAGTACCAACACCCTGATAATATCAAGACCCCTAGCAATCGCGAATTTAAGATACTTTCGTTAAACGTAAGATCACTCGTGAAGAATATCTCAAATTTTAGTGAAGAAATAGAAACATTCTCCAAATTTGACCTCATCTGCCTCAATGAAACCAACTGTAAAATTTCTAATCTTCCTAATGGTCTGAACGACATTGAAATCGAACAGTTTTACGAGCCCTTTATCAAAGAACCTGCACGTAAATCTGGAAAAGGAGGTGGTCTTGCGCTCTATGTTAACAAACGCGTTTGTGATTACGATAAAATACAGGAACTCGAACTCAATCTGAGTCCAGAAGAAGTTACTTGCGGAGAATTTCAATTGCTTAAAATCAACAATTTTAAAAACGGAAATAAGACAAAAATCATCGTAAATTTCTACCGCTCGCCATCCACAAGCCCTAAAAAATTCCTTGAAAAGTTTGAAAACGTGCTCAGGGGTCTTGATAGACACTCCAGAAAGCAGATAGTCTTCCTGGGTGATGCAAATATTGATCTTATAAAATACGATACCGACGCTTACAGCCAGGATCTTATAAGCTTACTAGAAAAATATGGGTTTGCCCAGACTGTCTCCAAGCCTACCAGGGTAACTGACCACAGTGCAACGCTTATTGATCACGTGTATACTAATCACGTGACAAACGTTATTAGTTGTAATGTCGTGACGTTGGATATGTCAGATCATCTCGCGGTTAGCACGACCATTAGTTTAGGAGCCACACCTAGTTTGAACGAGCGATTCCGTAGTCAACGTGTAAAGAACAACAACACTAGCTTGAAATTAGAGGCCCGTGTATTTAACGAAGCTAATCATGCTAAATTCAAAGAGCTTATTGTAAGTGAGACCTGGGATGATGCTACCTCCTCAACGTGCGCTGATGAACAATACAATTCCATCTATCAAACGTACATGAAACACTACAATACTGCATACCCCCTGAAGCGCGACAGTTCGAGAAGAAAATTCGAAAGAGCTGACCCAAAGCCTTGGATCTTACCCTGGCTTGAGGCGGCATGCAACCGCAAGAAGTTACTTTTTTTTGAAAAAACTATAAATCCATCACAAAAAAACTGCGACGTGTATGATAAAATGAAAAAGTTTTGTCACAAACATGTGAATCTAGCCAAAGAAAAGTACTATAAAAAAATGTTTGACAAATACCAAAACTGCTCTAAAAGTCAATGGAAAATTATCAATGGCCTCCTGAACCGTAACAGAAAAAAGTTCGGACACACCCGTCTGAAGGACGACGATGGCACGATTATAAGCTCCGATCTGGCAGTCGCTGAGAAATTTAACGGCTACTTCTCCGGTATTGCAGCCAGTATCAAGAGGCAAATCGCTGCCCGTCGAACCTTTGACCCAGGTGGTTTCAAGCATTTTCTTAAGGCTTCGTGTAGTAACTCGATGTTTCTTAAGCCTACATCACACGGTGAAGTCCAAAAGATAATATCAGGGCTTAAGAACAAGTCCACACTCGATTGTAAAATTGAGCCATTGAAAATTGCAAACAGCTGCGAAAACTTTACCAGGGCACTAGCTAATGTCATTAACTGTTCGTTCTCCAGTGGTACCTTCCCAAATGCTCTAAAAACTGCGAAAGTCGTTCCTATCCACAAAGGTGGTTCAAAATTGGAAGTAGCTAATTATAGGCCGATCTCTCTTTTGGGATCATTCTCGAAAATTTATGAGAAACTTATGCATGCTCGTGTTTTAGAATTTTTAGATAAGAACGATTCTCTTTTCGAAAATCAATACGGATTTCGGCCAGGAAGATCGTGCGAACATGCACTGCTCAATGCCCAAAATTCCATACTACACTCTCTGAATAAGAAACAAATTTCCCTACTGCTCCTGCTCGATTACAGTAAAGCCTTTGACGTGCTTGATCATGAGACCTTGCTTAAGAAGCTTGACCATTATGGGATCAGGGGAGTCGCGCACGAATGGTTTAGATCTTACCTTTGTAATCGATCTCAATACGTAACTTTAAACGGAACTTGCTCTTCTAGCATGCCCATAGTTTACGGCGTACCTCAGGGTAGCATTTTAGGACCTCTCTTATTTGTAATTTATATAAACGACCTACCTGGAATTAGTGATTTTGCAAAGTTCATCCTTTATGCCGACGACGCAAACATATTAATTAGTGGAACCACCCTAGAAGAAATACAATTAAAAGCTAATCAGCTAATTTCACGTCTTGTAGATTGGGTAGGTGTTAATGGGCTATCTTTAAATGTAAAAAAGACGTGTTACATGATTTTCACTAGAAAAAGAATCGACTTCAGCGGCTTTAATTTGTCCATTGACAACACTGTAATCGAACGTAAGACTGAAGCAAGATTTTTAGGAGTGATCCTAGACGAAAAGCTCACTTGGCAAAAACACATTACGGCCGTTAGAATAAAGATGGGTCGCTACCTCGGAGTTATGTATAAGCTAAAGCACCTTCTACCTATCAAAGCCCGCCTAAACATTTTCCAAAGCCTTATCCAATCCCATCTAAATTTCTGTTCTTTAGTGTGGGGATTTGCCTCAAAATGTCACATTGAATCTCTGTTCACCAAGCAAAAGCAGGGAATTAGAGCTGTTATGTCAGGTTATGTAAATTATAGATATAAAGACGGCAATCCCCCGGAGCACACAAAAAGTGCGTTTAGATTGCATAATATCCTAACAGTCCATAGCGTCATTGTAAAAAACGCTCTTATTCTACTACACAAAGTAAGGAACATGCCAAGCCTTCTCCCTAAATCCATCAAAGAACTTTTCCCTCACGATATTCCCACCTATAATTCCACATTCGAACATAACCTTTCTTGGTTCACAACTTACAACGGCCCAACATTTAGAAATACTCTTTTCTTCAAAGGACCCATGCTCTCTATTACAAAACAAAGTAAGGATATAACTATTCCAAGTTCTACCTTTTCAATTGAAATCTTTAAAAATTCAGCTAAGCGCGAACTCCTCAAGCTGCAAAGCTCAGGAGACGATGAAAATTGGCCAAATTTCTTACTTTATAGTATACCTGGGCTAAGAAAGTCTCAAAGAGAAGGGCGCTCGCAAATAGACTACAGCACCGAGTTAGTAAGCGACAACGCGTAAAGAAAGATCACTCGCGTCAAATGACTATGATCTGTTATCAACAACATATCATTTTAATTTCACTGCCATTATGCAATGCCGAATTTACATCTGCCGCGCAAAACTTTTTATCTATTACTATTAAATAGTAATTAGCATGTTTACAAATTGCGACTTCAACCAGTTTTGCAGACCGTTAGTTATATAGTACTTTTAGTAGGGCATTTATTTTAATGGGGGGGGTGTCATGTCCGTCTATGTCCGCCTATGTCCTGTCCTTTTTGGATTCTATGAGACAACGGACGTGTTTTTTGGGACATTGGCGGACACGGACGGACATTGGCGGACTCGGACGGACATTGGCGGACCCGGACGGACATTGGCGGACTTGGATGGACATTGGTGGACATTAGCGGACATTGGTGGACATTAGCGGACAAACATTTGAGGACTGAAGAGTAATGAAGAGTACTGAAGAGTACTGAGGAGGATGGCTGAGAAGGATGGCTGAGGAGGATGGCTGAGGAGGATGACTGAGGAGGATGACTGAGAGGGAGGAGAAGGATCAGGAAGACCCAGGAGGAGGAGGAGGAGGAGGAGAACTGAGGAGGATGACTGAGGAGGAGGAGGACTTAGGAGGAGGACTGAGGAGGACTGAGAAGGAGGAGGACTGAGGAGGATGGCTGAGGAGGATGGCTGAGGAGGATGACTGAGAGGGAGGAGGAGGAGGAAGAGGAGGAAGAGGACTGAGGAATAGGAGGAGAAGGACTGAGGAGGAGAAGGAGGACCCAGGAGGAGGAGGACCCAGGAGGAGGAGGACCCAGGAGGAGGACCCAGGAAAAGGCCCCAGGAGGAGGAGGAGGACTGGGGAGGAGGAGAACTGTTGAGGACTGATGAGGAGGACTGAGGACGAGGAGGAAGAGTAGGAGGAGGACTGAGGAGGGGAGGAGGAAGAGGACTGGGGAGGATCAGGAAGACCCAGGAGGAGGAGGAGGAGGACCAAGGAGGAGGAGGACTGAGGAGGAGGACTGACGATGACTGAGAAGGAGGAGGAAGGAGGAGTACTGAGGAGGATGGCTGAGGAGGATGGCTGGGGAGGATGGCTGAGGAGGATGACTGAGGAGGATGATTGAGAGGGAGGAGGAGGAGGACTCAGGAGGAGGACTCAGGAGGAGGACATAGGAGAAATGAGAAGGAGGACTGAGGAGAACTGAGGAGGAGGAGGAGGACTGAATAGGAGGAGGAGAAGGAGGGGGACTGGGAGAGGACTGGGGAGGAGGAGGACTGATGAGAAGGATGAGGAGGAGGACCCAGAAGGAGGAGGACTGAGGACCGAGGAGGAAGAGTAGGAGGATGAAGAGGAGGAGGAGGACCCAGGAGGAGGAGGACTGAGGAGGAGGACTGAGGAGGACTGAGGAGGACTGAGGAAGATGGCTGAGGAGGATGACTGAGAGGGAAGAGGAGGAGGAGGAGGAGGAGGACTGAGGAGGACTGAGAAGGAGGAGGAGGAGGAGGAGGAGGACTTAGGAGGAGGACTGAGGAGGACTGAGAAGGAGGAGGACTGAAGAGGATGGCTGAGGAGGATGACTGAGAGGGAGGAGGAGGAGGAAGAGGAGGAAGAGGACTGAGGAGGAGGAGGAGAAGGACTGAGGAGGAGAAGGAGGACCCAGGAGGAGGAGGACCCAGGAGGAGGAGGACCCAGGAGGAGGACCCAGGAAAAGGCCCCAGGAGGAGGAGGAGGACTGGGGAGGAGGAGAACTGTTGAGGACTGATGAGGAGGACTGAGGGCGATGAGGAAGAGTAGGAGGAGGACTGAGGAGGGGAGGAGGGAGAGGACTGGGGAGGATCAGGAAGACCCAGGAGGACCCAGGAGGAGGAGGAGGACCCAGGAGGAGGAGGAGGACTGAGGAGGACTGAGGAGGAGGACTGAGGAATAGGAGGAGAAGGACTGAGGAGGAGAAGGAGGACCCAGGAGGAGGAGGACCCAGGAGGAGGACCCAGGAGGAGGACCCAGGAAAAGGCCCCAGGAGGAGGAGGAGGACTGGGGAGGAGGAGAACTGTTGAGGACTGATGAGGAGGACTGAGGACGAGGAGGAAGAGTAGGAGGAGGACTGAGGAGGGGAGGAGGAAGAGGACTGGGGAGGATCAGGAAGACCCAGGAGGAGGAGGAGGAGGACCAAGGAGGAGGAGGACTGAGGAGGAGGACTGACGATGACTGAGAAGGAGGAGGACTGAGGAGTACTGAGGAGGATGGCTGAGGAGGATGGCTGGGGAGGATGGCTGAGGAGGATGACTGAGGAGGATGACTGAGAGGGAGGAGGAGGAGGACTCAGGAGGAGGACTCAGAAGGAAGAGGAGGAGGACTCAGGAGGAGGACTCAGGAGGAGGACTTAGGAGAAATGAGAAGGAGGACTGAGGAGAACTGAGGAGGAGGAGGAGGAGGAGGACTGAATAGGAGGAGGAGAAGGAGGGGGACTGGGAGAGGACTGGGGAGGAGGAGGACTGATGAGAAGGATGAGGAGGAGGACCCAGGAGGAGGAGGACTGAGGACCGAGGAGGAAGAGGAGGAGGATGAAGAGGATGAGGAGGACCCAGGAGGAGGAGGACTGAGGAGGAGGACTGAGGAGGACTGAGGAGGACTGAGGAGGATGGCTGAGGAGGATGACTGAGAGGGAAGAGGAGGAGGAGGAGGAGGAGGACTGAGGAGGACTGAGAAGGAGGAGGAGGAGGAGGACTAAATAGGAGGAGGAGGAGGGGGACTGGGGGAGGACTGAGGAGGAGGATGGAGGACTGAGGAGAAGGATGAGGAGGAGGACTGAGGAGGACTGAGGACTGAGGAGGAAGAGGAGGAGGATGAAGAGGAGGAGGAGGACCCAGGAAGAGGACCCAGGAGGAGGACTCAGGAGGAGGAGGAGGACTGGGGAGGAGGAGGACTGTTGAGGACTGATGAGGAGGACTGAGGACGAGGAGGAGGAGTAGGAGGAGGACTGAGGAGGGGAGGAGGAAGAGGACTGAGGAAGATCAGGTAGACCCAGGGGGAGGAGGAAGAGTAGGAGGAGGAAGCATCTAAATGTTATTTCCATTTTTGTCCGTTTTTGTCCATTTTTGTCCGTTTTTGTCCGCTCTATTTTTGTCCGTTTTGAAAATATAGGGTACCGAACGGACAAAAAACATGATCCCCCTATAACAGCAAAAATTGAACATTTTATTTAGCAATTTAGGTGTCCATTAATGTCCGCCTATGTCCGCCTATGTCCGTCTATGTCCGCTTATGTCCGCCTATGTCCGCCTATGTCCGTCTATGTCCGCCTATGTCCGTCTATGTCCGCCTATGTCCTGTCCTTTTTGGATTCTATGAGACAAGCGGACATAGACGGACGTGACACCCCCCCCTTTAATATATTTATTTTACATTATTATATTTTAGTGTGACTTCTATAATTTCATTTATGTAATAACCATTGATCAATAAATTGCGGCACACGCCAACCTCCACCGTGGGGTTTCAAAACAAAAAGTCAATAATGGCTGGTTGAGTAGTATAGTAGGGTATCACATTACGCACGCCGGTCTTATCTACGTTTTTATCTGTGACAGTGTGAGGTCATCGTTTTAATGTGCTCGGACTCCTGCCTTCTTTGTTGTAACTTTGAATGTAGTCCGTTTCAAGTTGTGATCTTACTTTTTCTATTATCTTACCTTAAATTCGATCGTGTCTTATTTTGAGTGTTTGAATAGCGTAAGTTATTCAGTAAGTGCAAGTGACGAGTTATAAATCAAAAATAAATTATAAAACAATTAAGGATTTGAGATAATTGATGATATACTGACTGTTTGTGAAACAGTTATTAAATCCAACCTTAAAAAGCACTTGCTATCCCTCCAAAATCGAGATGACCCTAATACATGGTAACTAATCTATATTATATCTCAAATTCTACATCCGGTACGGCTCTGCACACATGATATCTCGTCTCTCTCTGCCACGAATGATGAAACATGGCTAACCTTTCAAACTATGATTTAAAACTTCAACCCAAACTAAAACTCAACTGGGCTCTCCTGTGTCACCAAACTAAACCAATAAGTAATTTTAATTATTATATTTTTCTATATTAATTGTATAATAAGTATATTGACGTAGTGGATGGTTGATGGGGTTTCAAGCACAGGTCACTCTCAAATCCAAAGATAAGCAGTGGCCTTCGGCACTTGAAACCTCTTCAAACTTCCCCTGATTTATTTATTATTGATATTGCATTCCCCTATCAAGATTCCTGAGAAAGTGCGATGAGACTGGATTTTGGCCATTTGAAATCTAGGTAAACTATAGGTAAAAATATAATATTAATCATAAGCTAAAATGTACTAATCTTTGTATTCTAAATGGGGAAAAAGAAGAAACATTGTCAGTCAGTCGAGAAAATTGTCAGTCAGGCTATATGGCAGCTTTGTAGATCTTTTGACTATGCTAGTAGTGGTCCCAGACTTGCGACTGGAATTGCGGTGTTAAATCGATTTAATGGTATACCAACGATCCACCTCCCACTTGTTGTTTGGTACTTAGCATTAATAGTGTTAGCTGTAGCCATTTATAGCAAGAATCTTAAAACTAAAGGGGATGACAGGGAAAAGAGGAAGGAAAAAGAATAACGGAACAAACAATTAATTAAAGTATTTACAGGAGCATTAGTTATTGTAATTACAAGCTTCAATAATAAATCACTGCTAAAATGTATTAATCTAAATTGTATTCTAAATGGGGAAAAGAAGAAACATTGTCAGTCAGTCGAGAAAATTGTCAGTCAGGCTATATGGCAGCTTTGTAGATGTTGTGACAATGCTAGTAGTGGTCCCAGGCTTGCGACTGGAATTGCGGTGTTAAATCGATTTAATGGTATACCAACGATCCACCTCCCACTTGTTGTTTGGTACTTAGCATTAATAGTGTTAGCTGTAGCCATTTATAGCAAGAATCTTAAAACTAAAGGGGATGACAAGGAAAAGAGGAAGGAAAAAGAATAACGGAACAAACAATTAATTAAAGTAATTATAGGAGCATTAGATATTGTAATTACAAGCTTCAATAATAAATCACTGACTAAAACTTCTAATTAAAATGACACTTGGTACGCTCGCCCATTTTCACTGGTCAGTCTGAACTTCGGTTTAGCACGTTGTACACTTATTCACCTAAGTTTCAGAATTTGTTCAGTTTAGCAGAGTTAGTACCCGTGTTTCAATAAATCAAAAGATATCAGGGGAGTTCTTTAATAATGTTATGGTCATCTAGAATACCGAACTTCCTGAAAACGTTATCATATTTCCTCAGACAACGTTTAATGCCTTTAATCAGTCTATCACGGCTATATCCTCTATCAATTAGAATTTTGAATATTTTGTGAAGATGGGAGGTAAAGATATCCAATCTAGTGCAAACATTACCATATCTAAGAACTTGACTTGAAAAAACGTTGTAGCCAACCTCGGTTGGGATGTTACTGTGAGGAAATGTAAGGGATACAACATGAAAATTAAAATCATCAGTTTTGTTATACACTGATATTTCTAGTCCTTCTGTGGAAATATTAATATTTAAATCAAGGTAGTTAATGATTTTATTATTGGAACCAGCTCGCTCCATCTCCAATGAATTAGGATAAATATCTTTAATCAATTGATGAAAGTAAAGGTAGTTAATAATAGATAAATCGTCAACATATCGTTCATTATTGGATAATATCTTTGCTAATCCCATTTTCTTTTCCTGAAGTAAACGTTTCATATAATTAAATTCCTTTTTGCCAACAGTGAGATCAGCTATAGGGGAACTTGAATTTCCACCCATAGGAATACCATTAGTTTGTATGAATACAATCCCACCGAAGACGACATAAGTGTTATAAATAATAAATTTAACAGCCTCTTTTAGGTCATCTTGACTAAAGCAGGCATGAGAATCATAGGTTTTATTGGAAAAGAAACATGTATTACTGTCTCTTTTAGAAATACAAATATATCTATTACGGTCTGAAAATATTAAATCAACAACTTCATTAATCATATTCTCTACTTCAATCAAGTCTAATCTGGTATAAAGAGTAGTAAAATCATATACTTGTATATTATAAACATCACTATTTTTGATAGCTTCAAGGAATTCACTTGAGGAATCTATGCTCCAAAACATGTTTATACCGCTGTTGTTGTAGATTGCCTCGCAGTATTTCTTGAAGTATTTCCTCAAAAGTTTCAGACAACAGTTAACTTGGACGTTAAGTTGTTTCGTAACGCAAAAACGGGCACCTGCAATGAACCTCGCCTTGTAAGGGTTCTTAGTGCGATTGTCACGTGTAACGTGCAGTGACGAAAAGTACTTATTTTGTACAAAGTGATTGTATGAGCATATCCTGGGTATTAAAAGTTAGCAGGTCAATATAGTCAAGGATAATAACTTGTGGCTACAATATTTTCTGTACTGTCTAAGCTAGACCTGCATACAAGAAACCTGGAGCTGGCTATGTTAAATGTTAACATTAAATCGGTCTCGCTGGCTTGTTAGATGTAACTCTGGCAGTAATTGAAAACAATCAAGACCAAAATATCAATGACCATGAAAATCCCCGTGGCATAAAGTTTAAAAGTGACTTAACTAGGTGTCCAGTATGGAAAGAGTATATATATATATATATTTAAAACGGCCGAAAAATGTGTCACCCTTAATCCCGTACCTTACTGTATTATGCTTTACTGATTATATTACCGAGGAATAATCAGTTCTTCATTATTGCCAAAAAAAGTGTACGTAAAATTATCTTCGACGGGATTCGAACCCTCGATCTGCAAATTGGGACCAGACCTACTAACCATCTGCATCAAAGCCACGAGATCAAATATCTAGTTAAGTAATATTTATATATAATCGCGCGTTTCTGCTCATTCTGTAATGCTGAAAAAGGACACCTTGTTACATTTTTTCTGTGTTTATTTACAAATTTTGTGCGATAAGCCTAACTCACAGTCTCGCCTTAATCTTGACCTGGGTATTGCATTGTTTGATTGTGCCGTAAAAATAAATATTTGTTTTATTAAATTTGTTTTATTATTAGAAACTGGAATTTAACAATATTTCTAACAGGCGACCATGGAAGAACAAAATATTGTAATCAAGATAAGAGACGGAGATCCTTTGCTGGTCTCAAAAGAACGACTCACAGTTGAAAGTCGTATGTTTCGTTACCTAATAGAAGAGCTGAAGTATGATGAGCTTGAATTTGACGACTTTACACCAGAAGCTGTGACCTTGTTTTTAACCTTACTAGAGGACAAACAGTTTGTAGAGATTGAAGATCATATGTACAAAGAGATACATAAACTTTCCAGAGTATTCGAAGTTGAGTGGTTAAAGGGAAGCTGTATTAGTTGGTTGAGGAGCAGAATCATCTCGGCTGCAGGAACTGCAGACAAGACATTCACATTGAATGAGAGCTGGTACATCTTTATAAAGTGGGAGGATAAAGATATGTTGAACGAGTTAAAGTCCTGTCTAGTGGTCCAGGACAATTCAGCATTCATCTCCGAGTATATGTCGGATGTTTACAGACTGGAGGAAGGGCAAATAGATCTGATGTTGACATTGGGAGGAAGTAACTCTGATCTGTTTCTTCAAACTATAACGCAGAATTTGATCGGACAAAGAAAACTTCAAGACAAGATTAAGTATCTCCTTCAAAAAATGAACCTCGCGTTCTGTAGTGAACGGAATGAAGAACTTTTTCATCATGTTTTTGAGGATATATCGAATTTACCTGAAATATCAGTTGCTGATATGCAGTTTTCTTTAAGATTGATGTCGGATACTTCAAGATTGGTCACCAGTCGTAGAGAGAGAAAGAAAACGAAATCGTTGGTGCATGTGGTTTATGATGATAAGAAATATATCAATCAAATTAGTAGATGCACAAAAACGAATGAGATTATAAAGGAAATTTCTGAAGATCGTGTTACAACGATGTTCCTGGTGGTCGAGCAATTGCTTTACGTTTCTACAAAAACACACCCGATAAAGAAGAGGCAATGACATTTTTAGCTTCACTTCAGAACCTCTGCAGCGACAAAAGGCTACAAAAAATATCAGGCGAATACTTAGATACCATTATAGCTGCCTTAAACTATTCCAATCTTGCAAAGTCTGATGATATTATCAATATGCTCAATAAGATTAAGAGTAATGATAAGCTCACCACATGTCATCAGAACGTTATCATAAAACGTGATAAATTCATTACAGTAACAGAAGATAAGGAGTGGAAAACCCTGTATACCTTTAAACACCCTGGTACAGGAACCTGCACAGAGACATGTAAATGTGGTTTTATCTTGAGAAGAACTAAACCAGACGGTAACCTGACGGTAACAGAACTTTGTACAAACAGTGAGTATTACAAAGACACTGGAGTACATTTCCATGATATTATCTCCGCACATGAAATGTTCATGTATAATACTATGTCAGGACACACAGCTGCTGGTAACAAAGTAACTGTGGTAGGTGTGTGGAAGTGGCAAAAGAAATGGTTACGTGACATTACAGACTGGAAGTTTGCAGAGCGGCATATAGCTTACAATGTTACTGATTATATGGTCGCTAAACAACACTAAATAATACTTAATATTGTTTATTGTTTAAAGTGTTCATTAAGTTTATTAAGTTTGTGTACACTTACTTACTTATTACTTACACTGTACATTATGATTATGAGTGAGTACAGGACAGGTATTTCACGTATGTTAACTGTTATTATAATTATGTACCTTGACGGCTGAAATTTGGTCAGTGTAAACAATCGGTGCACACATAGTTTTAGCCACTCAAATTTGTTATCTATCAACATTTCTGCCATCCCATTTTTACCCGATAATAAGTTTTACCAATCAAATATTTTTCAGTTATCATTCTTCAAATTAAAGTTAATTATCGTCAAAATATAATTATTATGTGTTAAAATTTCTGCTCAAAAATTACTCTTATTTTGATGTTGTTTAGTTTTATGTAGTTTTTTTTTCAGACTCAGTTCACTGAAATTCTCAGTCACCCAGAACAACTTCTAAAGTGATAATACAAGTGCTGACGGTTTATTATTTAATTAATTTATTGATTTTTGCAACAAGTTCTTGTTTTACCTCAGTTGAGATGGAAAATTGTATTAATATTATTTCAAAAATAATCACATATAATATGTGTGAATTAATTAACGAGGTCTTACTCTTACTTGAGTTTTAAAACAACCATTAGCTCCACTAGAGCCAAAATAGAGTAGTGAAAATAAGATGCTAGAAAAACATCCCTCGCTCGTTAACAATTAATTATTAACCCAGGAGGTGACCGGGACATGATTTCAGGCCTGACCGGGACCGGGACCGGGACCGGGACCGGGATACAAAATGTGACTTGACCGGGACCGGGACCGGGACCAGGACTGAGATTATCAATTTACCGGGACCGGGACCGGGACCGGGACCAATAATTTCTGGGATTTCTATCTTACCGGGACCGGGACCAACAATTACCGGGATTTGACCGGGATGACCGGGATGACCGGGACCAAAACTGGTATTCTCATATTGAAAGCTGCAACCGGGAATCCCAGTCACCTCCTGTATTAACCGGCCCGGTATTATTAATTAAACTTACTGGTATTGTCAATAAAAGTAATTTTACTTACTGGTATTGTGAGTAAAAATAATTTAACTTACTGGTATTGTGAGTAAAGACAAGGTCTGTCTAGACACCAGGAAGTCTCGTCGTTTTTATCATAACAGTCGGGATCATTATCACAAACATGTTCCGGATTGATACAGCTGAGTTCGTCAACGCACATAATATGCCTGCAAGTGAAAAGTTAAACTGAGATAAGAGTGGAATTAAAATCTAACATAATTTTATTTGGTTATGCAGTACAATGCAAACGAACTTATAATTAAAGAGTGCTCCAATGATAATGTTATACTTTTATAGTTTGAAATAAACGAATTTAGCTTTTATTTTAGACTTCACGTCTCCCGAAATAAAACTGCGAACAAAGTGAAACAAGGAACTAAGTAAACTGTAAAACCAAATTTTCGTCACGCATTGGACTTTATCAAGAGGGGAACCTTGAAAAAGTCCAATGTGTGACGAAAATTTGGTTTTAAAGTTTACTTAGTTCCTTGTTTCACTTTGTTCGCAGTTTTATTTCGGGAGACGTGAAGTCTAAAATGAAAGCTAAATTCGTCTCAAACTCACGCTCAGCCTTAAGATCTATTTTTAGTTTGAAATAAACAAAGTTTTACACCAAAATTACAACAACTGTAACGCTACAACAACTGTAACACACTGTAACGCACTGTAACGAACTGTAACGCACTGTAACGAACTGTAACGAACTGTAACGCACCCTGAATCGCAAAGATCTTCAACTTCTTCCACGTATTTATTTTTGTCGAGGTAAATATAGTCAACCTTCAGTGTCACCGTACCCTAAAAATCACCCAATCGCTAATCACTTCCAGTCAACAATCAAATGGACAGTTTTAAAGTTTCAACCAAAGTTAGAAGTTAATTAAGTACCGACTAAAGCAGAAAGAGAATTAATCAAAGTGAAAGTGAAAGTGAAAGTGATCTGACGAGACCTTATCAGCTGAGTGTGAAGGTCTGTTTATCCAGAACTCAATTTCAAACGATTTCCCAGCAGTCGAGTTAAAGAAAACAGTTTCCCAGTTACTGTTTAGAACAAAACTAGATGGTGTATTGAGTTCGCCACCCTCTGAGTTCACTGCATGGGAAAGTGAATGAGAAAATAATATATATAATAGATATGAAAAAGTTGTCAAACTAGATGGACGATTTTGTGTACTTTTAACATAGCACTATACTATATTTTATAAACAAATTAACAACAGAGCATCCCTCTCCAGTATTTTGGTGGCCACAACCTGAATTTTGCTTAGCAAATTTCATTACCTGGAGCATCTATACAGGTGTAAGTGTCCTCACTCACTTCCTCTGGTTCACTTTCAGTCCCATCGGTTGTGTAATCACCCAATACAGTAGGAGCTGTTAATAATGTGGTTTTATTTATTTATAAGCAGCAAGTGGGCAGGATATAGAGCAAGTAGATGACTTTGTTTACCTTGGAAGCAGAATAATGAGTGCGGAGAAGGACTTTGATGTTAGGAAAGCAAAGGCATGGGGGGCGGGTGGGCGACAATTGACCCCCCGACAATTGACCCCCCGACAATTGACCCCCGACAATTGACCCCCCGACAATTAACCCCCCGACAATTGACCCCCGACAATTGACCCCCCGACAATTGACCCCCCGACAATTGACCCCCGAAAATATAATTTAATACAATTAACCCTGACCCTGACCCTGACCCTGACCCTGACCCTGACCCTGACCCTGACCCTGACCCTGACCCTGACCCTGACCCTGACCCTGACCCTGACCCTGACTCTGACCCTGACCGGACCCTGACCCTGACCCTGACCCTGACCCTGACCCTGACCCTGACCCTGACCCTGACCCTGACCCTGACCCTGACCCTGACCCTGACCCTGACCCTGACCCTGACCCTGACCCTGACCCTGACCCTGACCCTGACCCTGACCCTGACCCTGACCCTGACCCTGACCCTGACCCTGACCCTGACCCCGACCCTGACCCTGACCCAGGAACAGCTGTCCCTGACCCTAACCCCAACCCTAACCCTAACCCTAACCCCAACCCTAACCCTAACCCTAACCCGATTAATTTACCCCAGTTTAATTACAATTGTCGGGGGGGTCAATTGTCGGGGGGTCAATTGTCGTACTAAGCCCTAGATTTCGCGACAATTGACCCCAGTGTAATTACATAGAGGGTCAATTGTCGGGGGGTCAATTGTCGGGGGGTTAATTGTCGGGGGGTCAATTGTCGGGGGGTCAATTGTCGTACTAAACCCTAGATTTCGCGACAATTGACCCCAGTGTAATTACATAGGGGGTCAATTGTCGGGGGGTCAATTGTCGGGGGGTCAATTGTCGGGGGGTCAATTGTCGCGGTACCATGGGGGGCCTGTCATCAGTTAAAGACAACCTGGAAGTCTGGAATGCGCAGGGACTTAAAGATCCGTGTCTTTCGAGCAACGGTTGAGTCCGTACTCCTGTACGGCTCTGAAGCTTGGACGATAAGCCAATCCATGACTAAGCGGATCAATGGATGCTACACTAGAATGCTCCGGATGGCCTTGAACATACGTTGGCCACAAATCATCAACAACAGTGATTTATACGGCAACATCCCCAAGCCATCAGCGATGATAGCCTCCAGAAGAATGAGACTGTCTGGACATGTAGCCAGGCATGACGACCTTCTGGCAAACCAACTTCTGTTCTGGGACCCTCAGCATGGATACAGGAGACCGGGGAGGCCCCACCTTACGTTTCTGGACATGCTAAAGAAGGACACCAGCCTTTCCTGTGTTGAAGAGATAAGATCTGTTATGCTTGACCGCGACGTGTGGCGAGGAATTGTAGCTGCTCGGACCAAGAAGCCGACTTAAGTCAGTCAGTCAGTAAGTCATTTATTTATAATTATTTAAATTAACAAGTTAAAAAGTATGTCATATGCTCACATCCAAAGTTGTTTGGTGTTTCTAGATATAGGGTAGTGTGAATAAAAATAAATCTATTTTCCATTTTTTACTTGCGCCAGGATCAGCAGTTGGGGGGTCCGTGTACCCCTCACCGTCCTTCAGAGTACATCCCCATTTACCACCGATAGTTCCATCACTTCCTGCTGTCACTACCACGGACTCTGGGAGGTTAATAATTTCATCATCTAATTGTTTATCTAGGATGGTAGATACACAACTCAGAGTGGCAAATAGAGTTGTTAAAAAGTGTAATTGCTGGCTGTCCTATTTGATGGGACATACACCTGTGATCGCAACATATCACGAGGAATATGCATATTCTTATTATTATTCCCATTCAAGTCCAACCCACCAGTAACAGTCCTGTTAAGCCCTACAAATTGTCGGAGAACTTTCTTAGTGTCTATGTCCCTCACGTTTATCACACTGTTTCGCATGGTGTAGGCTGCGTTCTCTCCACTCAATGTTATATTTACCTGTTGAGTGTTAGTTTGGAACTGGCAATCTCACTCAAATTAGGGCGCGCAGTCACGTGACCGGTAATCAAAAGGGTCCGTGCTGAGCTCAAATTTGGGGAGCTGAGGGGGGTGATGGGTCCGTGCTGAGCTCAAATTAGAGGAGCTGAGGGGGTGATGGGTCCGTGCTGAGCTCAAATTAGGGGAGCTGAGGGGGGTGATGGGTCCGTGCTGAGCTCAAATTAGGGGAGCTGAGGGCAGAGGGGGTGATGGGTCCGTGCTGAGCTCAAATTAGGGGAGCTGAGTGGGGTGATGGGTCCGTGCTGAGCTCAAATTTGGGGAGCTGAGGGGGGTGATGGGTCCGTGCTGAGCTCAAATTAGGGGAGCTGAGGGGGTGATGGGTCCGTGCTGAGCTCAAATTAGGGGAGCTGAGGGGGGTGATGGGTCCGTGCTGAGCTCAAATTAGGGGAGCTGAGGGGGTGATGGGTCCGTGCTGAGCTCAAATTAGGGGAGCTGAGGGGGGTGATGGGTCCGTGCTGAGCTCAAATTAGGGGAGCTGAGTGGGGTGATGGGTCCGTGCTGAGCTCAAATTAGGGGAGCTGAGTGGGGTGATGGGTCCGTGCTGAGCTCAAATTAGGGGAGCTGAGGGGGGTGATGGGTCCGTGCTGAGCTCAAATTAGGGGAGCTGAGTGGGGTGATGGGTCCGTGCTGAGCTCAAATTAGGGGAGCTGAGGGGGTGATGGGTCCGTGCTGAGCTCAAATTAGGGGAGCTGAGGGGGGTGATGGGTTCGTGCTGAGCTCAAATTAGGGGAGCTGAGTGGGGTGATGGGTCCGTGCTGAGCTCAAATTAGGGGAGCTGAGGGGGGTGATGGGTCCGTGCTGAGCTCAAATTAGGGGAGCTGAGTGGGGTGATGGGTCCGTGCTGAGCTCAAATTAGGGGAGCTGAGTGGGGTGATGGGTCCGTGCTGAGCTCAAATTAGGGGAGCTGAGTGGGGTGATGGGTCCTTGCTGAGCTCAAATTAGGGGAACTGAGGGGGGTGATGGGTCCGTGCTGAGCTCAAATTAGGGGAGCTGAGGGGGGTGATGGGTCCGTGCTGGGCTCAAATTAGGAGAGCTGAGGGGGGTGATGGGTCCGTGCTGAGCTCAAATTTGGGGAGCTGAGTGGGGTGATGGGTCCGTGCTGAGCTCAAATTAGGGGAGCTGAGTGGGGTGATGGGTCCGTGCTGAGCTCAAATTAGGGGAGCTGAGTGGGGTGATGGGTCCGTGCTGAGCTCAAATTAGGGGAGCTGAGTGGGGTGATGGGTCCGTGCTGAGCTCAAATTAGGGGAGCTGAGGGGGGTGATGGGTCCGTGCTGAGCTCAAATTAGGGGAGCTGAGGGGGGTGATGGGTCCGTGCTGAGCTCAAATTAGCGGAGCTGAGTGGGGTGATGGGTCCGTGCTGAGCTCAAAGTAGGGGAGCTGAGGGGGTGATGGGTCCGTGCTGAGCTCAAATTAGGGGAGCTGAGGGGGGTGATGGGTCCGTGCTGAGCTCAAATTAGGGGAGCTGAGGGGGGTGATGGGTCCGTGCTGAGCTCAAATTAGGGGAGCTGAGGGGGGTGATGGGTCCGTGCTGAGCTCAAATTAGGGGAGCTGAGTGGGGTGATGGGTCCGTGCTGAGCTCAAAGTAGGGGAGCTGAGGGGGTGATGGGTCCGTGCTGAGCTCAAATTAGGGGAGCTGAGTGGGGTGATGGGTCCGTGCTGAGCTCAAATTAGGGGAGCTGAGGGGGGTGATGGGTCCGCCGTCCGTGCTGAGCTCAAATTAGGGGAGCTGAGTGGGGTGATGGGTCCGTGCTGAGCTCAATTTAGGGGAGCTGAGTGGGGTGATGGGTCCGTGCTGAGCTCAAGTTAGGGGAGCTGAGTGGGGTGATGGGTCCGTGCTGAGCTCAAAGTAGGGGAGCTGAGGGGGTGATGGGTCCGTGCTGAGCTCAAATTAGGGGAGCTGAGGGGGGTGATGGGTCCGTGCTGAGCTCAAATTAGGGGAGCTGAGGGGGGTGATGGGTCCGTGCTGAGCTCAAATTAGGGGAGCTGAGTGGGTTGATGGGTCCGTGCTGAGCTCAAAGTAGGGGAGTTGAGGGGGTGATGGGTCCGTGCTGAGCTCAAATTAGGGGAGCTGAGTGGGGTGATGGGTCCGTGCTGAGCTCAAATTAGGGGAGCTGAGGGGGTGATGGGTCCGCCGTCCGTGCTGAGCTCAAATTAGGGGAGCTGAGTGGGGTAATGGGTCCGTGCTGAGCTCAATTTAGGGGAGCTGAGTGGGGTGATGGGTCCGTGCTGAGCTCAAATTAGGGGAGCTGAGTGGGGTGATGGGTCCGTGCTGAGCTCAAAGTAGGGGAGCTGAGGGGGTGATGGGTCCGTGCTGAGCTCAAATTAGGGGAGCTGAGGGGGGTGATGGGTCCGTGCTGAGCTCAAATTAGGGGAGCTGAGGGGGGTGATGGGTCCGTGTTGAGCTCAAATTAGGGGAGCTGAGTGGGGTGATGGGTCCGTGCTGAGCTCAAAGTAGGGGAGCTGAGGGGGTGATGGGTCCGTGCTGAGCTCAAATTTGGGGAGCTGAGTGGGGTGATGGGTCCGTGCTGAGCTCAAATTAGGGGAGCTGAGGGGGGTGATGGGTCCGTGCTGAGCTCAAATTAGGGGAGCTGAGTCATGAGTGGGGTGATGGGTCCGTGCTGAGCTCAAATTAGGGGAGCTGAGGGGGTGATGGGTCCGTGCTGAGCTCAAATTAGGGGAGCTGAAGGGGTGATGGGTCCGTGCTGAGCTCAAATTATGGGAGCTGAGGGGGTGATGGGTCCGTGCTGAGCTCAAATTAGGGGAGCTGAGTCATGAGTGGGGTGATGGGTCCGTGCTGAGCTCAAATTAGGGGAGCTGAGGGGGTGATGGGTCCGTGCTGAGCTCAAATTAGGGGAGCTGAGGGGGTGATGGGTCCGTGCTGAGCTCAAATTAGGGGAGCTGAGGGGGGTGATGGGTCCGTGCTGAGCTCAAATTAGGGGAGCTGAGTGGGGTGATGGGTCCGTGCTGAGCTCACATTAGGGGAGCTGAGTGGGGTGATGGGTCCGTGCTGAGCTCAAATTAGAGGAGCTGAGGGGGTGATGGGTCCGTGCTGAGCTCAAATTAGAGGAGCTGAGGGGGTGATGGGTCCGTGCTGAGCTCAAATTAGGGGAGCTGAGGGGGGTGATGGGTCCGTGCTGAGCTCAAATTAGGGGAGCTGAGGGGGGTGATGCAGATGGCCGATTGGTCTGTGCTGAGCTCAGGACTTTAATAATAATATAATAATAACTAGAAATTTATACATCGCTTTATAGCCAAAAAGTCTCTTTTTAAACAAGATTTAATTTTAAAGGGTTTTGTTGAAATCCCCCCCCCCCCCCCCCCCCCCAAATATAACCATCAAACAATATTAATTATTATGTATGGATACATTCATCAAGTGCCCTTTTTCATATTACACAATAAACATCCACTGCAGTCTAACCTGAACATGTTTCATAGGTTTCACTGCGAAGTTGGCGTAATACTGAAAGTGGCCGAAATACTTAAGGGACACCGTCTGAGTGAAAGAAGTCCAATCTGTGAACTCGGCCTCGGGCTTGTGAGCAGCGTTGCTTGTAGCTGCCGCTGCGTCAAATACCTTTCCTGAGAATAATATTGACAGTCGACAGATAAAATGTTTTAAATGGTCATAAAAATTTGATAAAGGTCAAGAGGTCAAGCATTACTTTTGGTCAAAATAGAATTTTATAATATAACATGTTAAATGGTGTAACAGATAAGAATTTTAAAACTTACCGATAAAATCTGTGTAATAGGAAAGCAGTTCACCCCAGTGAACATAGTTCATATCCGTCTCGAACGAGGCTTTAGATTCTGGTTCCCACGGTACAAGCATTACCTGTAAAACACATGACTGTGTTATTCTACATACCCGTTATATAATCATATAAATTTAAATTAACAGGCACACTTGAAAACCAAAAAATTACTTGATATTAACAGCTGGGTACCTGATAAGTAATGTTGTTGTCTTTACTGGTCCAGGTTATAGGACCTCCGTGGTCACCTTTAGTGGGGATGTATCCGACTAAACCAAGTTCTGATGATTTGTAAAAACACCTTTTAGCTGTCATCAATCTGGAAAGTAAAACACAATTTAGCTGTCATCAATCTGGAAAGTAAAACACAATTTAGCTGTCATCAATCTGGAAAGTAAAACACAATTTAGCTGTCAATCTGGAAAGTTTGACATGAGCTTTTTCTAGACTAAATAAATTGCAGCTCATCATTTTTGAAAAAATTACAGGAAAACAATGTGACCAGTGCAGTGATGGGTAATTTGTTCATAGATCATAACATTCACAAACATGCCATAAATTGCCAATTGAAGCTCTGGATTCAGCAGCACGACTCACGGCTTAGCAGAATACTGGTTGACAGCGTTGGGTCTATGAGTCACCATTTTATCCTCCACATCGTTAACATGGGAGTTCTTAGTGTCACATTTACCACCGTCAATGTAAGCCAGGTACTGATACTGGGGTAAGTCACGTTGGATGGGGTACCATGAGTCAAACAGGTTGTCATATTGTTTGGAATTGTGGGAGCCCCAGTCGCCGTATCCTGGAAAATTTAATTATAATATAGGATTTCTATTATTATTAATTGGTTAATTGCCAGAGTGTGAGTACATTCTTAATAAAATACTCTGAAAATTTAGTTGCTGCTGGCCGGAGATTATCTTTGAAAATAGGGAACGTATCTCGAAATAATTGGTTAAAAACATAGCTAGAACTGTATCGTATCTTCTAAATTATATATCTTATATATATATATAGATTACAACACTACAGCTGAAGACACACATATATTTCGAAAGCTCCTGCTTAACAAACATTTCGTATCATTTTTATAAAAATATAACCCTCCAACACAACAAATCTATTACATTTATTGAAAAAAGCCGAAACTATTTTATTTTAATTATATTCACAAGTGGGTCGCCTTTATGTCTTCATGATCACCATCAATCTTAAACTTGTCGATTTCATACTCAACATCAGCTAACGCGCATCACACATATTTATGCATATTACATGATACATAATATATATTATATAGATTATCGATAGATAGGATTTATATATCATATCTATACGTAGTTCGTATTTTAAATATGAGGAGTTTTAAATAAAGACCCTAATTAAGACTATCTCAGTAGCCCAATAAGGACTATCTCAGTAGCCTTATAAATACTATCTCAGTTACCTAATTAAGACTATATTATTAAACTAACTAAGACTATCTCAGTAACCTAATAAAGACTATATTATTAATCTAATTAAGACTATCTCAGTAACCGAATAAAGACTATCTTATTAATCTACCTGATGCACAGAGCGTTGTGTAATAGTCCGACTCATTGACAGCAAAGTGTGACAGCCACAGTTCTATTTTATCGACATCTGTTTCCATGCCAAATTTGAAGTCATCAACTTGAATTATGGCAATATCGTTCTGAAATTTTGATGGAAATAAGCTTCCATATAAATTACACAGTCAATCAAGGCCATGCTATGACCCTGAAAACCGAATGTTAATCACATTTCAGAGCATGCAACCTGTAATCTGTATTATATAGATAGTAAACAAAAGGAGATAATATAATGACTAAGGTGAAAGGCTAGGTCTCAGCCTGTGCTTCCCGTCTCCCCTTCTAGAACCCCCCCCCCCCCGGCCCTCCCCCCCACCCCCGGCCCTCCCCCCACCCCGGCCCTCCCCCCACCCCCGGCCCTACCCCCCACCCCCGGCCCTCCCCCCACCCCCGGCCCTCCCCCCACCCCCGGCCCTCCCCCCCACCCCCGGCCCTCCCCCCCACCCCCCAGCATCAATCATACCTGCCACATCTTCCTATGATCGACCATCTTTAGCTCAGGATGTATGTACATCTGTAAAGGGGACCGGATCTGCTCCTTTGTCGAATTCGTCACTGACGACTTGTAGCGTCCGGCAACCACCTTCAAAATTTACTTTACTTAAACATTTGTAACGTACATTTAAAAGGAGTAAGGGGTCAGGATTGTAAGAAGTCAGGAGTGTAAGGAGTAAGGAGTCATGGCCCATGGGTGTAAGGAGTAACTTGGAGTAAGGAGAGCAAGGAATCACGAGTGTAAGGAGTAATGAGTAAGGAGAGCAAGGAGTCATGAGTGTAAGGAGTAAGGAGTGTAAGGACTAACAAGTGTAAGGAGTAAGTCGTGTAAGGAGTGTATGGAGTGTAAGGAGTAAACAGTGTAAGGAGTAAGGAGTGTAAGGAGTAAGGAGTGTAAGGAGTGTAAGGAGTGTAAGGAGTGTAAGGAGTGTAAGGAGTGTAAGGAGTAAAGAGTGTAAGGAGTCTTGATAAACGATCACACCTCAGCTCACAAGAGATCAACACAACATTAATCCACCCAAGTAACCGTAAAAATTTAAGAAATTAAATTCCGAATAAACGTGGAAAACACTCAATATACCTCTATTTGCGAGATTGGAACAAGTCGTTTCTCCTTATCAAAGGTAGCCCAATCTTCATGAAGACAACCACCGCTAGTGAGTACCAAGTTAGCCGCTATGATACTACCCGTACACATTGTAATTGTGTTCGAGCCTACTACACGGTTAATTCTAACCTGTCGTTATATTATTTGTTATATAATTATATGGTATTATATTCTGGGATTATTAAGAATATATTGAAAGGGCGAGTGGGAATCTGAATTTGTAGCATAGTAATAAAATTATAAGATTAAATAAGTGTATCGTTTAGTTATGTAAGCAAATAATCGATATCTCTTAACGGGGATAGTATTGATCATAATCCATATTTACCAAGTATTTTGGTACATCATCAGCGCTCATGTACTCCTGTGCATTTACATATCTGCGCTGTCTCCTATTCGGTATGGGATTAACTTTATCTTGCACTGATTCTGGAAACGACTGCGAAAAATTCATTTCATAACAATCACAGAAATCAAAATAGCTTAAAAATACAAAATCCACACATAAAACTTGTATTAAAAATGTATTAAAAATGTATTAAAAATGTATTTTTGTGCTTAGAATACAGCATTACAGCCTACCTTACTCGGGATTATTACGACGGGTTTATTAACGACCGGTTAAAATATGGTTCGGGAAAAATATGGCGAAATTGCTCAAAACCCACCACATTTTCCCGGTCGCCATTTTACCGGTGTCCAACCTTTCAATTTTAGATTCAAAAATTTTGTCTCAGATGTAAATTTCCTTATTAGAGATAAGCAAGTTTAGAAATTTTCGCATTGCTAAAACTTGTGAAACAAGTCGAATTATCAATAATTGTTGAAGGTAGACTAAAATAATGACTCGTGGTTAATCAAACTAGATGGAAAATAATTTTAACATTTGAAGCGTATATAACAACCAGATCGATATTAAGATAAAGGGAGAGCTGTTTAGTCTTCCAATAAGTTGTAATCATCTTCGTTATCTTCATCTGGATCATCCCTTTCATCAGTTTTAATTAATTCAAGTTTTAATTTAACTGTTACTTTCACTTTGAGTCCTATTTCATTATGTGGAGATAGTCAATACCTAAGAAATTAAAAATTGGCCTATTTAAATCAAATTTGACAATAAGGATATATGACAAGAATTGGGCAAAAAGGTGAATTTTTTGCAATTTTAGCCAAATGAAGTCGGAAAACCTACAACAAGTGTCCCAATAGTCTTCTTTAGTGAATATAAGACAACGATTAAAATATGAGCACCCATACCCCTTGGGAACCCTAAAAGCTGAGTAGGCGGGTTTATTAACGACCGGTGAAAATGTGGTTCGGGAAAAATATGGCGAAATTACCCTAAACCCACCACTTTATCCCGGTCATAATAATCCCGAGTAAGGTATATAATAAGTTTTAACTTTTTAAAGAGGTTTTTCTTTCTACATTTTCATACCTGTTCAGAACATCCAACCAACATCGATATCATGAATATTATGATTAAGACATACATCATCACCTGGAATATAGTTAGTTCAGTGGGTTTCTCCTGTTATACTTCATTAACTAGATTAACTATAATCGGGTGATGAATTGATATGGATGTACGAAAAGTACTGCAATATGAGTGAATATTAATTAGCATGTTTGTATTCTGTTTTGGGTCTTAGTAAATATGGGCAGTATCGAAATATGAATGAGACGTATATAGTTCAAGAATGGAATGTTTATTCATGTGATCGTACATAAGCTCCGTTTTTATTAATATAACAAATTATTTGGCTTCTGTATTATTACCACATTACAAATGTGCCGAATGACTAAATCAAATAGTTACAAGTTAAGAATATAAAGCTGAATAATTAATCATTTTTAAACATAATACTTGATAGTTGTGCTATTCCTACTCTCTCAATAATTTATCAGCTCCTATTAAGTTTATGAGAGAATCCAATTTGAATATTGAGTGTAATATCAAAATATATGAATGTTCTCTGGTGTTAACAAAACTTTGTGAGAAATGTGGAATGTGGTTTGTTAGGGTGCGGAATGTGGGTTGTTAGGGTGCGGAATGTGGTTTGATAGAGGTGAGGAGCGTAGGAAGGGGTTGGTTATTCGTTCGAGTCAACTGGGGGATGGTCTTTACATTATGAAATGAGGTATTTATATCCCGCTCATGATTAACCAACAACACAAGGAAGGTGGTTAACCATGTCAGAGCGGCTGGCTGTGAGAGATGATATGAGCAAATGAGAAATTTGAACAAAAGTGTACAAATAATCATTAAATGGTTTGGTGTGATATTTACTTGAGTTTTAAACATTTCAGGATACAGGTTGTAAGTACATTGCATCGTTATAATGTATATTTATCAACGTTAACGTAATATCATATGCTGTTAACTATAAGACTATATAATAGTATATTATATTCGAGCAAATATTATGTAAATATATTTTATAAACCTGTTATATTATATTCGAGCAAATATTATGTAAATATATTATTATATTATTATAATTTCTATAAACCTGTTAATCCAGCACCGTATTTATCACTGGGATCGAAGTTTTCGAATACGATTCCGTTCCATTTATCTAAACTAAGACCGCAAGTTTCTACCAAGTTATCAGAAGTAAAGAAAACATAATTCGGCATCTCTTCGACAGTCGCTTCTGGAAAGCACACAGTGTTTAGATTATAGAACTTACATAATATCGGATATGCGAGTACACACAATTTACTTCAAGATTTGTATTATCATTATAGACAGGGTATACGGACCTTCCGTGGAATTAAAGGCAAGGGAGAGGGAACCTTCGTAGTCCCAAACTTGGGTGCCAACTTTTTCAGTTGTCTTGATACAGTTTTCGTCTCCAGAGCCGAATATTTTGTTGTACAAGGTGTTTCCTTTGTTCTTTATTGCAACGTGATCGTTTGTTTTTTCCACCCTAAAATATGTTTTATGTTTTTGTGTGTAAAGCATATCATATTCGGGCTTCAATGATAGTTATCATAATTGGTACTTTTAAATTTATATTAGCGGTTATCAGTTGCACGGTATTGTACAACACAAGCTATACGTTTTATTGACAATTCATGAACTTAGTACCTAGTTAAAATAACAATTTGTTTCTTACTCCACAACCATGTACTGTTTATCATCCACGCACTCCCACTCCTCAGAAATGGTGAAATATGTTCTTTCTCCGCCATTACAGTAAATGTTACCAATACTGTTATCTTTATAATTGAAGAGCGTAATTTGGGAGTTCTGTTCATCTCCAGCGTACAGGAAGAGTGTGAAGGAGATGAAGTCGTAGCAAGGTAATCTGACGTAGTATGATTCTACTTCTTCCATGTTGACTGTTAGATTTATACTGTCACTTTTTGAGAAGTCTTGCCAATCTGTTATTTCCGGTCCGTTGTCTGAAATGTGTGATGTTATGTGTATATTTTAGGTAATAACTAGATATTATTATTAACTTTTCAAAGCATGTAGAATTTTATATGGTAGTTATTTAATCATTATGGAAAAGTTATAATATACTCAATTAAATGAAACAAGTATTTAAAATAAAGTTAAGATTTTCCATCCGCACAATCGCTCAACACCTCACATCCAGAAAGATGGCAGTAATCTGCGAGGAAATTTTGGAGGAAATTTGATGCCAAAGAGGAAATTTTTTAGAAGACCTCACCTTTTTTAAAGCATAAGAAAATTGTTAGGGGGAATCATAAATCATTGAACTGCGAGGAAATTTTAAACTTTCTGGATGTAAGCTTGTGATGTGATTATTCAAGAATAATTTATGCTGCCAGCAGAAGTTAATTGAAATTCTCGCCGGAACCATATTTAGCCGGTCGGTTCTTAATTACAGTACTAATTAAAAAACTAAGTAAATAGGGTGAGTTCTTACCACAAGAAAGAGAAACACTTATTTCACTTTCCAAGAGACGATAGTCTATCTGAAAGAAGTTCTGAGCTCTGCGCCTGTACGCACATGGCTGATTTGTGTAGTTGAACGCTTCAGGACACCCCTCTATCCTGAAATAATGAAAAGTGAAAGGAGCTATTAAGGGGACCGGGGGGCTGGCGCGGGGGGGGGGGGGGGGGTCTTCATTAAAATTGCAATTGGTAACAGCGACATCTGTCCGACAGCACTATTTTCTTGTGTTTGAAGTGATATCTCAAATTTGGCACATAGAAATTCACCCAAACTTGCACAAATTATTTGTCTCAAAGCTATCTTACTATCTAGAAAGTTTCAAGAAAATCGTATCGTTGGATCTCCAGATATATGCCTTGGAAGCACAAGAAATTCTCTCGAAATTGACTTTATAGTTGTTTCTGATAGGGGGAAGTGATAGCTATGATCAGCTGTGTTTTTGGTTCCATGGAAAAATGTTGTTCCTAGCGGAAATTATTGCCGGTCAGAGGTCAGTGCGTGTGTGTAATTGTATTGCGCGAGCGGTTTTTGATCGTGCGCCCTGAGAATCACATCTAAAAATCTATTCTCTCCTACAAGGCCTATTTTAAAATTCTGTCTGGCTCATCTCTTTTAAATGTTCCCTTTCAGGGTGATTGCTAAAAAAATGTAGGAGAAGATAGATTTTTAGACGTGATTTTCAGGGCGCACGAACAAAAATCGCTTGCGCAAAACAATTACACACACGCGCTGATCTTTGACCGGTTACAATTTCGTAGGGACTACGGGTGGAAGATGAATAATTGATATTCCAACAGCATCTTGTTCCCTGCATTGTGCTGATTCCGGGAAGCATTTTGTTTACGCTCTCATCATTCTGTAGGATGAGATATCGTTCATTTAAAATTGGGTAATTATAGGCCTGTCAAGGATTTCAGCCTAATTAAGAGCTGATCAATTGCAGCTAGTTGTGCCATATAAGGGATAACTGAGGTCACGTGACATTCAGTCCTATCACGTGACCGCTAATCCTATCACGTGACCTTGATTCGTAAAGCCTCGGGCACGTGATCACATTCGTAACGTGTCGTATGCCGACTAGGAGATTTTGTGACGTCACCAGAGCTGAAGCTACTTGATCAGGCCTTGTATGGAATAATATCGTGTATCGGGTGTAATTGGACCCAATTAGAGCAGCTGAGCGCTCAATTATAGCAGCATCTGGTACCACCTTCTGAAACCCAGCAGACAGCTGGCCCAGAGAATCGAAATTAGAAGGATTTTTTATTGATGGAAATCGAAGCGGAAACCTTGTAACCCTATGTTTTCGATGACGCCGAACAAGATTAAACAGGTTATAATTGTTCTACTCTCGTGTAAATTGCTCTAAAACGTGATTGAAATTGTAATGATGCTATCAATTGTAATACAGTTTTTACATTAAGCTGAACGGCTGGCATTCCTGGGCCGCACTCATCCCAGATTGTCATTCCGCCGCAGCTTCAATTTTTCTGAATATTACAGCCTGGGGTCCCCAGGTAACGACTGGAACCACTATATCTGCCTAATCTCAGTTATTGTCAATAACGAAGCCTGTGATCCGCACATCAGTCATTGAATGGGCTTGAATTGAACGTCGTGTTATTACTATAAAAAATATCATAGTATCGGGTAAATTTTTTCAAAATGCACTTGAATGTCATCAATTAAAATCTATTTATATATATATTGCATTGTTTAATACTCATAATCAAGATTGCTAAGTTCAGTGTGTGGACGAAGTATAGCGATGGAATCACTAACATATTTATGACTGTTTGCTATTTCTTCGCTGCAGTCTGCATATCATCCAGAGAAAGCTAATTTTAAAGAAGTAGTCTCGAAATTTTCGGGAATAAACTCAATATTGTGAAACATCATACAAAATATTATATAACGAGTGTTCTCTTTTAATAAATCATTTCATTAGTTTTTTGAACTTCCTCTGTTTTCCTGGATTTTGTTGCCTCTCCTCAGAGACAACAATGTGGTGTCCTGCTTTCATGTCTTTGTTAGCACACTTCAGCTTTGATTCTGTCATCAGTGCCACCGCTCTTTCGACTGCTTGCTGGTGGCAGGGATATTTCGTCACCAAAGGTGATTCTATGAACCTGTCGAATTGATCAGGATCAGAGGGATGCACCCTTACTACCGATGGAATAGTGACTGCAGCCCACTTCAGCTCTTCTAAAATATAACTTGTTATCATAAACTTTCCTTTTTAAATTCAATACCATCCGTATTGTTTTCACTTTGACCTTATAGCTTTGAATACAAACGTATGTCAATCACTTTATTAATACAATAATATAATATTAATAGTTACGTCATAGTAAATACAATTTGAAATGAACTTACTGCACGCAGTTTTGTAACAGAGACCAAATAAATGGTACGGTTTGAAAGACTTAGTCTTTCTCACCGGATCTTTATCCTCGATGTCAGTGTTGTAAATGACAAGGTCAAGGTACGATTTTGCATTTCTGTTAATCTCTGGCTTGCAAAATATCCGCGGTTTTCCATTCGGGCGTATTGTCCGGTTCATGCGCTTTTTCAATTTGTCGTAGAGGCCCTTGATCTTCCTGAATTATAATTACATTAATATTGTCATTTCAAAATAAAATGAAAACGATTTTTCTTACCTTGTTGCCAGAACTAAAAGGGCTGTCATTGCTAGATGAATATCATGAGATCACTGACGGGATCATCGTCGACGTGGCTGGATCGGCAATATACTGCAGTCTCGTGTGAAATATTGCTCTGGCCAGCATGAAGTGCAGTCTTTGCTCAATTAAATATAGAAAGTTTCTAAATTACATTAATATAAGAGAAACTAAGTGCCTAATATAAATATGCATACAGTACAACTACAGATTGTTCATGAAACATTGGTCATTGGTTTGGTTTCAAACATCTGTAGATTAATTTATGAAAGATCGATCGGCTATATTTCTCTTATTTTCCCCCAGCAGAAAATATATGTTTGAAACCGGACTGATGTATCGTGAACAACCTGTGCTGTAGGGTAAATACCTAAAAAACACTAGCACTCACTTGACAATATTGCAAGGCTGAAAGAAGTCCGTTTGCCTGTACATTTCGATGGTACTGTAATGACTTAATATCAAACTTGAAACCTCGGCCAGCATTAAATCGACATGAGTCGCATGGTTTTCCTTGTGGCTCAAAAGAAAACGAAGGATGTCCTTGTTTGACGGAGGACTGTGACATGGAAGGCTGTCACACGTTCCATCAATAAAATCGGACAACTTCATTGCAATATTGAGAAAACTATTTGAGAAATGATCACTATTCATATAGCGGTGTTACATTGATTTTAGTTACGTTGCAATTTTACTCGACTCTTATCAGTTCACTTCTTATCAGCGCGATCGCAGTAAGTTTTACTGTGTGCAACAGTTACATAACTGTAACTGTATAATACACATAACATTAACTCTGTAATGCACTTCAAACTGCAGTATAAAGAGTACGCACTTCGCACAAATGACAAGAAGGTAATCTAGTAATACGATTTTTGGTATTAATATCTTTAATATTAATAACACGGCTTGTTCGATTCAAGCCCGTTCAATGTGGTCAATACCTGATGTGCGGATCACAGGCTTCGTTATTTACAATAGCTGAGATTAGGCAGATATAGCGGTTCCAGTCGTTACCTGGGGACCCCAGGCTGTAATATCCAGATAAATTGAAGCTGCGGCGGAATGACAATCTGGGATGAGTGCGGCCCAGGAATGCCAGCCGTTACGTCGCTCAGCTTAATGTAAAAACTGTATTACAATTGATAGCATCATTACAATTTCAATCACGTTTTAGAGCAATTTACACGAGAGTAGGACAATTATAACCTGTTTAATCTTGTTCGGCGTCATCGAAAACATAGGGTTACAAGGTTTCCGCTTCGATTTCCATCAATAAACAAGAATAGCGCCCGTTGTTTCGTTTTGGCGGACGCTAGATTTCCATTTCACATTTACTATAAATTTAAGTATAAGCTCCAATCAGCTCACTTCAGTCTTCATGATAATAATATTGATAAATTATGCATTAAGTACAGGAAACACTTGAAATTCAGTTCAATTGCCAAAGAACTTAACTTGTAAAGCAAAGAACTTAAATTGTAAGCAAAGGTAACTATACTCGTGTACAAATCAATACACTACGCGTGCCACGTACAAATTGGGCTTATATTTATTATTATAACCTAATATTATAAATTACATCGTATACATTAAAACACAGTTGCGCCGCGCATTCATAGATCACAGGCTATCTATACATCACATCTCCGCAAGCAATCCTCGCGCGCGCAACTTTTTCGTTGCATGGTTACTAACGGAAGTAAGGAAGGACTGACGACATATTCAGACCCACCTACTGCAATCTCCAAAATCCACGTTTCTCTGCAAAAACGTCCATTCGTAACCTTTCACTATTGCCTTTTTTCAAAAGGGTGAAAAGGAAAAAATCCTTCTAATTTCGATTCTCTGGGCCAGCTGTCTGCTGGGTTTCAGAAGGTGGTACCAGAAGCTGCTATAATTGAGCGCTCAGCTGCTCTAATTGGGTCCAATTACACCCGATACACGATATTATTCCATATAAGGCCTGATCAAGTAGCTTCAGCTCTGGTGACGTCACAAAATCTCCTAGTCGGCATACGACACGTTACGAATGTGATCACGTGCCCGAGGCTTTACGAATCAAGGTCACGTGATAGGATTAGCGGTCACGTGATAGGACTGAATGTCACGTGACCTCAGTTATCCCTTATATGGCACAACTAGCTGCAATTGATCAGCTCTTAATTAGGCTGAAATCCTTGACAGGCCTATAATTACCCAATTTTAAATGAACGATATCTCATCCTACAGAATGATGAGAGCGTAAACAAAATGCTTCCCGGAATCAGCACAATGCAGGGAACAAGATGCTGTTGGAATATCAATTATTCATCTTCCACCCGTAGTCCCTAGAATTTCGGCTAGGAACAACATTTTTTCCATGGGATTAAAAGCATCTGATAGATATTTAAACTCCCCTCTATCAGAAACAACTAGAACAAGTCGATTTTGGGAAAATGCCCATGAAGACCCGGCCCCCTTAATTCTATTAGTTTTAGAAACCAATAAGTTAACTACCTTAGCTCGTTAAATTATGGCGGGTTAAATTTGGAGGTTTTTCGGAAATTCCGCCAGGGTAATTCATATAATATTGTATAATAATTTTCGGAATTCCGCCATATTTTTACCCGCTATTATTTTTACCCGTCACAATATTACCCTTTAGTTCTTATAAATATAAGAACTAAAGCAATTAAGATAATTTTCTTCAAGACCGACAAGGAATTTATTTCTATTTATCGTCATAAGGGAAAGTTAGGTGAGCTGATGATGATATTATGAAACTGTAAAATCAGCCCTAAAAAATAAGAGTTCCAGGGGTGTAGGAAGCGGGGGGGCAGGGGGGGCCATCGCCCCCCCCATGAAATCTGGGCAAGGGGCCAAAAAGGGCCAACTTTTTTATTTAGGTTTCTAAACAGTTTTTCCCGAAAATTTTTTAAGTCAAAAATTTTCTAAGTCAAAAATTTCGATATAAGATTTTGGACTCGAGGGTCCCCCTTTGTAATGTGATCTCGGAAGGCAGGCCTCCCCTTTGCAATACGAGCTCGGAAGCGGGAGCTCTGCTTTCAGAGGTATGTATCGAGAATGACTCGGACCGAAAATTTTCAAAGTCAAAAATTTTCAAAGTTTTCTTGGAAACTACTTTTGTTCATGTTTCATGCTACCCTGATCATTATGAGCCAAAAATATTTTTTCGTTTTTCGAAGTTCGATATAAGATTTTGGACTCGAGGGTCCCCCTTTGTAATGTGATCTCGGAAGGCAGGCCTCCCTTTCGCAATACGAGCTCGGAAACGGGAGCTTTGCTTTCAGAGGTACGTATCGAGAATGACTCGGACCGAAAATTTTCAAAGTCAAAAATTTTCAAAGTTTTCTTGGAAACTACTTTTGTTCATGTTTCATGCTACCCTGATCATTATGAGCCAAAAATATTTTTTTCGGTTTTTGAAGTCCTTACCTAGATTCTGGCTTTGGCGCGAAGCGCCAAAAAATATTTAGAATTTGGCCCCCCCATGAAGAAAATCATTCCTACACCCCTGAAGAGTTCCCATTGCATCAAATACTCAAATAGAGAAACATAACAGCTAATATCCAACCTGAAATCAAATCCACTGCTCTGTTTCCTCGAAAACATATCAAACTTGAACTTATGAACACCATCCTGGTAAACATGTACAGTTCTCTGAAGATCATCATTGTTGATAAGTAGATTGAGGGGACCGGGGGAAGTGATTGAGAGGAGGTCGAAGTTGGTACTGACCGGGTACACTATCCGACCAGGTGGTGCAGGTACTGGGGCTAGATCTGTGGTTTGTAATGTCAATCTTTATTTCCTCTAACCTTACCTAATCTTACACTAAATCCAACGGCTATTCTACACTAAACTAGAATATTCTAAAAGATCACTTCGCTAAAACCTGCTGTAACCAGTTTACCACATTACACTAACCCGCCCAGGTGGTGCAGGTACTGGGGCTAGATATGTGGTTTGTAATGTCAGTATTTATCTCCTCTTTACTAGTTAGTTTTAAAACGAGGTATAGACCCTCTTGTTTTTTTAGAGATCATGCGTCAAGAAAAATTTACGAACCAACTCTCGCTTAAACAGAGTGGCCCAAGACCCTTAATTAACCAGTAAAACTAAAACAAACACTTTCAGTTTCAGTTTCTCAGTCTCTCACGTACCAGTGCCACAATTGTAAGTTCCTGACACAGCTCTTGGGTAGCTAGCCCGATAAACTGCTCCTGTGTACAGATAACACCTTCTTATCTCTGTTATGGAGCTCCAACCACTACATGCCTCATTAGCCTCACACTCCTCTGTAAGTAATTAATTAATTAGCGAGAATTTCTCTTTACATTCCTTTATAAATATTAAGTTAATTAGCGAGAATTTCATTTAACATTCCTTTGTTAGTAGTTAATTGATTAGTTTGAGGTTTTAAAAATAATAATGGTGAAGTCTTCGCTCGAAACAGAGCAAAAAAGATCGGTAAATAATAATAAATTTAAAAATGAATGATATAATATAAGTCTACCTTTGCAATCGTAAGGGAACTTGTATGTCGTTTCGAGCAAAACATTTCCCTCCAAGATTACTCCATATTCAAAGCAGCTTTCGTAATCAGTTGCTTCTTTCACTGTAATAGGAATAAACATACAACGAAGATGAAAAAGAAAAGGAAAAGTAGTGTGCACCATGACCAATTGTAATTGTTAGTGAAATTTTAATATAAATTACAAACACTAATGTTTGAATACAGTAATACATGTACAAGTGTAAACTTTTGAGGGAACTTACATACTTTTTCCCAACATATTTTTAACATCAAATCAGTTTTATACGTACATTCTTTGCACTGGCTGTACACCACACTGAAGCCAGGTGATGGAATTTCGGCGATCTTGACATATTTGTCATGAACAGCTGAACACATTCCTGTCACTGGATTCCACATAGCAGTTTCCTCGTTCTCGTACTCATCATCCAGACAACTCTTTATTGATTTTATAGTTGTTTCTCTGAGGTTTTATAAAGTCAGCTCAAAATGTTTTATCATGCTTATATGATTCATGGTGAATGTTCTCAGGGTAATGAGAAATTTAAACTATTTTTATTTTTAACATCTAAACAACAAAATAAATCAAATAATAATCTTACTCGGATCCCAATTCGAATCGCACATCGTTTCTCCAACATGGGTCGTCTGATTGACAGGAGAACAGCTTTAATATTAATATTAATAATAATATTTAAGCATTTAATGATAATTGTCATATATCACATCAGAGCAAAAAAGGAAAACATTTTAACACATGATTTAAGACCAGTTTTGAGAGTCCAAACCCTTATATTCGAAGCAGTCCAGTTCAAATGAGATGGATGTGCCGAAAAGATAGTTGAGGTATCGAGATTGACTGTCAGTCTCTTGTTGATTGACATACCTTGCTTGTCCTGCAAATATTAATAAGAGGATTCACATCATGTTGGCTGTGGCACGGCCCATTAGTTTTCGCACGATATTGTTGTGCTGGATTACAATAGGAACTGAATTGAATGTCATCAAAAGGTGGAATCGTTTATTTTTCCACAAGGCAAAGTAGGTAACTCCGAATTAATTGTGATAGTCAAGGTTTTCACCTCCAAAACTAGAGTAAAGTTTGCAAGCATTCTCCGCTATGTCAACTGTAGCCTTTTTGCAGTCCGATGTGTGTTGACAATCGTATCGACAATCCTCACCAGTGGTCAACTTCTTTACCCCTATCAAACCTCTTTTGTTGTAACGGTAACTCGGCATTGAGCACGAACCTATGTTCTCTGAAGATGGTAAAATTGATTATTGATATTATATTGCAGGAAACAGAATAATGCCTGCATACCATACAGTGCAGTCAACATGAGAATCTGCAGATCATATGTATCAGACTCTGACTACAGCTGCCAAATTTTGACCCAAAAAATCAATTATTTTAAAATTTCTAATTATAAGTTTGTAGTATTCAAATGTAAGCTGTAGGTTTCCTAGTCACATAGAATGAATCATGCATGAAGCAGTTAGATATGAAGATCTCAGGAACTTACTAATATTCTCAAAGCGAGTTTTAAGATTGACCATGTTGGTGAGCTCCCATCCTCCAATACCGAGTTTTCCTTTCCCAGTCTTATGATAACAGCTCTCACTGTTGACAACAGTTGCGACGACAACACCGTTGCACTTCAAGTAGAACCTCTGGTCTGTCATTAATATACTCCAGTGATATTCATCATCATCTGAAGCAGTAGGATCAACGTCAAAGTCTTTTTCACAAGAGTTGATCGTGAGCTTCCAATTACCTGCATCCAATGTCCACCTGACATATCCATCCTTTTCCAAATAGTCCATCTGTATGTTCAACTCTTCCAGATCCACTCCTCTTACAGCACTGTACAAGTGTAAGTTGATGTGGTAGTACTTTTCAGCACCTGCTGCAGCTGGGTCTAGAATATGTAGTTGTCCCATTGTGCTGAATGCTTCAACAAGATGACCAGCTGAAACCACAGTTGTCCACTCTGAAATATTATAAATATTTAGTACTTTCAAAATGTAAGAAATTAAAATAGATTTTCATTCTTGCTCTCAATCAATAGATTTGAAATACCATAAATCAAATCAAAGCATTTGCTTTACAATTATTTTTACTGACCTGAGTTCATATCCTTAAGAGCAGAAATAGTAGTGCCATCTACCAAGGATTGACAGCAATATGCAGCCAAAATTGGTAGTAACATCATATCATGTAGCTGTGAATATAAACTTGGGTTTTAGACTTTAGTTATATGGCCAAACATCTAAAACTAGTTGACGAATACAATCATTGATACCATGAAACTATGGCAGTTTAAGTGGATACCATTATCGGTAGAGCGCTAGTTGGGCATCGGTCAGGCTCCAGTAAGGCGCCACAGCTACAGGGGAGTTCCAAGAATTATAATATAACCTGCTGCAATATCAGAATACTTGAAATTTGATACACCAGTAAAATCTCTAAAAAAGTGTGTTTCTAGAGCAAAACGTGCAGTTAAGCTTTTCCAAACTGTCACACATTCAAACGACGATTTGGTGCCTCCCTAAGATGGACCCCGCACAGCGGGGTCCTTTGTTACGCCACTGCTGTGACCTTCTTCTTCTTCTTCGTAGGGGGCTGTGGTCAATATCACTAATTTTTGATTTGTTTGGAGAGGCGAATCATACACAGTTTAGGCTCTTGAAATCTTCGAATTAAAAATCATCTTGAGAGAACCTCCTGAATAGAAATAAGTTAGGCTCATATATAGGTAGAAACAAAACAGACTTAAAAACAAGAATCCCAAAAAATTTTTGTATGTATGGAAAAAAAAAAAAAATCTTTTATTTTAATTTAAATAAAATTTAACGGGACACCAATCATAATAAAACATAAATACTGACAAAAATTACGGAAGGCAAATAAATTACACAACAAAAATAACTAAACTTATCATCTTATAACTTTTATTCTATTAATCCCCAAAATATTAGTTCTGAATATAGAAATTAATCGATGCTCTTCTCTATCAAGTTCTATTGCTGGACATTTCTTGACAAATGCAACTTTAAAATTAATAAGACTCATGGACTCCGGGTGTTCATTAAAGCAATGCTGCGATAAAGCTGATTTAGTATAAGACTTATCAGCATCTAATTTAAATTTACTCCTGTGCCCATTAAAACGTTGTCTCACTTCAGTGGTTGTCTGACCAAAATAGGTGCTCTATATCACTAATGGTAAGATCGTGACCACTGTAAGATAGAGCATTGGAGCCCTGTGCTTACCCCGGTAAAATTAATAAATCAAGAAAAAAAAAGTTTAGATTTTGTTTTCTTTGCATTTAGTAAATCGTTTAGTTTCTTGTATGAAGCCGATGATCCTTGGTAGTGAGAATTTGTCCACTATGTCTGTCACGCTAAAATAAAATGAGTCAAAGTATCCTCCTCGTTGGTAAGACCATTTCGGGCACTGGCCCAGTGGCGTAACGAAGGGCCCCGCTGACCCCGCTGTGCAGTGGGGCGCCGTCTTAGGGGGGCGCCAAATCGTCGTTTGAATGTGGGACAATTTCGAAAACTTAACTAAAGTACTAGCAAAACTGCGCGTTTTGCTCTAGATACACACTTTTTTAGAGATTTTACCGGTGTATCCTCTAAAATCACCTAATTTGTTCAATTTTAGGGAGGGGCACCAAAAGGGGAGGGGGCGCCAACAGGGGGGCGCCTTTTCGGCGGGGGGGGGGGGGGGGGGGGGGGGGGGCGCCAACAGGCAACGTTACGCTACTGCACTGGCCAATAAAGTGGTTCATTGTCTCCTTCTCCATGAGAACTAATTTAAACTAATTACAACACTACAAATCTATTACATTTATTGAGGACCCCTAGTGGGACATCACACCTCAATAGAATGTAACAACAATTGCAGATTGTTGTATGTTGCATGACTAAAGTTTGGCAGAATACACAATAGTTTTCTTGTTCCTCACTCACTCATCTCAGCAACCACCCCGACTCATACCTAAACGGTGAGTTTCACAGCTGAGATTAAGAGTTTCATTGTCATTTATTTAAACTCAGAAAAGCTCTTTTGTCAGCACTGCTGGCAATCCCTATCACACTTTTCTGGTGCCCATATCCTTTCAGGTGTTGGGAAATCGATCTCTAAACGAAGCGCAAAGCAAAGGCTGCAAAGACAATCAGACTACGTCCAAAGAGAACAAAATAGCTACTTTCTACTACTGGGTACTGTAAACTGTAAACTGTTAATCAGTTCGGAAACATTTGGAATTCAGTTTGAAAACGAACAGTGTATAGACATTAATATTCTACTCAAATCAACAACAGGAAAACCAGTTATTTGTTTGCTGTGTTTTGGACATTAACAAGGACAATCACTTAGCAAAACTAGTTATAGTAAAGTTTAGCCAAGTGTTGCCTGTTTCAAGAGCTCGTTTTTAAAGCTCTTTCTGGAAAGTTAAGCCAGTTCAATAAAGCTTAACACCCCATTACTCTGACTAGACATTAATCAAGTCAGTTAACATAGAATTGTGACAGTTAAAGCTAGTTTTACAAAAGCTCTGAGCTGTAACAATTCTACTTGGTTTGGTTTCTTGTGACGGCACACAAAGATGTCTATTAAACTGAAACCTAACAAACCAAAGGTTGTGTCAATTGCAACAGTTGACACTGCAAAAAACAACCAACTCGAAAGTTTGTACTGTAATCTATTAGAGACTACAGACTCAGTTGTTTTGTCAGCCTCAAACAAAAAGATGCTCACAAACTGTATAAAAACAAGTCACATATACAAACAGCTTCAACTATTGAGTCCAAGTTTAGAAGTTTTATTTTGCTTTGATGGGCAATCAAACTTTCTTTGCTCCTTTGTTGAACTTTCAGATACTGCTCACCAAATTTCCCTGCCTAAAGATATTGTTCTTGCATACTCTGGCAAAACATTAAGCTTTGAAGACAAAAAGAAAGTGCTATACCAGATGCACATAGGAGAAAAACTACACGATGTAGCAGATGTCCCATGGTGGGCCTTAACACTCCCACAGATGATTGCAGTTGCCCAAGAACGACTTGAAAACATTGTTGAAACAAAAGTAAGAGCACTTTCTTACCCCTACACCTGGCTGGCAACCAAATTCAAGTCTGGTATAGAATTCAAACAGCAGTTTGGAGCAACTAGTAACTTTGACTATGCACTCTTTGCATTTTCTATGAAAACTCCCTTGGATTGTTCCTGGTCCTGTATCAAGTTTGCCGAGAACAAAGAGTATGTCTCTCAAGTCAAGACTCTATTCACAAAGATGCAATCACCACCTCATGATACCCATTTAAAGCCACGTCTCAAAATATCCTTACATAACTCTGCAAATCAAAAATCAGGACCCAATAACAAAGTGGGAAATCAGCAACTCCTAACGAAAAGTCCTACATCTGTGAGCACACTGAGCACATTTCAGATCGATCTTGAATCAGACTTTTCACTTGTTCCGTCCATATTAAAGAAAGACTTGCATGTTATCCAAGAGGACTCTGGGATGATATGCTGCCATTGCCAGAATGAATGCAAACAGGAGTTGCTCACATGCGGATACTGTGAACTGAAAGTACATTACAAATGTTATGATTCACAAACAACAACAACAACAACAAAAAGATCTGGTGAAACTAGAAAGAAGCCAATGGCAGACTCCACATATAGAAATATATGCAAAATTGAGAATTTGCATTGGCTTTGTAATTCATGTGACTCTCCAAGCCTACTAAACCACATTATGGATCTAGCCACCGTAAAAGTTAAAGCTAAAATCGCAGAGTTGACCAAAAAAGATGGGGAGTACACAACTATAATGAGAAAAGATATGGACACGCAAACAACAATTCACCCCTATAAACAGCTGTCTGATAGCGCCTCCATAGATGACTCGGCCCCAACTGAACACATCTCAGATCTGTCAGTAAAAACAAATTTTTAGTAAAACAAATTTTATTTTATACCCACAATCAATTCATATTTAGTTCAAATATTTAAAGTCAAAATAACCATTTCACATAAGTGGTTATATTATAATAAAATAATTTGTGATAAATTAATAAATTAATTTACACTCAAAAATGAACAAAATATACACAATTTTTACCTAGTGCAACACTGGTTCAGCGCGCGGCTGATCGAAAAAGTTTGATTTGATTTACTAACTACAGTGTACAGCGTACATGAAAAAATTACTTACTGAATCTTTTAATACTAGACACATTTTAATTCAGATGTTGTTCAATGAGTTAGCCACAAAAATGTTCAAATTATGTAGGAGGGTAAAGGACACAATTGCTAGTAGTGCTTCTTTGTGCCCGTTGACTACAATGAACATTTTGCGGAGTTTCTCCAGACGGCTTTTATCGGAGTGCGTGTTATTTACTTGGTTATGCACAAGCCAGGCCAACATTTTGTTTTTGTGTCAGCCGTGCTACCAGGTTGCAGAGTATTATAAACACTAAACAATTATACACTATACAAATTTGCTAATACAATATCATGCAGAGTCCGATCTAGCTGCAAACGTCAGACACCACAGTTCAGCCGCCAAGTACCGTTTAAGTGAACACCGAAACACGAGGTTTAGGTGTCATTTTGTAAATCACTTTATGGATGGATAATTCAGTAATTGTTGAAGAAAATTACAGTCACTGCCACCTATAGCGTTATGTCATGGGTCTGATTAACGGCCAAGAATAAACGTACGTGCGCGCTTAAGAAACCCGCGCAAATGTTGAGGTAGGGAGTAGCTGCGGCGCGCTTTTAACATATATTACGTATAGCGCCGTACGGAAACGGCAATATTTAAGTAATTAAGTATTTGTTTACATAAATTCCACGTTTTTATCAATAATCTAGCATGGTCCAAAACTGTTAAAGTTGTCATTATGCCACTCATTATCGAACCTGCTTTGGGCATCTAGAAGAGATCGGTTTAGCCTTGATTTGATTGAGTTACAGGATGTGTTCACAAAGTCAGGTTTATTCTGTGGATTGGAGTCCTTGAATTGATTCCAAAGCCAAGAAGATTTATAAATAAAGTTATGGCTTGGCTTTGGTGGTATTAGACGGTCATCCCTCAGTTCAGACATGTTAAGTAAAGAGTAGAGAGATATGGGTACCCTATATTTCACTATTTTAAAAAGTTCAGTTATAGTACGAAGTTTGTAAAGATTATGAACAGTAAGGAGTTTATGACTGTTAAATAATGGTTTGGTTGATTCCTTGGAATAGAATTCAGCTCCTAGTTTTTGACAACATAAGGGTCTAACAAGTTTATTATGAACTACCGATTTAGAGCGGACACACTTTGCACATGGTTTAATACGTGGATTAACAGAGTTATTAACATTAGACTCATATTTACCCAGTATTTTACATTGAATAGGTCTAGAACGAGCACATGTTTTGAATTTGTTTTGGTATGAGTTTGCATCTCCAAAAATTATTCTAATACATCTCTTCTGTGTTAAGAATACAGGGTTGATAACTTGGTTAGAGACACCACCCCATACTGAGATGGCGAACGTAAGGTGTGATTCAAATAGTGTGTGGTATATCTGCTTGTGCAGTTTTATAGGTAGACAGTTTTTTATGCGGTAAATACGTCCACAAGCACTTCTTAGTTTCTTATTTAGTGATTCGATGTGAGGTTTCCAGTTCAGTTTATCATCAATCAGCACACCTAGAAACTTAGTTGTTTTAACACGTATTATTATGGAGCCGTCTATGGAGAGATTTAAATCATCGGGTGTACTGCATGTAGACGATTCATTTACACGTTTGTTTGGGGAGAAATACATATAACAGCTCTTCTTAGCGTTAATATGTAGTAGATTACATTTCATGTATCTAGAAATAGACGAAAGAATATCGTTAGCTACATTATAAACGTCTTTTTTCGAGTCTGCAGAAACGAATAGGTTAGTGTCGTCAGCAAATAAGATAAACTTGCCTTTATTAGATACGTTGCATAGGTCATTTATATACAGGAGGAATAGTAAGGGACCAAGAACAGAGCCTTGGGGAACTCCCCACTCAACAGGAAGTTTATCGGAGTTTTCATTTAAGACGTGAACATATTGGCTCCGGTTTGACAGGTAACTTTTTATCAAATTCAGTGCGTTGCCCCTAATTCCGTAATTATTTAATTTGAATAAAAGCTTCTCGTGAGATATCGTGTCGAAAGCCTTACTTAAATCAATGAAAATTCCAAGAACGTGTTTCCTGTCTTTTAAGTGTGATTCGATATGGCTAACAGATAAGTTCAGTGCGTGGCTTGTTGAGTGACCCTTTCTAAATCCAAATTGGTTCTCATAAATGATTCTTTTAGCAATTAGGAAGCTGTACATACGTTTATAAATAAGTTTCTCTAAAATTTTTCCAAATACTGGTAAGGTTGATATTGGCCTATAGTTTTCAAATAGTTCCTGATTATCTTTTTTATAGATGGGACTTATCTTTCCTAATTTAAGTTCATCTGGGAATATCCCCTGTTGCATGCAATGGTTAAAGTGCTTGGCTAAAAAGGGAGATATTATTCTAGCAGACTTTTTTATAACGTGAATTGGAATGTCACTAGATTTACCATTTGTGAACTCATTAATAATATCTATAATTTCATACTGTGTACAATCACTTAGATATATACTTGACTCACAGGTTTTAGGTAAGAAGTTTGAGAATGAGGGAATTGCATCCAGGGTTATATAATCTTCAGAATAATTTTCATTTAGTTTGGATGCAATCGACTGAAAATATTTATTGAATTCATTAGCAATCATCCTACGATTTATTATTTTTTGATCGTTAAGGATAAAACATGGCTTTATTTCACGCCTGGATTTTCCACGAATAGTGTTTATGATTTCCCACGTTTTCTTACTATCACCAGAGCAGTCAGTTAATTTACCTGCATAATGATTCTTCTTGACACGGTCAATAAGTACCTTGAGATGCTTCCTGTAATCCTTATATTCAAGGTATCTTTTTGCTATATTCATACAAGTGAGGCAATTACACTCCTCGCGTTTAATATTATTATTATTAGTTAGCAATAAACATTTTTTCTTCTGAGACTTTTTCCACAAATCATAGAGCGAGTCTTTCGTTCGAATTGAGGTAACAATACCACTAGTAATCCATGGGTTGTTCAAAGCGTTACGTTTAGATAATTTCGGTTTGTCAAGTTTGAAAGCCTCGTCTAGGTGCTTCTGAAAAGTAGTGCAGAAACTACTGAAGTTTTCAGGAGGATTGGTATGTAGTTCATTATCAATTGATGTGAGAAAGGCGTCTACATTTGAGGTGCTATAGTCGTAATATTGTGCGTGTTTAAGTTTAGGTTCATCAGCTACAAAATTAAGACAACTATTGATTTGAAAGATGGCATGGTGGTGAGAAACATTGAGTTGCAACGTTCCTGTAAACAACGTGCTTTCGATTTCATTAGTGAAAATATTATCAATACAGGATGGTTTACATCCAGGCTTTTCGTGTGTTTGGATAGATATCGTTGGTGAGTACCCTAATCCGAGCATTATGTTTTCTAATTCTTGTGTGCATCTTCTATTGCCGTTATGGAGGTTAATATTAAAATCACCCATTACATGTACATTTAACTTTGGGAGTTTACCCATAATTACTTGTAGCTCAGCGAGAAACTCGTCAATGTCTCCACTAGGGGGTCTATAGATTACTCCTACGTTTATAGTTTTAGATTCTTGATGAATAGTCACAAAGAGGCTTTCTAAATTACTGGTGACGTTTGATACATCTACATTAACGACTGCATTAAAAGCATTGTGAACATAAACTGCAACGCCCGTTCCTTTCGATTTGTTATGCATTGTAGTCTGGTAGAAACTATTGAATCCATTAATAGGGTAAACGGAACTCTCTTCTGGGCTAATATTGGTTTCGGCAAGGCCTATGATAGGGAAATTGTGTTTGAGGCACTCTAATTCAGATATGAGATGGTCGAAGTTGCTTTTATTGCCGTCGATATTCAGGAAGAAAGAGCCACCATTTTTATGAAGATCGGCACTAAGTTCGTTATTAAATTTGTTGGTGGAGTAAGGCTTACAATATTCTAGAACTTGTGACATTTTCAGAATCAAGGGGTCGTTGTTATTGTTATCCGACTTACTAATCATATCTTTAAACGGGTTGTACTGTTTAAGGATTAGCGCTTTGCACTGACTACAAAAGTAATTTGAGTTGATCACGGTTGCTTCAGAGTTTTTGAAACATTTTTCATGTATAATGCAATTACATTTAAAACATTCAACAAATTTTTGACCTAAACATAAGCTCTTAAGGCAGTGACTGCATTTTTCCTTATTTGAGAAAGTTACCATACCTGGTAACTGTACCCGCCTCCTCCTCTGGCAACTGAACTGAAGGGTCTCCCGTCAACTCTGCAAGTCGGTCCTCTTCGTTTATCAACTCCTCGGTGGAGCCTGGAAAATATGGTTTGTTTAATTAGGCCAGCAAGGACCCTAGCACCTAGTTCGTTAAGGTGAAGCGTGTCAGGCCTGTTTTGTCGATCAACTGTCTTGGACAATTGATGGACCAACATGCCATAATGATCAGCAAAGCCATTAAAACCTTGCACACTCTGAACACCAGAACTCATAGATGTAAGACCGTTCGTCAGCAGTTCATTAAACAAGTTAACTTTTCTATTCAAATCAGCAATTTTAGTAGGAAGCAGCGGGCAAACATAAACAAAACATTTAGGGTTCAGCAGCTTAATTTCTTTTATTTTTGTTAACAGCGAACTACATACACTTCTGACGTTACTTTGAGGTTGCTTTATATCATTTATCCCGCACATGATAACAACATTGCTGTAGGATTGACAGCTGTAAGGGTCAATGTTGTTGATTATAGGCGCCCATTCTTTAAGGCCAGGCATGAGTTCACCAAATGTATTACGTTTATTAGTCCCAAACTTGAGCATTCCTGTATTTGAATCTCCTATCAAGATTGTAGAGTTTTTGTTCTTCCAGTTAACTGATCTGAACGTGAGGCTATATCTGATGTCCTGGGTGACGTTACCTTCTGGAATTGAATGAGTGAAAAAGTCTTGTGATTTTCTTGTCATATGATAGAGTGATCGGTGGGTGGATGTTAGGTCAGACTTGACACCAGACTTTTTGTCAAGGAACTGGATGGAGCATTCTTGGCCGAGGGACAGTGTGAAAATGGATGATTCGACATCTATAGTGGGCTCGTCGTCTGAGTGGCTGGGAAGTGAACTATTAGGGCCTTCGTACCTATTTATGAGACATGAATTGATGACAGGAGGTGAAGGATGCCTCTCAGGATGTGACTTGAAGGTGGGGTGCTGTTGGTAGAATAATTCCTTTTGTAGGACATTGATTTTCTCCAGTATCGGCTGAAGCACCAGGGGGATTGGGGTTGCATCGGCACCAGATTTGGAACCTGTATACGTGTAAGGAGCTCCGAATGCAACAGTTGAGCGGCCTGATTCAGACACAAATGACAATGACTCTAGTGATGTGGTGATATTTGAGGCTGTATCTTCATTGATGAATTCTAGTTTGAGGTCGGTGAAGCTTTTCTGATTGTGCTCTATGGTAGTTGTGGGTTCAGGGACAACTGTGGGTGGGTAGGTGAGTGGGTGGGTGGGTGGTGTGACACGACTAGGATGGACCCAGGGCTGAGAGCTTGATGGTGCTTGGGTGATTTGAGGGCTGCTTGAGGAGGCAGTTGATTTCTTAAGGTCATCCATACTAGACTGAAGCTCAGTGATCTGATTTTTCATAGTTTTAAGTTTCTCATCAACCTGACCTTCTTGGAGGGTCCGATGTTGAATATGTAGCTCAATGTCTCCTAGCTTGAGTATTCTCTCAGAAATGGTCTTGGTGGTAGCTCCAAGATCGTTTGTGTTGGATATCAGCGAAGTTAGTTTCTCCTCCATTTTCATGACAGTTTCTTCAAGATCAATGTTTTTATTCCTCAGATTAGACATATTAAGAAGTAAAGTCTCGATCTGTTGGTTGTTACGGATGGTCACGCCAGGGGCACTGAAACAAAGCGGACAGAGCCAATCCTCTATCTGTGTAACAAACTGTTCGGAAATACCTTTTAGATTACAACAATTGCTGTGCCAGGTTTGAGGGCAAGAGGTACAATCAATAATCCATGAGGTTTTATCACTAGTTCCACAGGGACATTTATCATACCTGATGTCCGGTTTCGAGGTTTCTCCTGATTTGGTGGCTTTCTTCGGGGCCTTTTTGGCTGGGTCCTTTGCTATATCCTTTGCTGTACGGTTGGGGGTTGCTGCGGTCTTGGTGTTGGTGTCTTTCTTTAATACCATATTCACGGAAAACAAGATCATGGGGGTGTGCCAGGTGCCTCCGAGGTGCCACTTTCATCGAGTCAGCTTCGCCTGAAATATATAGATCATGGGTGGTGGTCTGGTGGTAATGAGTTGAAGCCAGGGAATTGATGTTGAGAGACACTTGAAAATTTCATTGATTTGCATGTTGAAACTGAAAGGTAATTTAATGAAATAATTAATTAAATAATAAGACATATGGTGACATGATAGGGGGGGTGGGTGGGGGTGGTAGATGGATCTATTCATGCTTTGTTTGGGGAGGGTGGGTGGGGGTGGTGGATGGATCTATTCATGTTCTGTTTTGGGAGGGTGGGTGGGGGTGGTGGAGGGTGGGGGTGGTGGAGGGTTCCTTTTGGATTATTTATTATGTTCGGGGAGGGATGCAGATGAACTACAGGCTTCAGAGTGAAGACAGTAGAGATAAATGGGGGTTCCTTTGAACAGGAAACATTGTGGCAGGCATGTCTGTTTGACAAACCTGCCACAAAAGGCTAGGAGTCAAGGTACAATAAACTTGAATAGTTCAATAAGTAAGTCAATTTAGAGAATAATTCATATTCATACTAAATTCAAGTAAATAAATATATAAAATCTAATCAATCCTAAAGAATAACTCATACTCAAATTAATCAATATCATTATCATTATCATTATATAGACACTCTCCAATATCATAACAATAGTGTAAGAACTTTCCGATAAATCAATATCAAGTAGATCATACTCTCCAAAACTACAGAAAATACAAATAATTCAAGGATGTGTCCAACCAGAAGCCGGCAGTCCATGTGTTACATAGACTTTAAGGGATGGGGTAAGGGAGGGGATTTGGATGATCTGATGATTTATGAGGTTGTGTTCCATGATCTACTCATCTTCGGTTAGAGCTTCATCTCCGACAGTGGCACCTCTTCACACACCCTGCAACACCCCCACAGATCTTTGATCTTTAGCAACACATGGACATTGGGCTCCTGGCCTCACTTGACATCCTCAAATTATTTGTTATATAGTAGTGTTGAAAGTATCAGCTTCAGATACATATGATAACCTCTCTATCTTGTGCAGCAAATCTGACAGAATGTTCAGCAGCAGTCTGTCCTTGAGATCCATTGAGTCCAATACACATCTAGAAGACTCTATTATAATCAAAACACCAGACCTCAATCCTCCAGTTCAGCAAAAAATTTGTTGTCCAATCCGAACCTCAACACCTGAAAGAAGAGATGAGGAAAAAAAGAAAAATATTCAGGTAGACTCACAAGATAGGCTAGTTTGTAATAAAGAGATGGTTGACCCATTGACATTGTACTCAAATATCAGTAGTTCAGAACAAAATGTCGACATCAACAGAACTCTGAGTGACCAAGTTGATGTATTAGCATCGCAACACTCTGCAATCTGCTCTATCGAAAGATCTATGTCACAAATGAAGGCTGAAATGAAAGACTTACGAGAGAGTGAAACGAAACACTTTGAATATCTAAAGACGAATTTAACGGAGAATATGGGAAATTTGTTTGCTAAGGGGGTTCCCTTGATTAACAAAGTACCCTCAGACCCACAAGCCGACAGTGGCATGGATGAAGCACTTCGCACACTGCATAACATAACGGAGGAACATAAAAGCATCCTTAAAGAGATGAACAGAGTAGAGTTCAAGAGAACTGCAATTGGACATCAAGGTGTTTCTACAAGACACACAAACCTGGATCTTTTCAGTACCATAGCAAAAGATAAAACATATGAGGGCAAACAATACTACATTCACCAGCCATCAGAAACCACTGTTAATGACTCCATGACAGTCCTAGTCTCAAGAGGACTCTCAAGAAATTATCTTAAAAACAGTGCAACTATTAAGAGAAACTTCAATAAATATTTTAAAGATATGGCCATAAAATCGACATTTGTCACCAAAGGTGGATCATTGATGATTGAGCTCACATCTAAAGAAGATGCAATAAGAGTAGAAGGATCATGGAAAGGTGATTTCTTTGCAAACAGTAACATGACTACAGAATGCAGGATCTTAGAAAAGCTAAGCTGGGCAGTCATTCTCAAAGGAGTACCCACAAACATCCAGGATAGTGATCTAACAATTTCTGTGGAAAGGTGTTATCCAGGAGCTAGGGCAAAAAGATTTGTGACACGGGACAACATTTCTCTGAAAACTCTTAATATCAACTTTCAGACTAAGGAAGACTATGAGAAATGCTTAGGAAACGGGTTAAAGCTCGGACAGGTAATTTATACTGCGGAAGAGTATAAGCCGAGAAGGAGAATCATCCAATGCTACAATTGTTACAGGTTTGGCCATGTTGCTAAACTTTGTACCCAAAACCATGCAACATGTAGCAAATGTGGAGACAATCACCACTCCTATCAATGCAAGAGTAACCGAAGAGACTACTGTATTAATTGTGATGTCTTTGGCCATGTAGCTACAAACAGAGATTGTTCAACATACCAAAATATTGTCATGAAACTCAACATGCAACCAAACAAATGTTCAAAATCACCCACACAACCCATTACCCAACAGTAGATTATGATCTTTGGCCAAATAAATATAGCAAAGATGTCAACTAACTCCGAGATGACACTTGACAAGTTTATCTACGAAAATGAGATACTCTTGATGGCGGTTCAAGAAACAAGCTCTTGGACTCAATCAGACGGAAGTTTCCTTAATAAAAAGGTATTTCATAAAGCTGGGGACATAAATAAAGGGACAGCTGGGGTAGCGCTCGTCATTGATCCTTCACTACATCCAGAGTTGGTCTATGACCTTAACGTAGAAGAAGTTGATGCTGTTTGGTGCCAAATAAAAGTTGAAGGAAAGAGATATTTGGTGGGATCAGTTTATTGCAAACCTTGCAATAACTCTAATGATTCCATAAGAAAATTTGAAGGACTTCTGGCCCACATTGATAAAGCAAGAGAATATAAGGCTAAATATAAATTCAACTCTCTTCTCACATATGGAGACTTTAATGCAAGACATCATGACTGGGGAGATCATGTTACCACGCAGCGAGGAAAGAAGCTTCTAGACTACGTCGAAAAGGAAACCCTAACTCTCTGCTCACCATACGACTTACTAACTGCACATTTGTCTGTACAAATGGAGGAAGTGTTATTGACTTAGTGTTAGCCGAAGGCCCCATCATCTCAAAGTTGGGAAATCAGTGGATGGATAAAGATGTTGAATTATTTTCAGGTGCCCCAAGAAGAGGTCACTATCCGGTGCTTCAAGAAATCTGCAGAGGGATCCCAAAATCAGACACTGTCCCCAGAGTGTGTATGGACTGGAAAAATGCAGACTGGAAAAGATGGTCAAATGCAATCGAGACTAACTGTCAACATCTTCGTTCGGCCCCAGAGTTATTAAACCAAGGGGATCAGCTATGGCAACAGTTATTACATAAAATACAGGAGGCTAACCGAATGTTCATCCCTCAGAAGACAGTAGGGGAAGCTGGGGTTAAATGAAACACCAGGGTCAAATGAAACACGGTTATATCTCTAGTACTATTAACTTGTCATGGCTTAAAACAGGCGGGATCGACTTCTATTGAATTACCTATTACATATACCTTTCCTAGAATATATGAGAAAAGTTGATTATAGAGTTACAATCTACTTCCTCTCCACTTCATCTTTCCCTAGAATGTTGCGCTTAACATTTGTTGCCTCTGTGCTTGAACCAATTACATTTACCGAATGTTTCTTGATTTAATCTTCAACATTAGTTCAATCGTATTTAAGTATTCTAGTGGTTTTTAAGCATAGGAACATACAATTAACATGCTGTATTGAAAAACTCTCACCATATACGATTTGGTCAAATGAAACAGTACCCCTTAGGGTCAAATGAAACATCTAATTAAATAAACAATTATTGAATTTTAATGAATGAAGTGGGTTGATAGTGTTTAGAACGTTCTTAAGAGCTTGTGTACCCAATATGAGTATATCCCAATGTATGGTATTGATGTTGCATCCAAAAGTTTGTACCCGTTTCATTTGACCCCTACTTCCCCTACAGTTCTCAACCTGTAGGGGAAGTCATTTGACACTGAGGAGGCCTGTTTCATTTGACCCTGGTAATTTTAAATGCAGTAATTCTTAGGGTCAAATGAAACATCTAATTAAATAAACAATTATTGAATTTTAATGAATGAAGTGGGTTGATAGTGTTTAGAACGTTCTTAAGAGCTTGTGTACCCAATATGAGTATATCCCAATGTATGGTATTGATGTTGCATCCAAAAGTTTGTACCCGTTTCATTTGACCCCTACTTCCCCTATCCATTCATTCAAAACCTTATTGGTGTCCTGCACTTACAACTCTATCTAATGAAGCTCTAGAAGCGAAAGACAGATTCAAGCAAAGGTCAACTCCCAGAAACAAGGCCACACTCACTGAAAGCATTGAATCATTCAAAAAAGCGCTGATTAAAGAAAAGAATGAATGGATTCGTGACAGAGTTGAAGCACTAAACACCAAAGACTGCACTCAATTCTGGAGAAAATATAAACGAGTTTTTGGGGCCAAAACTGACAACTTCATCTGCAACCTCAAAGACTGTGACTTGCTGGTCACATCTGAAAAAGATAAGGAAGAGCTGTTATTTAATACTTTCTTCACAGGAAAACACCTTCAAAACCAACCCAATGACCAAGAGCACGAAATGCATGTAAATAATGAGTTCAGTAAATTAAAGAATGTTAGCAGCAAATCTGCAAGTAGTTACAGTGAAGATGATCCGCTGAACAACCATATTTCCATAGACGAGATAAAATCAGCTATAGAAAGGCAAGAAACAAATGACAAATCATGTGATGCAGACAATATTCACCCCACCATCCTCAAACACATAAAAACAAATTGTCTTCACTTCTTGCAGATCATATTTAACTGGTGTATGAGCACAGGAAAATGGCTGTGGAAATCTTCCGATGTAACATTCTTGAGGAAAGAAGGAAAATTGATTGATTGATTGAAATAAATTTTCGTGCACATACAGAATGAATGGTTAATAATTTAATATATATGTAGACCAAGGTCTGTGCACGGGATGCTTCCTGGAAGAATCCAGTTCTTTTAGCGGGGCACCCTACCTAAAGCCAAATTGAGATATAATAATCAGAAATCGAATACCAATCAAATCCAGCTACATGTTACCTGGTGCTTATAGACCGATTTCCATATCATCCTACTTTGGAAAGATTTGTGAAAGAGTGCTAGATAAAAGATTGAGACTCTTCCTGGACATTGAAGGAACTCTTGATGAAGATCAGGAAGGTTTTATTGGAGGGAGATCAACAACGCGATATCTTTTCAGAATGCTGGCTAACCTTGAGGAAGTTAAACGACAGAAGCTGGCATGTATAGTGCTTTTCCTTGACTTCGAAAAGGCATTTGACAGTGTTCATCTTCCATCACTATGTGTCAAACTATCAACTCTCGGTATTCAAGGAAATATTCTTAACGTGCTGAGAAGTTTCCTGTTCAACCGGACGATATGTCTAAAAGTGAACAACTATAAAGGAGAAAAAAGAAAATGCACAATATTTGGACTACCTCAGGGGGCTGTACTCTCACCTCTCCTCTTTATCCTATACATAGCAGACATGACGCACAACACCCCGGAAGAGGTAAAAAGATATCTAAGCTGCTACAAATTTGCTGATGATGGTACACTTATGATTTCCTTTGAGAACATCTCCGGATGCCATGAAAAAATGCAGATGGTATGTGACCACCTTAGCAAGTGGTGCATCAAGAACAAGCTAGTAGTGAACTGTGATACAAATAAAACAGAGGCAATAATCTTGAAAACTGCAGCCTATAATGAAGAACAGAAACCTGCAGAATTATGTATTAATGGGAAAAGCATCAACTACGTCAAAAGTACGAAGGTCCTTGGGGTAATAGTAGATGAGGACCTCAATTTCAAGAAACATGCGTCTCAAAAACTTAAAGAATGCAAAAGAAAGTGGGGATTAATAACAAAATCAACTAACCGCAACTATGGTCTAAACGTTTACAGCCTCACTCTCCTCCTTAAGACAATGGTCCTCACTAAACTGTTCTACGCAGCACCTATTTGGCTTCACAAGTGTCTCAATCAATTTAAAAGCTTCTGGAATAAAATAATTCTAAAAATATCTGGATCAGTCCTGAACCCACAAAGGGAATTAACCGAACTTGCTCTCCACCTACCACCACTGGATGTGCAACTCGAAGCTCTCTCGGTTAAATTCATGTGCAAAATACTCACACAAGGTGACAATCTTTCAGCTACCCTCTACCAAGTTGATGAAAGCAGAATACCAAGTTTTCATGTCCTAACAATGTCACTGAAAAAGTACTTCCTCTGGAAAGAAAATAAGTCACACAGAACCAGAATGATAGACCTAACGCAGCAACATTTCAAGGATCTAGCCTATTACACTCAGGCAGACATAATGAGCTACAAAGATAAGATCTGGATTGACAGCATCGAAACAAATCTGCAATGCAGAACTGTCAGTAACAACAAGGAGACCAAGATACTCGGTGTGATCACAAAGATCAAAAACAGTGGGCTGCTCCTAGACAAAAACAACTTTTTATTCGGGCACAACACGAGTAAAAATCTGGACAGCCGAATAATGGACTACATTCACGGCAGCTCACCACTCTTTGCGAACATCCAAAAGATCATGGGTGGTGGCAGTGGTGAGGCCTGTCGTTTCTGTAACAGCTTCATTGATTCCCCCGTACACCAGCTCCTATTGTGTCTGGAGGTGCAAGACACCAGTTACCTGCAACTGAAAGAAGAGCTGGGTGGGGCAGACTCACATTCCTATCTAGATGAAGTGTTAACAAAAAGCAGCACACAAAAAGCATTCATTAGGAGAGTCGAATTTCTTTGGGGACAGAGTGATGCTCTCCAGGATTTATCCGACTAGAAAGATCATGAAATAAAGACTCTGCAAACATCTCAGAGAAATATTACCACCATAAAGAACAAAGAGGGATAGCCACCAAGACAAAGGAGGACTACAGCCAGGTGATGTGTAACATCAGGACACGCCTGAGCATGGATATAATGAGGAGTGTGCTAGTAGCAGTTAGAGGTGTACGTGGAAAGGCAAAGAAGGCATGGACCGCCCCTATATCCAACGTCTCCTTCAACCTGATACCTGAGGAGAAGAGCTACGAGGGATAGATGATATCTATTGCTCAGGATTTACGATTGTGCTCTGCCAATTGCATCACTTGATTTAATTTATTGTATATATATACTGTTTGACATACAAAGAGGGAGTATCCTGGACCCCGAAATCCACCACTTTTCTGTACTTTCAGAGGTACCAATGTGGCAGGAAACCAGGGCTCATGCTGCCGCTGAGCTAAAGCAGTAGAGGGGATGGCGGCTTCTCTAGGATCTAACACGTCCTGAAGCAGACCAACACTATGTCCCAACGCACTGGTGTTGGGATGTCTGCCCCCGGTGCCTGTCCGGGTCAATAAAGCAGTCAAGCATTATGTATGTTATGTTGAGCATTCTCAACCAACAAATGTGGGAACTCCCACGAAAGACCAAAACAGATCTAAAGAGACACTTAACAACATTGGAAAATAGACTTCAATTTGTTTATATAATTTATAAAGCGTATATTATTGCCCACGTTAAGGGGCCTGTTAACAATTTATTAAATTATTAGCTATTTTAGATTTAATAATAATAATCTCCATGAGACAGTGTGGACAAATTTTGGGGACCATTGTCGGCTTGAACTTATTAATGTGGTCGTTTAGTTCACAATGACCAGTAAGGAATTGTGTTGCTGTTCTTGTGCTCTCTTTGCCAAGTTTCGGGATTGATCTGGCGAACTTATGTCTCCATACTCGTTTGAAGTGAGTGTTGGGCAACGTTCTCCATCTTTCCCTCATTTCACTGCTGTGACCATTCCACATGAGAAGATCTCTCTGTCATTCCTCCAGTCACTATATTATCATACAGTGACTTGTTGCTGAGCAGTGTCTTTATTTTTCAGTAGATGGAATGACTGCAATGTTTCCAAAATGTGGCCTGGAAACTGCACATTTATGTTGTTGCTGGTATGGTTACAACAAATAATACCAGAACCACTATCATATCATGTTGCAAATCTAAAAGAAGCGCTCAAAGAAGCATCCGCCAAAGTGTGTTTCAAATAAAAAGCAAAACGTGCAGTTTTACTAGTACTACCGTAGTTAAGTTTTTCGAAATTGTCCCACATTCAAAGTTCAAACGACGATTTGGCGACCCCCTTCCCACGCACAGTGGGCCGGGGTCGATGGGGACCTTCCTTACGCCACTGCTTTGTCGTCCCCGTCCTCGTCCTCAACCAGCTGTTGAGGTGTTGCGTAGTCTCCTTTACAGTTTGAGTTAAAGTTTTACATGTAATTACAGATAATCCTCAATATTTGGCGCGCGATATTTCAAAAACACAATGTCAGATTTTGGTCCGGTTTTTTTCTTCTTGTTCGTCTCCAGCAGTTCTAATCAAATATGTAAAAACTCCCCCCAAATATGTGAAAACTCCCCCCATAACTTTTCGCATGTAGCAAAGAACTCATGGCGCTTATTACATATTATCAGGTAACAGGTATCAAGCTTTTTACTACTATACTGCCGTTCCCTGAGAAAACGCATTAAGTCACATCGATGTCGTTTTGAGAAAATGGGACAAACGTGTTCGTCGTTTTTTAGGTAATTTTACTCACATAAAAGGGGTTAATTTTGACATTTATGCGTAAATAAATTATTGTCATAAGTCCTAAACATTATCTTCAAATTTGTGGAACAGTCGACAAGACTGGATAGGGAATAGAAAATACTTTTTGGTAACCTGCTTGGATTCTTCACCAGGAACTTTTGACGGATGTTACTCGTCTAAATTTCTTCGAAGTAGCGCGCGCCGCTTTCTTCTCGAAATGTTATGGCCCGATGGCAAGTGCTACGAAGTAGCGCGCGCCGGGCCAGATCATTGACAATGGTCAACAGGAACTTTCGCTAAATCACATACTAGGCACTCAACCTAGGCCCATCTCCGCATAGAGACATATCTCCCAGGCTTTGACCTTGCTCGGAAATCCCTTGTCTGCCCGCATAAGTACTAGAACGGAAGTGGGTTTGCTCTGAGACAGGTAGTGACAGCTTCAAGACTCCAGGGGTCTGTTGCATTGATATTTATTATTTTATGATTTCGTATATACTTTGGGAGTCCTGACATGCAGCTAGCAGGAGTTGAATTCTGTGGGCACGGTGATAAGGCCTCCATCTTTTTAGTAAGAGGCCAGAAACCGTTGACCAGAACAGAGAAAGAGAGAGAGCTGAGAGGGAGAGAGCTAAAGTCCTAAACATGTATCGCACCACAAAGGTTTAGAATAAATGAGTGCATGTTAAAACAGACATGGCAATTATTACCGGAAATCAAATTTCGCCGCGCATAACTTTATTCAAACTTGTTTTTCATTTTCAATTTTTAATACGCAAAATAAAAATACAACGCAACATTACATACCTTTGACTTGAAAGCATTGAAATTAAAATTGCATTTACGCTCGCGCAACAACAAATTTCCTCAACTAAAGTTTTTTGTTCGACTGAAACATGAAAGTGAATTGTTTTTAATGATTCATTATATTAGCAAGTGCCTTGTAATACGTTGTATGACCCACTGCGCACGGGTGCGCGGCTCCCCCTGTTATATCGTTGAAACTCTATAGTGAAACGACAGTGGGGGTCACCGCGTGATACAACAAGTGCCAAGTTCATTGTGAAAAGCATAATACAAGAAATAATTGTGGAACTGACAAGATCATATTGTAGGTTTATAACCTACCAAGACTTGACCATTGTTAATGATCTGGCCCGGCGCGCGCTACTTCGTAGCATTTTCCATTTCGAGAAGAAAGCGGCGCGCGCTACTTCGAAGAAATTTAGACGAGTAACATCCGTCAAACCAGGACGCGCGCCGAGTTGGACTCGTCGACGGTATCTGGAACAAATATTTTACGAGTATTACCCGTTAAGATCATATGAGTGACATTAAATTTAAATAACAAACGTGCTAAATCATATACAGTCGATCTTCGATATTTTTCTAAAAGGGCCCCGGCCCCGACAATTGAAACCAACTTGTATCATGTATAATATTAATAAATGTTTGATAAACGGAAAATCATAAACATTGAAGGAGATACTTCGGAAAACTTTTAAATAGAACATAAAAGCTTTTTTTCCGTTTACATTAGTTTACTTAACCAAAATAATTCTCAGTTATGATCTAATTTTTGACTGCAGTGACCAATTTACCTGGGGACCCCAGGCTATTATGTTCATAATCATAAACATGAGAATAAAGATTCGGCGCGCGGAATGACACTGACAGGCTGAGCGCCGCCCAGTAATGACCAATCTGCATAAAGTTTATTTATTGTGAGGGACACAAATTACTAATACGAGCAAGTGCGCGCCCGTACTTAACATAATTCCTGGACAACATTTGAGGTGCTGGAAGTCAAAATTCCGGAAAAGGCGCTGCAAAAAGGAAAATCGCCAAAATGTGCTACCAGTCTATTACATTTTCAAATATCAACTTAAACGGTCCGAAACTTTACGACGGGATATCTTTTATGTTTTACTACATACTAAAAAATATTTAATTAACTATGGATGGTGTAAACACAATTGAAAAACTATTGATATTGTAGGTTTATGACCTAAGCTACCAGTACCAAGACGGGCGCCGAGTTGGACTCGTCGACGGTCTTGTCGTAATATTTGGAACCGTTAAAAAAACTAGTACTATTGCAACTATATTTAAATAATTACGATGTTATTACCACTGATTGAGTGATTTAATGAGTTTATTTTCTAGACTTAGAGTAGTCAGTGAAAAGTAGAATATTAGGTTGAAATGAAATCGGAAAGTTTGATAACAGACCATTTATATACCAAACTAAACGTTGTACAACTACAACTTATTGGCGGAGCACTTATCATATTGCATTGGTACCGATTAGTTGATCCGTTTTTGAAAAATTTAATCACCCATAAATGTAAAATAACATTCGTTCTTTACTTGAACAAGGTGTTGACATACATCTTTATTGAATATTGATGCTACCGTGATATTCTATTGTTACAATACCTAGAGTTATAATACCTACATAATTAAATTCTTACCTGTTTAACCCTTTACACTTATCATAGTTATAGCTTAAATTGTTCATGAAACTATCTATAAGTATAAGGTCTCAATTGCTTCCAGCAGTTTGGTTGTATTCTATCGGTGCATCAAAGGAAAGTACAAGTAGAAGGAACGAGTTTAAAGGTGGTGTAGAATGTTTAATGTATATGACACATTCTACATTCTACATTCCACATTGGGTTTGAACAAGAGAAGAAGCCACATTTTCAAATGAAGGATCAAATTATTATTATTTAAATTACAAAACAAAGAATTATAAATAAAATACACATATGTACACTCAATTAATGGTGGTTGCTCTACACACCTCTCCACGTGCGTGCGTATCGTGATACATTTTGCCCAAACATTAAAAAACGAGTATAAAAATTTTTACAATCGAAGACCGCGTTTCTTTCACGGTTTCCCGATACGAGACATTATATTCTGAAAAGATGTGCACAAAAACCGGAACACTTGAAGTCGTGTTGCTGGAACCGTATCACCATGGTAACAATGTGCCCGCAGCAAAACAATAATAATAACAATCAATTAAGTTACCACAGCAACGGTAACGTTTCGCTATGATTCTGATTGAGTGTTCGCGTGGTCGATGAAGATCGCATCTGATTTTGTAAAGAGCATCTTTTCATCTGGTGCTTGTAAATTCACTGAATCGCAGATCTTCTTGTTGAGATCGAGTTTTCCCTTGAACTCCGTACTCAAATTATCCGAAATATAAACATCTGGCCCGTAGTTTTTCAAAGTGTCCGGGTCATTTCCCCCGGTCAAAGTGTCGTTATTAGGGATGACAGTAAGTTCTTCCCCAGAGTCTATAGATTTGTCCGACTCCTTGATATGCGAGAGAGTCACTAGTCGACTGCTTCCCTCACTTCCCCCACCCTCACTAACTGAACAACTGGAAGATGACGACGATGAAGAGGCCGAGCTCATTGGCTGAGGCTGGGGTAGATGGTTCCGTTTCTCGTTACTAGCAGGCATACTCTGAGCACGAGAGACTGAAGAAGAAGGATCGACAAGGGTGCGGCGTGTGGGGCCCAGCTCACTGTGGGACCGAGTGACGGAGCATGCGGCGTGGCGCGCGACTGCTGGGGACTCTGCCTGGTGGTTACCAGCGCTGTTCACAGAGCACGTGCTCACTGACTTGCTGGCATCCATATCCGTGTACAACTTGTTCTTCTCCCGCTTGTAGTTGTCCTGGAAAAAAACTTTTTAGTGGACAAATTTATAATCTTCTGTAACAACACTCCAATTAATTGGCATCACATTAATCAAAATAAGCCTGAAATCATGATCAACGAGAAATGGAGGCAGAGCAGATCAACAGCGTCTCTTGACAAACAGGGAGAAGAAACCGTACCTTTGCCTGGATGACGGCATTGAAGAGAGTCTGATGCGACTCCTGTGAAGTAGACTGTAACAAAAACATATCCACCAAACTGCCATACTCGTTCAGATAAACTACTACATTAGTGTGACTCGCGTTACTTAATTCTTCTATTTCCACTCTGTCTAAAGTCATCGGCTGAAATTAAGAGGTTTTAGTGGGCCAGCTTACAAACAGTTCATGAACGTGACAATTTAATTTGTGAAACCGATAAAGAAATCTTAGTGCATTCAAATATTTCGTACTCAAGTCACCAGTGTAGTCACCAGTGTACTAGCTCACCTGTTTTATAATCCTGTTTTTCTTTTTAGACCCCTTATTTGGTCTGGTAACTAAAATATGATCCGAAAAGAGGAAGAGAGTGACATCTTGTGTTTTACTATCTAGTTTACTGTCGAGTTTACAGGATGTTTCGTGAAGGAACTTTCTCTGGGTATTGAGCAGAGGGACTTTATCAGCCAGGTCAAACTTGTTGTATTTGTTTAGCATCTGGGGAGAGAGAGGCGGTTAGTAGTTGTGGGTATTTGGATACATTCTTCAAATTAGTTCATAGGTGTTTATTTGATTGGTAAATATTTATTTAATTTGTTAAGTAGTTATAATCTAATTACCTGATTAATCTGCTCGTTGGTGTTGTGACCAACAGAAGGCAGAACACTATAGCTTTCAATCCCTATCCTTTCTTTGATTCCCTCAATTTTCGCTTGCTCCTCTTTTTCCTCCTTCTGTCTGTTTAATGATTCCACGAACCCTTTCACTTTTTCCAACTGATAAATTTGTTTAATTAGGGTAAATATTATCACCTTATAAGTAAGTTAAGAGGAAATGTTAAAATAAACTTTCAGTTTCATTTGAAGGAGAAACAGTTTCACTTTCGCTTTCACTTGTACAAATTAAAAGCTGTCAGTTTCACTTACAAATGAAGATAAGACGGATCTGGTGTCGTCATCTGTTGTCTTGCGGAGGATATCTTTGATAAGAATAGGGTATTTCTGTATCCTTTGTATGGGTTTTATTAACATGTCATCCACCCCAAGTTTGTTGTGCTGTACTCGGATTTCGTTACTACACCACTGTATAACAAAAAGTGTGTTAATTAATTGATAATTTTAATTAATTGATAATGTTAATAAATTTGTTTAAAATAATGATCATGCCACTCGGCAGCTAATAAATGTTATACAGTAAAGACTTAAAGAGTTCACAGATAACTCCCGACCACCCTGACTGTCAGAAGCTGTAGTTTTAACTTAGCAACAGATAAACTCTATGGTTTACACCCAGACAGTATGTGTTAAAACTTCAATGCTAAGTTAAAACAACAATTAATATTCCCAACACTTACGTTAATGTACTCTTTGAAGTCATTGTTCTTGTGTTGTTGAGACTTGATGTAGCTTCTACTCTCAATGTACTTGATACAGTACTCAAACAGCGGGTTTAGGTTCTCCTCAAATAAGTGGCTACTTCCGGTTAGTATCTCGGGGTCCAGGAGTTCACCTGTGTCTTTAGCCTGAGGAATGTAGGGTTACAGTCACGTGACAAACAATACACTTGCACTGGTATGTTGTACACCACGTTATAATTAACCTTTGGCTGGTGATTTTCTGTCTTGTAACTTAAAGATCTACACAAAATGTTACATGATATCACCACAACATATTAATTATTACATGAACTGATTATTCTAGATAAGAAAGAAGAAGATAACCACAACTGACCTTATCTATAAGAGGCACGATACACTCATTCCAGAACGCAAGATGAACTTCTCTGATCCTTTCTATATTCAGGAAGACGTCGTGCTCGTTTATCTTCGTCAAGAAGTTCTCTGCGGTGGGGTACTGTTTAAAATATAGTTCAATAATATTTTGAATGATAATAATAATGTTTTTGATCTCTACTATCTCCGTGATTTGGCTTATGACAAGAGATATCAACAGAAGCTAGCGAAGTTTTGACATCTAGTTATTTGTTTCTAGGGGAAGATTAGACTTGGGCGTTGTTTTTTAAAACTATCTCTCGTTTAGAACTTTTATTTAATAATTTGCATAGTAGGGCTGTTTAACAGACTTTGAGACTATTTGAACCAACTTTGTAACGAAAATAAGCGTTATCAAACAGGCGTTGAAACATTCTGCACTGGTTTAGTTGATATCTTATTTAAATCTATTAATAGCCGAGAGATGTACACAGACAGTAGCGCACTGTTGTGGAGCTCCTAGAAATTAGCAATTATGACTAAAAATGACTAAAAATGACTAAAAATGACTAAAAATGACTAATAATGACTAATAATTACTAATTATTACCGTTATGGAGTTCCTTGAGGCAGGTAAGCAGGGAGTTAATAACAGTTGATATAATGGTTATGTGGTTATGTTCTGTAGTTACAAGCTCCCATATGTGGTGCTGTTGTTCCATGTCCTTCTTTCCTAGTCCCTGTTTAAATAAAATCAGTTAGAAATATGTGTATGTTCATGAAATAAGTTCAGTTATAAATATGTTTGAATTTTGAAATACGCTCAGTTACTGTTATTAGCGATGTTAGTGGTGAATAAAGAACTATAAATTATAATAACGAATAATAACAACAATTAATCGTGTTTTTACCTGTACAACAGATTGAGGGACCAGTTCTTTCCAGTCAGTAAAATCTAGCGGTGGTATACCGGCAGCCTTATTCAGATTACTCTTTATCCTATCCATCTGCTCTGATATAGACTTTGCCTGAAGAAAGAACAAGGTTAAATAAAGCACTGAAATTAAGAAAATGAATAGTAATAGCAAGCCATTGTACGTTAATAAAGATTACTCGGGTAGGAAGGGTAGAAAGGGTTGGGATGTTTCTACCCAGGGAGGCTGGTAAGGTAAAACAGAAGTATAAAGTGGTAAATTGTAGTAAATTGTAGTAAATTGTGGTATCAGATGATGGTATTACTTTAATAGCGTGGACCTCTTCCCCAACATCCAATAAGTTAGACTGAGACTTAGACAACATGCCCGACAGAGCCACCAGAAGACTGCTCCTCCTCCTAGGACTAGGACTAACACTCTGTATAATACTGGTAGGAGGAGTCAAGGGGTCTCTCTTCCTGTTATAACCTACAGGACTGTTATAACCTACAGGACTTGTGTACACTGGGTCAGTATCCTCCAGCAGGTTGCCAGTGGAGCGGCTGATCCCACGACTGAAGGGCAGAGCGGAGAGGGTGTCTAGAGTAGCAGCTTTGTTACCAGCAGATAGGGGTCTGTTGGGTCTGGTTAGAGGGATACTGGAGGGGATGGAGTTCCGGGAGTTCATCTTCCTCCTCCTCGCTCGTCTCCTGAACCCTGTCCTGTTGGGTAGTGTCCCTCCTTTCACAGTAACATCCTCACTACTACTACTACTGCTGCTGCTAGCACCTGAGTAGGGGGTTACCATCATGGCGGGTAGGGTCATCCTCCTGTTCTCCTGCATCAGGGGGTCTGTAGTGGTGATGACTATAGGGTGGGTCATACTCCTCGTCAACTCCTCTATACGGTTAACAGACCCTTTCAGAGACAGAACTGGGTCTTCTTCCTCATCACTTTCCGTCTCACTGTGTACCCTGACTAGGACTCTATCTCCGTTACCTTTACCAAAGTACCTCCTCTCTCCTGTCCCTTCTTTCTCGTAGTACCCCCGGTTATCTGCCTCCTCGTTACCCCATTCTCCTGTCTTCCCTGACTTTTTCTCTTCCTCCTCCTCCTCCTCACTAAAACTCCTCTCGTAACTGGAACTTGAACAGATGATGTTCTGCGACTCATCGTCCTCTGATTCAAGTGTCATGAGGGATTTCCAGGGGGATAGTGGTCGGGTTTCCTCCAAACTGAGGGTTCTGCCCCAGTTTAGACTGAGGTTCCTGTTACCATGGTTACCATGTTCGCTCATCTTGCATCACTGAGTGGAAGGGTTCAGATACAGGTCCATAAGTTGGATAATTGGTAAATCCTAATTGATTTTCTATGTATTGATATAAAACTGATATTTGTACTACATAGTAGTACTACATAGTAGTAGTAGTAGTACTATTATAATACTACATAGTAACATGTTAAAGTAAAATAATTCAAAGTACAATATGATTGGTTCAGAACGCGCACGTGCTTTAACTACTATAGCTATATTCAGTACGTGTTAATAATATGCGCATAATAACATGATAGTATGTGAATAACATGTAACGGCTATATCTTCTGACTGGGAGACTCGCCGTCTCCAGGACTCAGTGTAAACTAGATGGTTTCAACAGTTGCACAGTTAGTGTTGATAGGTACAACAGTTGGCGAGTGTAAAACAGGTTCTACAACAAACGTGGTAAAGTTTACAAGTGCAAACAGTAAGGAAACAGCAAGTTGTGGATCTGACTAAGCTTCCAAACAGTAAGAAAACAGCAACTTGCAGATCTAAGTAACCACCGTATGTTTGTCGGGTGTTTTGTTGATCGTAATTACATATTTTCTACACATAATCATCTAATTATATAATAACATATTACACAGCCGGAGGAGAGAACGTCATGCTGATCAGGGATCGTTCGTCATGACAAAGTAACAGATGATGTCATCTTAAGTAGTTAATCACGGAGTTTTACTAATAATATAAGTCACTTTAGTCAGCTGCGATTTGCTTTACAACAACTGACACGTTGGAGACACAAGAAAGAGACTGGAACGAGACAAGAAAAAGACAAGAAAGACTCTCAAATTACTCTAAAAAGACAAAGCTCTCATATTACTTGCAAGCAGAGTGATAAGTATCGCTGAGTGTGTGATAGTGTTGCCAGGGAGCCTGGTAATGACTCCTAATAGGCCCCCACATGTGCAATTCAAGGGAATTAGGACGAGCATCTTATAGTAGATATAATATAAATAGTATACTATAAATATAGTATATTTAAATACTAGATATGTAGTATATTTATACTAGATATGTAGTATATTTATACTAGATATATAGTATATTTATACTAGATATGTAGTATATTTCATGGGAGTAAATGGAGAAGCTTATACTAGTAGGTGAGTACGAAGTATAAAGATACAAAGTCATACAGCTGGGATCAGCTAGTGTAAATGCAATAGACAAACTAGAAGATAATAATAAGTTAGATCACAGCTACTTGGAATATTAGGGGTGGATTGACACATGTTCAGTTGAGGTTACTCTGCACAAATATACAAATAGGCTCATCGGATTACACGTTTGAGTTATACGAAACTCTCCTAAAAGTAAATAACTACTTAGCATCCTAGAAGTAAACCAGAGTTAATATCTATTAATACATTTATTAAACTTCTAGTGTTATTAAAACTTCGGCAATACTAATATAGATAATAGAAATATGTAAATATTTCATACAAATACTATGGCGTGATAGTGGTGACAGGAATCGTTTCTCGAAAATTTTATCGACATCAAGCTAAATAGCATAAAATTAAAGTTATATACTCGAGTAAAACTGTACAAGTTTATTGAAACGAAGCCCAGCAATATGAAACTCGACTAATATTATAAAAACGTATACAAGGCGGGGAGAAAGGAAACAAAGGAACTGTCTACCAGAAGAATGTAGAAGATGGAGCAGAGAGTTGAGAAGAATGTACACAAAAGTACAGCAAGGGGGGACCAGGGGAGAGTTTAACAGTGGAGAAGATGTTAAACTGTAGTTTGACGTGCAGTGAAGAGTAGTGGTGGCAGGAGAGAGAGAGAGAGAGAGAGAGAGAGAGAGAGAGGGGGGAGAAGAGAGAGAGAGAGAGAGCCAGGCATGCTGACCCAGTTAGTCAAAATTAGATACAGTTAGTCAAACTTGGAGTCAATAAGATAATCGTGGAGCAGGTTTGCTTGTTACACTATCAGTGCGGCCAATTGAGATTTATAGGACTTTTCCCGGAAAGTAAAAGCCAGAGAAGTTGTTGAGACACGGAAACCACCTGTTATCAATTACTTAACATTCCAGTAACACATAAAGCACACGAGTTAAATCACACGAGTTAAATCACACAAAGTTGAAACAAATCACATGAGGTCAAAGTCGGGGCTATGGTAAACTACACTTATAAGAGCACCTAATCATTATAATAACACTGGAGCATCTAATATCCAATACAAACTGTATATCTCCTCAGCAAAGACCGTGTGTTAGAAGTAATATTATAATAATAACAGTATTATTACTGTGTCTTACACCCTATGGTACTCTACACTGGACTCTCACCTCGTGACACTAACTAACCAATGAGAGCACAGTATTCACTACACGTGACACGAACTAACCAATGAGAGCACATTGAGTTCTCACCTCAAACAAAACAAACAAGGTTCAAAGCTACACCGTGCAGTGAGCGGTTGTGCCCTTTCTTAAAATGTGAGTGTTATAGCTTACAATAGTGTACAATCATTATGTATAATTGTAATTATATCACGTGTAATTATGTATAATTGTAATTGTATCACGTGTAATTATCATCATATACTTATTATCAATATCTCAATATACCGTAGGAATTAGAGGCTAACTCTTACTACCAACAGAGAGAATATCTTTCTCTCAGATAATGACTTACTAATAACAAGCTCAAAATAAAACTATTAAAATAAAACATAATACCAGCAGCCCACAAGCACACACACACACACACACACACACACATTTAACAACTGATAGGGCTAGCGACCTGTGATATCTCAATCTGACACGTTTTTATTGAACACGTTCTACAACAAACACAGGTAAGGTCGCAAGTGTAACAGTATGAGTAAGGAAACAGCATGTTGTGGGTCTGAGTAAGCGTGTAAACAGTAAGGAAACAGCATGTTGTGGGTCTGAGTAAGCGTGTAAACAGTAAGAAAACATCGTAACAACCCCCCACACACAATAACTAACAACAGCTAGTGAGCTGTGATATCTCAGACTGACACGTTTTAAAATAATGGCTGCAAATATCAGATGTATGGCACAGTTGGTGTGTGAAGTTAAGAGAAAGTTGAGAGAACGTTAATGTTGACAGTGACAGAGCAATGGAGTTTGGCAAAAAGAGCGATACTGCAAGGCGACAAATCGTGCAGGACATTAAAATAAAGTGAGAGGCCGTTATTTGTTCTATTAAACCTGCTTATTAAACCTCCCGACAAAAGCAAAAGTTAAATAAATCACAATCAAGAATGTTTTAATATCTTTAATTTGGCTCCTCATCAAAACGCATAAGATAAAGGTTAATGCGGGGGGGGGGGGGGGGGGGGGGGGGGGGGGGGAGACACACAATGTAAAACAAAACAAAAAGGTACATATCCAGGCCAGTAAGCATGAGACAGTAGGTAGCCGCTCCAGTGTTATCAGTAACATTACGCTAGCAGAACAAGTAACATGATACAGAAGGAGACTACTGAGTCTCCTCCTCCTGCATCTTACTGTTGCTAGTTTAGTGCATGCAATTTGGCAATTTAGTAATTTGCTGGAATATTATATGTACGAGTATGGCGATATTATTACCATTTACCACTATATTAACTGACACAAAGTGTTCAAGCAGAAAGGAACGTTTCAAGGCTCAAAGCTTATGTGGACCGGAAAGAGAAGTTTTAACTGCAAATTCCGTGAAAATTGTGTTAAATTCCGTGTAAATACCGTGTAGAATAGACCTCCTGTTTCCTTATACGGGCATCAGGTGGTTTCTTACCGCCCCTCCCGTCTACAATGCAATTATTGTACGTCAACAGTATTTAACCTATCTGAACCAACCTGCCGGCGATTCATTAAACCAATTAAATACAGAAGCGGATTTTAATTAATTCTAGATCTCGTTAAGCTGATGACAGTGAAGGTATATTTAGGCCTAGTAGCGAGAGCTGGAACTCGGAAACTGGGATACTTGTTTTTCAGGTTATGGCAACAGATAATGTAAAGATAAAAGTTGAAGTAATTATTAAGTTGATAAACGATTTATCTGAATATCCTGGACTACCACATTATTTCAAACTGCAGATAAAAACTATGCTTACCACTGGTACATTACATAATTTATACCGCCTCAAATGCTCAGAATGCTCATGTTTTTTAAAGGACCGAGGTGATGTAATGCGAAATAAAGAGTTCGTAACTTTTCTGCATATAATGGTCACATTAGTCCTCTTAAGGACACAGCAGAATATTTCATAATGATTGTAACTGTTTTATTGAGCTCGACGATTGAACTATATGAATCTAAACCAACACTATATTAAATGTGCAACGAATTTAAACAAAATCGTTGCAGCTAAACTAGCCAAGTGCAGAACTAGCCAGAGTACAGAACGCTAGAGTATATCATCACAAATGGCTCCATTGAAAGTAGCAATAACATCGTATAGTTATAATCAACAACTTCTACAGATGCAAGGTAAAAACTAAAATTACCCACGCAGAAACAGAACCGTCGAAATGTTTTTTCGTTACGTTAATGACCTCGTAATTGATTCGTGAAATGGAAGTCACGACTACCAGTGAATTGCCAGTAACGGTGGAATAAATTTTACTGTGAGAGTTTTACGTGGAGAGGGGGGTGTAATTACTATTTTCCAGACTTTAACAAATAAAGCCATGTCTGAGATCGCTAAAAAGTAACAAAATTTGTAGCCCAACATCGGGAAAACTCAGGTTTTAGTAAAGAATTCTGTTTTACCCCACAAATTTTCGATTGATTAAAACAATAAAGTAGAAAATCAATTTCATGCACCCCCCTCCTCCCCGGCCAATGACGACCGATAAAACTTCTTGTCGTTCAGTTGAGGCGTGTCCATTACCAATTTAGAGAATTTAATTGTCAATACCACAGATTACTAAAGCTCAAGTAATTATTAACTGCCAACTTGTTGCTGACCACGAGTTATACCAGGCTAATTTTAGACGGAAACTATAAAGTTTAGATGAAAATCAGCTCAGAATGTAACGGCACTGTAAGGAGTGAAGAGTGGAGAAACTAAACTTAACCTAGAGGTTATCAGAGCTGATCAGAGAACTTGTTTCAGAATCAAACAATTACGAACATACTAATCATTTGGCGTATATCAAAGAGGATTGCACAGTTCAAGGATATCGGCTACAATCAGGAGAGCTAGAGAGAGAGGGAGAGAGAGAGAGAGAGAGAAAGCACGATAATAGCGGCAGAGGAGCGAACAAGTCAGATTCAGTATTAGGAGAGTTTGACATAAAACAAAGGGGGTGGAGCAACACAAAACAACATGACAGGGACGGGGGTGTGACGTGACGCGCCCCCAATACACCTCCCTTTCTGCGAGCAGCGTTATTGTTATATAGGGATCAGTTGCTTCCATTTATCTGGGATATTTAACTGGTGCTATTTAGTAGGATTTAGAGCAGACAATAGGAAACTATTTTCTAGAGAAATTGGAATATTTTAGAGACATTTGAAATTTAGAAGTCAATGAGTTGACTATGCTGGGCTATGCTATTGGTTGTAGAGCTGTCATGTGATTATGAAGGTAACAAAGAATAGGATAAACAATAGGACGATGCAAGCATTTTCGAATGGCAGTATGCCTTTAGGCGACGGAAGGCTCACATAAAATAATAATATATCTGATAAAATGCGAAAGAAAAAAGTAAAAAAGTAGGATGATGAAAGGGCTGACTGAGGATATCATATCATAAAATACATACCTTGCTCCCAGACGGGGGCCACTAATGTAATCCCCTTAAAACTAACCACGTCGCACACACAGTTACGTGATGTCACGTCACAGATTACGTTAAAAGATAGAACCCTAACGTTTGATAACTAATGCGTGAGATCCTGTGTTAACTGTTAAGTGCACTCCCGCAATGATAAATACGAACACGCTCGAAGCAGTAAAAAGCAGGTACAAAACAGGAACTGAGAGTGTGGAAGATATTCCGGGGGGTTGTAATGACTTCAACAAAATTGGTAAATTGGCACAATATTGCAATACCCCAGGAATTCGGGTCTACAGATTCAATTTGGAGGACTATAAGCCTGACTGAAGGAGCGGAGTGATGGGATAGAGTGCGGCGTGCTAAGTACAGAGGTAATTGGGGGATCACTGTGCCATGCCGGGTTTACACAACCTGCATGCTGTGGGCTTCCAATCTCTTACACTTCCCATAATCCCTGCATACATTCTACACTAGGGGGATCCTATTTATGGTACCTCTTTGGTCAATTTCAGAGGAATTAGAAAAAGTTTCCACAACTTTGATATTACCTCGGTAGCAGCAGTGTAGTGCATGATGGAGTCCTCATCTAACCAAATACCACCAGCCTCTTCTCTTCCTGAGTAAACAGACACCCTCACACGTCTGTTCCGTGAAGTTTCCAGGGTAACAGAGTTCCTTCTTCCTGTTTCCAGGGCAACAGAGTTCCTTCTTGTCTCTGGGGTAGCTTTACGCAGGATAACTTCAGGAGCTGGACACCAATTATCCCCGTCAGAGGAGTTACCCTGGCTACTGGCAACTTTAGAGGAATTACCATGGTTTCCAGCAAGACTGGTGTTACCATGGCTGATGTTGATGACAGAGTTTCGGAATATGGAGCTGCTGCTGTGCCGAGCTCTAACGATAGGCATTTTCACAACAGAACTTGTGATAGATTTCAGGGACTGGGTTCGTTTCTTTCTTAGCAGGGGCATCACGCAAGATTCAGATCTAAACCTTCTAGAACGTTACAGCAGAACGGCGAAAGGAAACAACAGAAGAAAGAGGTGCCGCCAAGTACACAGTAAACATGGAATATCACGTAAAATAATGGCATGTAGCTAGTATGAAGTTGGAAGTTTGCCAGCTGGAAGCCCATTAAGTGAAAACAAACAACCATCTATGATTCCTCAACAGTTAAGCTCAATTATGAAAGTAAAAAAAGTAAATAGACTGAACAGTAGTGGCGTGATTTGAGCAAAATAGTTGAACAACATCCTGATATGATGATACCACTCACATACCTGATAACCAAACACCTCAAAATACAGCTGCAAGTAACCAGTTCGAGTAATTAATACTAGTGATAAGGTGGTAGCATAATCAACCTACACTTATTAATAAGGTGTGTGACAACACAAACCAAGCTTAAGAACTGAGCACCACCAAAATGGTATTTAGCACCACCCCCACACACATACACACACACACAGCTTTAACACCAAAGAATAATTAACAGTCTCCGTAATGAACAGTGAACAATAGAACCGGGGGTCAGCACACTGTTCAGCACTATTATAGTGGGACTGCAGTACCCCACCATTATGGGCGAGTATTGTGGCGAGTATTGTGGCGAGTATTCATTAGTTAACGAAATCAGCTGTAGTACATCGGTTAGTCATTACACTATTGGTGGTGGGGGGGGGGGGGGGGGGGGGGGCTGTGGTGGTAGTGTGCAGTAACTCCGTAATATGCTACTGTTATATTGTGTACCTTATAGTTATATTATAGCTTTATAGGTATATTAGGCTACTATTTGATACTTATGTGTACCTTTTAGTTATATACAGCTATTAAAAGTCTAAATATACCTGATTTACAACGACTTAAAGGTACCTTTTGTGAACCTATAGTGCACTGGAAGGTACCAATACTGAAAGGTACCAATAAGGCCAGACTAAGAATCAACACGTGGATAAAAACAAGACTAAAAACACTCCGACCACAAAACCGAGCTGAAGCAACAATTTCAATTATAAATTTCCAAAACACACCAGAGCGAACTGCTACGTGAAAATAAGACGGTAATAAGTGACACTCCAGACTTCTCAACACCGCCCACTGGAACACTCCCTGAATCACACAGTTTCTTGTAAATTAACCACACAACACGAGACGAGTTATCAGATTAAAACTTAGTGAGCTTTAATTGAACAATTTGAAGCGAGAGTATGAGATGTTGAAAACAAACGGCTTGTTGACACCAGAGTGGGATTCTGAGGAAAAAGGTAGGAAATGCTGGGCAAAATGTGGAGCTGGAAAGATGGCTAGTTGGTCGGAAAGTTGGCAAGTTGACAGGAATTAGGAAAGCTGGCTAGTTGGCCGGAAAGCTAGCTAGTTGGCGGGAAGGCTGGCTAGTTGGCTAGTTGACTAGTGGGCTGGAAAGCGTATCAAACTGAGGGAGATGTAACCAAGTCTGGGGGTAGAACTAACGCATATTTGTTAAGAACTACACATGTACGCGTGGAATCAGAAGGTAGCTTAACCTGGTTGTCATCAGGCATGGGAGAAATACCCGTGACAACAACAACTGTTAAAACTAATCCTGATTCAACACACAATAGCCTATTTGTCGGCTAATTTCTGCGGACATTCCCGGAGTGAACTACCCGGCCTTTTTATTGGTTTACCACGTCACGTGAATAGGCCATCAGAGCGGTTCATTGGTTCCCCTGGTAACGTGACAAAACAAGGCGTGGTGATTGGTGGAGGCGGAGTCACGTGATGATAGAGTGCTATCGGAGAGGTGGAGAAGAAGGGATGAAGTGTTGTGATTGGTCTGATACAGGGGTTTAAAGCTTGATGACAGGAGAAGAGATCAGGAATATAAAGGAACTTTATATATCAATATCGGCGGGAAATTTGACAGGGAACTGGGAATGACAGGTGGTATCACAGTAGGGGTGATATCTAGTATATACCATATTATCTAGTCTATAGTTTTACAGTGGGAGCAAAATGTAATATCCCCAGACAGCACAAGTAGATACATATCTAGATAGGAGAGATACAGCTTATTTCCAGAGAAGCGAAGAACTAGGATGGAAGTGAGCTGTCACCAGTCACTCACTTCAGCCGGATACTGACTATCGGTTATATTATACTGGCAGGGTTTCAACTATGTTGAAATATTTGATTCTCTTAACAGCAGGGTTTCAACTATGTTGAAATAGTTGAGTTCGTTCTGGTTGTTTGGTTTCAGAGTATCATAAATGGTTAATATCAATGAGACCGATATTGTTTCACAGACTTAAGTAAATAATATCTAGAGAAAAGCAGGACAGAAAATATACATCGGAGCAGGACAGAAAATGAGCCACCAAAAACATTACCTGGTTAAATAAACAAACGGGACAAAACACACGGAGAACAGAGAGAGAGAGAGAGCAGTGGAGCTGTTCAAACGAAGAAACAAATATTAATGTGTAGTACACTGACAGCCCGGTACACGTGTCCATGGTTACCTTGTCAGAGTGCTCAGTTGCAGGGAGGTGTTCTGATCCGTCCTGTGACACCAGGTACACTAGACCCTGGCTCTTCTTCTTCACTTTGTACGACCGCTGTGATTGTTAGCGTCGTTACACTTTACACTCAAGTAACATTCCTATCTTACACTCAAGTAACATTACTTACACTTATCTTATGTTACACTCATTCCCATTTTACATGTGAGATTAAAATCTTCTGATAATATCTGCTTGATGGAAGATACCATGGTATGGTAAGATTGGACCATGATATGAAATTTGTGGAGACTCACCCAGCGGTAGGTCAACAAGGTGGATTCTTTAGCTGTAGGCATTGAGTCGAACAGATAGACACAAGTTCAAGATAACAAAATGAGAAACTGACATAAAATTAGTAGTGGAGGTAGTGATACGAGAGTTGCCTCCCCCGCCGTGATTAATAATAATAGTCGCATTAATAATGCAGCTATTAATAGTCCGATACTCCCCCACTACTGATCCGGTCACACAGCATTATTCAGTCACACCCCCACAATGTAGCCACACACTCCTATCAGTGATTCTTATCTACACTGGTTCTCATGTATTATCTCTCTGTTATCTTATCTGAGCTGTTTAGAGAGAACCACACTAACAGAAGAAACCTCAACATTCCTAACTTCACCTCCCCTCAACTTCCTTCATATCAACTTTCAAATAAGGAGCTAGAGCTGAGACTATTAACTGTGACAAGAGAGAGTTTTTAAAGTGTTAACAATCCAATATAGCTGGATGCGGCGGGGGCTAGTTTAAAAGTGTTTAACTATGTTAGAGGAGAAGAAGAGAAGAAGATCAAAGAGTGGAGGTGAAGTGTTGTGAAGACCGGATATACGTGACGTATCTTGTTGTAGAAGTAGCTGTTTTGGCTGGAGTTCAACACGACTGTTGTTCAACAACAGGAAATATTTTGCTTCAAGTTCAAAATGTTAAGAACCCCCTCCCCCCCCCCCGGTTTAACTGATTATTTAAATATCATGTCAAGAGGCGACTATGTTCAGTTACAAAATATTTTAACAAAACGTCAAAAATATGAAACACAGAATTGCTCGGCAAATTGGTAATCTGTCAAACCAAACCCCATCATCTGGGTCACAAATCACTTCGGGCACTGCATTAAAATCATTTCGGGCAATACATTAAAATTATATTGGACACATCAGGGACTAGTGTGTTAAAGTCAGATATTTGCAATACACTGAGACAAGACGAAAGATAGAACTAAAGACAGATGACAACATGAGACGCTATAATATACAGGATTTTAAAGGAGCACGGGATTAATTGAAACAAGCATGAACAACGACTAAGTTAAGATTCAGTGTAAAATCTAAGGTAATATTTACCGGAATATAAAAAAACGGAAGATCGAAAAAGTCGAGTACAGTCAGGTTAAACGTGAGGTTATAAATAGCTCAATTCTCAACCTCACATCGTAAACCTGTTGTTAATTGCGTCAACAAGGCTGCATGTTTCATAATAAGTCTTTGATTTTGTTAAAATAGTGCGGGTGATTGATCTACACCGGCAACTGGATCGTATTAAGTAAAGAGCAACAGTAAAGGAAAGCAAGCGAGGAACGCTAGCGGAGTAAGGAACGTACGCGCACACACAACTCAAACCTTGACTTCTAGTACAATAATTATTACATATTATTATTATATCCATATAATGTTCATCACGTTTAGTGAGGGTCGCGAAATAATGCAATTATACGTTCTCTTTCTGATTCTCTCTCTCTCTGTCAAATACTGATTATATTATAATAGCTGCGGCAATCTTTGCATTCTAGAGCGGGGCATTTGAACATTTTTTTTCGGAGAGCTGGAGATAAACCTAATTATACAAATCGGAAAGTATAAGTCACAGTAATTATATTCACAATATTTACATTAATAGTTACTAAAACTCAAGTTCACGGTTCTATATTCACACCGCGCTACTCAGACGACATGCCGTCCAACTGCCGGCGTGGTCACGTGACCTCTGTTCAAAGTACTCAGTAAACGTATTTATTTACTGTGAAGCACATAGTTGAGGGGGGTTCAGGGGAGGGAGGTAGAGAGGGTGTCAACTATTTTATTGTCATTTACCGACTGTGACACCAACACTGAACTGACTTGTGATTGTAATTAGAACGATGAAGTTAGGTATTTGCGAGGGATATTTGTAGGGGATCATCTCTCTCAAGGCTAGCTATTTCTATATTTGTGATCGGAGGATATGGAGACCCTTCCTACGGATGGAGGTACATGCGGAGTGCGGATTGGTGGTATCCTGATTCCTAAAACTAGATAATTGATACGAATCGTTCAGGGAAATCACTTTTCGTTCAGGGAAATTACTTTTAGAGTGAAAAATATTATAACCGGCAAAAATCTACTCTGGTGAGAGAACTGAGAATTCAAGAAAAAGTCGCGGGATAATATTTTAAAGTGAGTGGGCTGATAACTCGGTAAAAAAGGGATAATATGATAAAAGCAGCCATATTTATAGGAAGCAATGAGGGGGAAGGGAAAACGTACAACGATCTTATTTAGGCTTTTAGCAACCATCAGTACTGTAGGAGCCCCCACTTTCCTAAATACATCATTTTACTGAGAGGAATATTATATAGAACTAATAGAGTGGAATATTATATAGAATTCTGCAGAGAGAACAAAATTGTTGCTCGCAACATTCTTATATAATAGGTGATATAAGAAATGCTGTAACTTTCGAGGTAAGGTTTAGCTAGTTACAACGTTTATATTCCCAACTTCCCGTCTATAAAGTCGGCATGTTCGCCGGCAGGTGAGAAAACAGAGGGTTTGCTGAACTACAGTGTGGTAAATTGAAATTAGCCTCAGTAAATTACTATTACCCTGACCCAGATGTGATGTGAAATGTACATTGTAATTAAAATAGGAAGCAATTAATATATACAATATACATTACAATTAAAAAAGGATGTTAAGTCCAGTGATCTCGGAGGAATAAATCACATGACATTTGACACTGAATTTTACGTCCTAACCCTTAGAAAAAAGGTGCCTGACGGTACTTCTGAAATAAAATCTACCATATAAATTCTTTAAAAAATATACTAAGTATAACAAAATATTTACATTATTAATGACAAATCTTACCTTTCCGGAGATGCCAGAGTACTCTGAAGATTCTGTTTCGGGTTTCTCTTTTTCGGAGTGGGTCCTAAACCGGAGATAGCTGTTAGTTTACCGCAGCAACAAGTAATGATAATTTATTTAATTATCGTTACAACAGTAGAAAATACATGACGGGATGGAAATAATTGGTTTGTTAAATATTGAAAAGCAGCTGCATCTTACCTTCTGATAGATGAGATATGTTCGTCAAACTCGAGTGAATTAGATCTGTTGAGTCTGTCTGGAATATCTGCTGTATCATCATGTAACGACCGTGCCTGAAAAAACAAACAGGTTAACTAATTATTCATTTAATTAACTAATGAATTAATTAGAAAGTGATTAACTTTGTGAATGAATATTTATTGATAAGTTGGAGGTCGAATGGGTGAATTGTGTATTGAGTTAACCTAAGCAGCGGGGAGCACGCATTATTCTTGGAAAGAAGAGAACCATCTACGACCACGCGCTCGCGCATCACTTTATTAATCGCGCGATTGTTAAAGTTACAAATACCAACATATAATTCTCAGTGCCAATCTACGTCACTGTTCTATCACTCCAGCCAAAGGTAGCATGTCCGACTAAGCAGCTCTACAAACTAATCAAATTTGTGCCGTCGCGCACTTACTTCTGGCACTTTTAGGAAACCTAAAATTTCTTCTCGCGGGTTGTTAACCAGGCTATAATATCATGTGTAGAATATTATTATATACTCTGGTGAGTGTCTGTCGAGAGGAACTGATACCCCTTTTGTAGCGAAGTCTGTTACGAAGGACTGGTTTTAAACTGCTATAGTGCTAGTTTGGTGACATTTAATACTATATGTCCAAAATCAGGATACATAACATGAAGACTTTGTTGTAACTTGTATAAAAAGCATTAATATACAGATCTAGAATCTAGATTCTAGATATAATATATATATATTATATATAAAATATTTCTTAAACATAAGAAATATTATTCATTATATATATAATATAAGAAATATCACTCACTCATAAGAAATACTACTCAAACATAAGAAATATGACTCATATACAAGTAATATTACATAAGATATATCACTGGTACATCTCACAACTTCGCACCTTGGTAACCCTATTCTTCGTGCCATGACTCCGCCTGTACGCTTTCAGAGAGCGTACTCTTTTTATAGCACTCATATCCACTGCATATAACACCCAGATACTACTACTACTAAGTACTACTACTAATGTCTAGATAATATCAGAGATCCGATACTTTGGGATGAGAAAGTTTAAAAACCTTTAAAAAGAAACAAAAGAATAACTGGCTAATAAGTGGGTAAATATACCAGTCAGCAGATAATAAAATCACACTCTAACTAACCGTGAATAGACTTATCGGTAATATTAGTTACGGCACATCTTCTCCGCGCGTTAATAATTAAATATAATTAAGCTATAATTACACATAATAAGTCAGAATATGACCGGTCCGCAGCTGGTACGCCACGGAATACTCGCCATGAAACTTATTATCCAGATTTTTAATTAGCTGATTAACTTTGAAGTTGAGCGCTATCACTAGAATGTATTTTTACATTTTGGGTGTTCCCTCAGTATTCTACTTGACAGCTAAAAGGAAGCCACAGTTGAACCCGGGGCTGAATAATTAGAACGTCCGAAGTAAGTTGACAATGTTTCTAGGGAAGTTTAGTAGCTGGGTGTTACTATGGGTGGGGAGCGTTACTAGGGGTCGGCATACAAGGTCAGGGGCTAACAAAGGAAATATGTTTGCCGTAATATGTCCACTTGGGGATTGTAGACGATGGGATTAAATTTCTTGGGAGGTATAGCGCGACATGTCGCGCAGTGTTGGTTATAATTTATGATGTTCAAGCATCAAAAGATATCATGAACTAGTTTTTAATCGTGTCGATCTGTAAGTCTGTGTTTAAAATATAAATTACATCAAATAACTTTACCCCGGACTTATGAAGCGTTGATCTGGGTAGAGTGGAACTGTAACTAGTAGAATAACTCCTTGGCCCTAACTGGGGAGGGCTCACATTACTACTGCACAAGTTCTCCGCTGATTTGACCTTGTGGTTTGTGTTACACTCGAACTCGGCTGATAGTTCCTTGATCTCGTCGATGTAGCGTCGGGGCCGGAGAGCTTGGCTGTTACGTCGGGCGTGGTCTTTTTTCTTGTAGATATTTCGGATGAAGGAGGGAGTCAACATGGTGATACATTAACCTGGGTTCGGGGTCTTTGTTACAATGTTACAACGCTGTCACACTGTAAAACAATGTCACAATACTACCTAACATTTCTACTGCACACGAGAGAAACCTTCACAAATAGCGAACAGAACAGAAATCTGACCAAACTAAAGAGCTGCACCGAGCACGAAAAACAGCAGCAAAAGCTTTTGTCAAGTCAAAACCCCACAATACAGCGTAACAGTGAAGCAGGGTAACAGTCCGCGGGTATAACACAGAAAAAGAGCGTATAAGAGTGTATTATATTCTTACTATATCGGCACACAGGTATCAATACAAGCGGCAACTTAACTCAATGACTCGCCCGAGCGCAAGTTAAAACAAAGACCCTACCGAGCTTCCCAACTTCAATAAATGACGAGAAACGGACACTACAAGTTCCGCAAGCGGGCGCTACAGATGGGCGCTATAAGGGGCGCTATAGTCTCTATAGTAGAGAAGGGCCGGGTCTCTCCACAACAACACCAGGCTAGAAGGACAAGTGTTACATACCCAGCTGAAGGCTGGCAGACAGTTTCACTAGACACTATAATAACCACCGGCTAAATGAAGAGTTTGCTGAGAGAGACCCGGAGAGAGAAGCCGGAGCAGTGTATGATAGTCTCCTGGTGAGGATTTGGAGGAATGTTTTAAAGTACAGGTAAATATACAGTAGGAGAGCGGGAGGATGTGCAGAGATAGATAGAGAGAGAGAGAGAGAGAGAGAGAGAGAGAGAGAGAGAGATAGAGAGAGAGAGAGAGAGAGAGGGAGAGAGAGAGAGTGAGAGAGAGAGAGAGAGAGAGAGAGAGAGAGAGAGAGAGAGAGAGAGAGAGAGAGAGAGAGAGAGAGAGAGAGAGAGAGAGAGAGAGAGAGAGAGAGAGAGAGAGAGAGAGAGAGAGAGAGAGAGAGAGAGAGAGAGAGAGAGAGAGAGAGAGAGAGAGAGAGAGAGAGAGAGAGAGAGAGAGAGAGAGAGAGAGAGAGAGAGAGAGAGAGAGAGAGAGAGAGAGAGAGAGAGAGAGAGAGAGAGAGAGAGAGAGAGAGAGAGAGAGAGAGAGAGAGAGAGAGAGAGAGAGAGAGAGAGAGAGAGAGAGAGAGAGAGAGAGAGAGAGAGAGAGAGAGAGAGAGAGAGAGAGAGAGAGAGAGAGAGAGAGAGAGAGAGAGAGAGAGAGAGAGAGAGAGAGAGAGAGAGAGAGAGAGAGAGAGAGAGAGAGAGAGAGAGAGAGAGAGAGAGAGAGAGAGAGAGAGAGAGAGAGAGAGAGAGAGAGAGAGAGAGAGAGAGAGAGAGAGAGAGAGAGAGAGAGAGAGAGAGAGAGAGAGAGAGAGAGAGAGAGAGAGAGAGAGAGAGAGAGAGAGAGAGGAGAGAGAGAGAGGAGAGAGAGAGAGAGAGAGAGAGAGAGAGAGAGAGAGAGAGAGAGAGAGAGAGAGAGAGAGAGAGAGAGAGAGGAGAGAGAGAGAGAGAGAGAGAGAGAGAGAGAGAGAGAGAGAGAGAGAGAGAGAGAGAGAGAGAGAGAGAGAGAGAGAGAGAGAGAGAGAGAGAGAGAGAGAGAGAGAGAGAGAGAGAGAGAGAGAGAGAGAGAGAGAGATAGCGAGAGAGAGAGAGAACGAAAATGAGCGTTGAGTAGGGAACTGCGGAGGTCAAATGGCGGGATATTGTGGCGTTACACTGTGATGCATTGTGCGGAGTGACATCACACTTCACACTCCATCGTGATGTAACGCTGTCACGACTCTTCATCGTGATGTAACGCTGTCACGACTCTTCATCGTGATGTAACGCTGTCACGACTCTTCATCGTGATGTAACGCTGTCACGACTCTTCACAGCGCCGTGGTGAGATGAGTCAGAGAACTGAGTCAGGTTACGGGGTAATCACTAAATTAGGCAATCTTTACCGGCTCCCCACACACATATGGACAATCTACACACCGATCTGGGCCACAACCTGCACGAGCACGGCACACAACGTGTGTGCTAGGACACAGACCTCAAGCTACTGAAGAGTAATCACACCGCCTAACGCTGCAACAAATGTAAGAACGGTAAACTTGTTAGTCAAAGTTGCAACAAATGTAAGTAGACTTGTTAACCTGTAATATCTCTGTAATTAGTACGCTTGAAGGAGGCCCGATTATTATATGCCCGATTATAAGTCAGATTATATGCCCGATTATAAGCCCGATTAAAAGCCCGATTTTAATTTATATGCTCGATTATATGCCCGAGAGAAGTCGAGGAAAGCTGCTAAACATTTTAGGTAATCAATCTCAGAGAGATCCAGCTATTAACAGCACAAGTTTAATACTAACACGTACAGTTATTGACTAATAACATTACACCAGGTTTAAAACTTGGTATTAAGTTGCAGGATTATACTCCATCTCACAAAGTAATGGTTAATAATAACCCCTCTTCCTTCCCAGAGCTCCAACAGAGTGGAGGTCAAGAAGACAAGAAGACAAGAAGACAAGAAGACAAGAAGACAAGAAGTACGTGACTATCTGGCTGCAGGTAAGCTGCAGGTAAGCTGCAGGTAAGTTGCAGGTAAGCAGGGTATGACTGGGTTGTTACAAGGTTGCGACAGCAGGAAGGTTAGGACGATAGGTTAAGAAGCCAAAAGATTAAGTAGTAACTGTTATTAGGACACTAAAAGTTGGCATATTATTATGCAAAATAATTTGGGAGCTCCATGGAAACCGATCAGTCGCAGAATCCAGTCTCCTCGTGAAGTGGTAGCGACTCTCAGTCAGCAGAAAAGTATCCACATAACGGCTAGGGTGCTACAAGGTAGCGACTAGGTAGCGACTAGGTAGCGACTAGGTAGCGACTAGGTTGCGACTAGGTAGCGACTAGGTAGCGACTAGTTGGCAAGCTGCATGTTATACAGAGAGCACTGCTCTCTGCACAGCAAGAAGGTGTGGACACGGTAACAAGACTTGTACACAACACGGTACACGAGGAGAGAGTAATAAAGACTACATTCCAGAAACTCCAGAAGGGGAGGGAGAGAGAGATAGAGAGAGAGAGAGAGAGAGAGAGAGAGAGAGAGAGAGAGAGAGAGAGAGAGAGAGAGAGAGAGAGAGAGAGAGAGAGAGAGAGAGAGAGAGAGAGAGAGAGAGAGAGAGAGAGAGAGAGAGGAGAGAGAGAGAGAGAGAGAGAGAGAGAGAGAGAGAGAGAGAGGGTGACAAAACAGCTGAACACCACCTGTAGTGACAGCAACAGTTTCAACAACTCGTTACCAGCAGTACGAGCACACCTCACTGCAGTACCGGCTGCCACTAAATCCTTTCCCAGACACCCCTGGAACCTCCCCCCGGATACAGACCGTCCTGAATCCGGGGGAGGATCCAGTCCACCCAGACGGTCCTGAATCCTACTGTAACACTTACAGCCGTCCTGAAGCTCCCAGAAAGATGTTTGAAAGAGGAACAGCACACTGTGTCAGTACCCAGACACACGAGTATTAAGACAGATGGTCAGAATCCTAGCAGGTAACAATTATCAAAGCAAAGCTCAAAGTGAAATACAGCTCTCGATACTGATCTTGATAGTATGACTTCTTTTGACACATCCATTAAAACGAACTACAAGATGCTGCGGTGGACATATAAAATAAACGCTAGGTGCCAAAATTATAGATTGGAGAGAGCGAGGCATGATCTCTAGTTCCACTTCTGAGAACTGAAAGCTGAGATAATGAACGTACGTAATATACTGCTGTGTGTGCTTATACGAGCAGGTTGTACTCAAGCTGCAGCTGAGTGGGGTGGGACAACAGCGTCTGTTGTGGAAACAAAGTTAAACATAGTCTGTGTCCGAGCAGACCAATACGAGCAACTGTAAAACTGCTGACAAATAACTTTAAACAGTTAATAAAGACAACTGTGAGCAGTTTTACCGGTATATTGTATTTATACAGGGCGTGGTGTGTCAAGAGAGAGAGAGATCACGTAATCTACCAGAAATAAAACAAAGTGCTAACTTAGTGTTAATATACTCTGCGAGAGAGTCATATGGGGTTAACATAACTAGAACGGGAAGATGAAGTAACAGTTAACCGGCCTAGCTGAGAGCAAGAGAGAGAAGGAAGGAGAGAGACGGTTTTAGTGTTGTGAGCGCTCCCTTAAAGGCATAATCTGTAGCTTGTGTAATCTGGTGCTTGTCCTGGTGGTGTCAATTTGAGAAGCGTTTGAGCGGTTCAATTGTAAGCAGTGATATTACAATCAGGTAACGGTTATTGAGTTGAAATTACGATGGCAGAGGGTCGAGGAAGTGGAGGGATGTCTCCGAATTAATATCGGGGATATTTGATAGTCATTTACAGAAATTCTGACGGCTGTCTCTTAGAGCAGAGCTGTTTAAATAAACGTATGTTATTAGCTTTGGGGGATCATCGCTGTTTTCGCGCCGTCGAGATGTCGAGATTTCTCCAATAATTATAAATGGTTAAAACGATAAAAACTTTAAGTTTCGCGATATTTTGACCATTTAAATTATCGAGTCATCATCTAGGCCGGTGGTTAAAAAATGCGGATTGTGTTTAATCTCGCTTTTAAAATTGCTCATCTCGCAGCGAATATAGAAATGGCGAAAGTAACGAAATATTTTCATTACTTTCAAACCATCGAAAATGCCAAATCTCTGGGTTAGAACTGAACCAACCTCCACTAGTTGCTCATTTTAATGATTTAACAGTTCAACCGCAGAAGTGGTTTAACGAACAGAGAGTATCCCACTAAAATCTAATCAAGATGTTTAACTTGGTAGACTAATTTAGTGGTGGGTGGTTAGAATATTCAAAAAGAAGCAGCTCCGTTAGCTTTCAATTTAACGCTACCGAAGGAACCATTAGCTACTACTGGTCAGTGGTGGTAAGTCCGTAAGTAATTGAGTTTCTTAGTGGTCAGTTTATTGGTAAGTCAGTGCGACCAATAGAACAAGAGGGTCACGTTTTGGTTGTTCGTCATTTTTTTGAAAACCATTTTTTACCAGCATCATTTATAAAGCTTTAATTTTCGCAGATGGCGTGATTTGTTTAAATCACGCACCAGACACAGAAATTACTGCATGAAATTTTAGTGCCGCGCGAACGCTAAAATTAAAGGCATCAGGATGCCTGTTAATAAACTATAATTAGTTAATTAGAAGGCAATATGTCTATAATCAATTAATTAGAAGGCAATGTATTTTAAAAATATTTACAAAGTAAAAGCAACATTCCCCCGCCATATGATTTTCCATACGACATTGGAATTCATACCATACATACAAGTTTTTATGTGAACAAATTTTTACCTGTGGATTAGAAGACAAGTAGTCGGCGACATTCTCGTATCTGAAATCAGCAGGTAGACTCTTCCTATTAGAGATGGCAGGATCAGATATCCTCCTTCCATCAGGCTCGATATAAGAGGGCGGCACCTGAGGCAGCTCCTCCTCCTTAAGAGGCCCAGAGTGTTTCCTATGGTGGATCATCCTCTCTAAAGAGAAGTTCTTCACACTAGCACTCAACCTCCTGAGTTTCCTCTGGAACCCTGACCCTGTAGCTACGTCCTGTTGGGAGGCTCTGATGGAGTTGTTGACGTAACAGGAGGCAGGGCGGGGAGGTTTGATAGGCCGGGGAGGGAGCGCCTCTGTGAAGGGGGTGATGAACTCTGTGGTATCTGGTCTGTGAGGCGAGGTGGTGGGGTCTGTGGGAGGTGGGTTGGATATACTCCGTCTGTTTTGTCTCCTGGTAGCTCTGCTTCCTCTTCTTAGCACTACTCCGTCAAGTGAATCTGACACGGTTCTGTGGACCTCCTCCTCTTCTTTTTCTTCTCTTCTAGTCAGGGTGTTGTCTGATAACACTGCTCTGACTACATCTGTAGGACTGGGTTCCTCAACATGATTCTCCTCCTCACGTACACACTTTTTAACCTGGTACTTCTCACTTCTATCTCTGTCCCTCCACTCTCCTGAGCCTAGCATCCTGAAGAAGAGTAGAGATTTCCTCCTGAACGAGTTGGAGGGTCTGGAGACTTTCTGTCTTTTCCTGCTTGTTTCCAGAGGAGATATATTAATGTGATCTACTGTGTGGCGCCTCCCCCACTGACCCGACCCAGGGTAAGTGCTGTTAGCCCAGTTCTCTTGGCTGTGACACGGGCTGTAACTCTGGTAATCCTGATCACTTTGATAAGTATAACTCTGGTCACTGCTGAAGCTTTGGTCGCTGGGGAAGTTGTGGTGGACTGGGTTCCCTGGGTGGGAGGTCCACTGGGCGTTGTGGTATACTATCTTGGGGTAGGATGGCGCGTGGTTTGAGATCAGTTCACAGGACATCATCCAGCATCCGCTGTTAACAAGGGGTTAGTTATTGTACGAGGGAGCAATGATTATCAAGCAATGGAGAAATAGCATAATTTATAATTATAGAGCGGCAACGATTCAAAGTATGCTAAGTATTTACACATCATGTGATGCATCAAACTGTGTAAACAATGTAACATAATGTTGATAATACAAACGGGAAGGAGAGGTTCCTATTTCCTAACGAGAACAAACAAAATATATTGAAAAACGCAACGCGGGGATATTTATATAATGAAACTACATACTATTCAAATATCGAGTTGATAATAATCGTAATATCGTAAAACTATCAAATGTAAACTAAACCACATCAAATGCTCCCCAACTCAATCTACACGCACAGACAAATACTCCTCAAATAAGGGAGGAGATTCCGTGTGAACAGAAGAAGGATGGAATTAATTAGCTGCATTTAGGAACGGATGTCAAGCAATAATGTGCTGCTTGAGAGCCAGCCTCATCCGAGTCAAATATAGCGGTCGAACAGGCTATCTGAGAACAAATATCTGGGGCGGGCGGATCATGGTATGCTTATCAAATATTACTTGTAATCGTTCTGCGTAAGATTATTTCATAAAAATCCAGACGAGCGAATCCGGCTCTAAACGACCTGGGAAAGTCCCTTTCTAGCGTTTCACACACCAGATACAAACCAATTACTAACAATTAACGGACACTAATATAAATCAAAAGAAGCAGCGGAGCAGAAACAACACCTCACTCAAACATGATCATGACTTTTAGACGCAACATTTAGCGTTACACTAGAAATAATGACGTAGATACGCCGAATATTACTGAATCATTATTATTACATCCTAATATATCCCTGCATAATACAGAATACTACAGGAGTTAGGAATTAGGAGTGTGTAATGAGATATCGTAATAAGAAACGTCACTGGTCAAACCTATTGTTGGGGTGAGATAATCTCACTCAGATTACAGGACTAGTTCCTGGGTTCAGCATCACAGAGTGACGAGAGTAGGTTGTAAAGAGGCAGGGAGAGCGAGGGTGAGGAGGCAGGGAGAGGGGGTGAAGGATGTGCAGGTTGTGTGAAGATAAGAGGTTTATATTGGGTGTAGTATTATGGGATGTGATGTAAGGATTGTTAGACGTGTTGTTACTAACACCATCACTAACACCGTCACTAACACCATTACAGACGCTATTAGACGTAGCGGAGCGGTGACCAATATATCCTCTCTATAACAGGACTACCTGCTCAGAAGAAAGCTATAAGCGCACTATCCCGGGTATAAATAGCTCTGTCAGAGATAGGTTGATATATTGGAGCAATATTGGAGCATGATGTGTTGTGAGGTGGAGGGAGCTGGTCATATGAGATAGTGTGAATGGAGCTACGTTAGTGCGAAGTTTGCAGGAATGCCCTTATATGGTCAAATTAGAGGACACGAAATAAAATAAAGAACATGTTGTGTACTCTTTACGAATACATGCGTAGTAAGTACTTGTAATGATAAAATAAAGTACAGTAAAATAAAATGATGTGATAAAATCGAGTAAAGTAAAATAAAGTGATGTGATGGATATAAAGGCAGGTGCATGCATGTAGCGACACAAGTTATTCACGACAAGAATGTCTAAGTGCTAAAATACCTAGTACGGAAAATCCGTCCTAAAAAAGTCATAGCAAAGGGGAAATAAACGAGTGAACAGTAGAGGAACTTGCCCTAATCTCAGTTAGTGCTTTAGTAAGCCTTAGAAGGGAAGTTTCTCTCAGTGTTGTATGTGACATCTCTACTGGCTGGAACTTGCTTAAGGCGCACGCTTACTGTGCAATGTCAAGTTACCCGGCCACGTCAACAATCAGAAATATCGGGCTTAGAACAACCACCAACAATCTAACAAGACAAGACAATCTGACACAACCACCAACAATCTAACAAGACAAGACAATCTGACACAACCACCAACAATCTGGCAAGAATGCGTGATAACTTAATTACAAATGCAAGTTGAAAAACTGTCAAGTCTGCAAGGTGGAGTGGCTGAAAATGTTAAATAAACAAAAAGAAACAAACAATAAAGATTTAAACTAAACATTTGCAGATCATTGTTTACTGGAGATACACCAAGGGTGGAGGTGTAGTCGAATTACCACTCAAATAACAGAATTAAATCCAGGTAACACAGTTAGAGTCTCTACTAAGATGCTAGGAAGTAAGTGTGAAGTTACTATAAAATAACCAGGAAGTATATATTATATAGTTTGAGGGAAGGGTGAAACCAGCCGAGCTGTTAATTAGCACCATTGTTAATTAGTAACATCAGAAGAATACAAGGAAGTAAGAGAGGAGAAATACAAGGAAATGTATCTCAGGTTTCCTCTAGAGAGTCCACACGTGTCATGCTTAATTGGGTTTTTAAATGTGATGGGGGGGGGGGGGGGGGGGGGAGGCTGACTAGTGCTAGTATTTAAAGTGACAGGTTAGTACCTAGTTTAAACGTCCCCTGAAGGGCTGGGGTTTTAAACTGTAAACTTATTAACTTAATATTGATGCGCTATTAACTTATTAACCTAATATTGTTGCGTTTTAATTAGGGGGTAAGAGTTTAACATGCTTTATAAGGTATGTTTAGACCAGACCGCCTGTACTGAGGTGACAAGGTTATTATAGTTTGATAGGTATTCAGTATAATGGTGGGACTGTTGTTTATGCCAACTTGTCAGGTTCAGACAAACAAATGTAACCATTTTAGAGGTCCAGCAAGCACCTTTATGTCTCAGAAATGTGACAAGTGTAAAAATGGCGGTCAATCGAGGGTATTAATGTTCTGAAGAATTGTAAGTATTTTGGACTGCTCCCTTTATTAGGGAAGAGTATGATGTAATGACTGGATGATCTGTGAGAATTACTGGGTAGACGGATTTAATTAGAAATGACCTTTATATAGGATTCAAAATTTTAAAAAGATCTCGGATTCTCATACTGAAGGATTAAGTGTTGAATATCTCAGTAATCAAGATCAACACGTCACTCTTAATCAAGAAAACACATACTATGCCATAAATCAGGATAGCAGAAAAACACGCACAGCAAATTATCCAGATATGCTCAGGAAGCACAATAGTTCCCCAGAATCAGGAGGCACAAAAGCACACTGAAGCCCCAGAATCAGGAGGCATAAAAACACCCGGGTACTACCTCAGAATCAGAGCTCTCATAGTAACTAGCCAGACTCTTGACCCTGCCTCTCTCCAGATCCTCAGCCCTGTTCCAGAAGGTACTGTTACCCAGCTCTAGGAACCCTCCGTTTTTACGCTTCATTCCCTTCCTTCTGTTGTAGTTGTACAAGGACTTGTATCTGCAGAGACCACGACCGGTGAGGAAATTAGCTAGCAAACTTCGCGAATATTCTTATTTGTTCCAGGGTCGGGTTCACTATTAACTTTAACAGATAAGATTTGACCTAGATTTTCAAATGGAAACAAACGGATTAAGTAACAAATGCAAACTGAAAACCGACCTCCTATCAAAAGTACCCCCAACGAAGACTTCCTCATCGCTCTTAGACTTGACCCTAGCCAGGTAGCTGTGTTTAGAGTTACACCTAGGTCTAACCTGCACCTCCTCCTCCTCCTCTTCCTCCTCTTCTATCTCTTTACTCTTGCTCCTGTAATCCTCGTGGTCTTCAGCGCTGCTGTTTCTCCGTCTTATCAGCGACTTACGAACTTTCCTCATGACGGTACGGGACAAACGTAACAACTCGGCAAATATCGGGAATGTAACTGTAAAAGGTGACTATTTCTGGTGGTATATCAGTGAACTTGTTGCAGGGCTAGGTATGCTTATAAGGAGCAAATCAGGGGGCTGGTGACGAGTCACGTGGTGGTAGGTCAGCCTTCTCAGGGTAGGGTTTTAGCTACTCAGTCTCAGTGTGTTAATCTACGGGCATACAGTCATTCTGAGTATGATAACGACAAATCAGGTGGTTGTGCCTTCACTACTCTAGTATCACAAACAAAATATCAAACGTCAGCAAGAAAAGGAGGAGGACGTAAGAAAAAGTGACTGAAGAGTGACGTTTAAAAACAGTAAGCAACAACAAAAGAAAAACGAGAACAATAAATCCACCGTGTCTGGGAACACTCTAATAACTGGAACAATCACAGAGCAGTGACCGCAAACACCACGTGACCAATAAGTAACAGTAGTTAGAGAGGAGGACGCATGGGATGAGGGGGCAGTTCCGAGATCAAAGCAGAGGAAGCGGAGAAAACAAGCATAGGGAACTATAATATACGTGAGTAACAGTATTGAAGCACCGTGTAGATACACAATGTATAGATGCTGTGCTGTGTATGAAAATAGGAGGAGAGGGAGTGTGCAGTGTGTGGTTAGGAGAAGGCGTTTTAGCAAGCGGCCACTAAGGGGGGTAAACTGTTAAAACTCCGCACCGGCTTTCTACCGGTTAGACCACTTCAGGGGCCGTTAACAATGATGTGCCAGCAAGTAACCACTACAGCAAGTAACCATTTCAACAGCCATTAATAATGGTGATTTAATTGAGTGGAGGGAGGAGAGGGGCTATTTGGGGGAGGTGATGCGCTATATTTAGCTAGCGGTGGTCAAAGAGGAAAGCCGTTAGGATAGATCGACCTCAAAGCTATTCTAGTAATCAAGAGAAGAGAGAACGAGTATTCAAATGCAGTAAATTAGGGCAAATGGAAGGACTGATGCGGATAATGTCCCGTTATAATTATTGTATTTACTTGTTCGAGGTTAGTTCAATGTTTAAAAGGGCACAAAGTTGAGGGTCAGTTAAATAAACATTAGTGCTCTAATACAAAGTGATTTATGTTTCATAATGAATGGTAAAATAAACTTCATAGTTCTATCTTAGGAAGTAGAAGTATCTAGAAGAAAAAAAAGGGTGGAGAGGCAAAAATGTAACAAAAACTCAAACAAATTGACTAGACTTTCCCAATCAACAGCCCAATAAGCAAGCAACCGCCCTAGCCTGATTAGCATTTGTACATCTAATTGGGATTTGAGATACCTCAACTCTCAATTGAGGAGATAATAATTTGGTAATTGTGTACAAGTTCCAACTCATCAGCCGCTGTACATCAATTACGTGCAATGATAGGCAGTTACACTAGACGTTCAGAGTAATAAAAGAGAGAGAAAGCTACAGTGGATGGGGCAGAGAACTATAATCATCACAACAAACATAGCCCTCTCAGGATAGAATCTATGAAATAACGATTATTAATGAATCAAGCATACATCTGAAGCTCTCGTCGTCCAATCAAACGCAGCTAGCGACCCCGTGATCCAGATCAGCCAATCAGGACAAAGCCCTGATCACGTGCCGGGATACAAGCAATCAGAACACCCAGTGAAGTCACGTGATGCATGAAGACCAATGAGGTTGCAGCGTGCGGGCCTCTGGAGAAAGGGTGCTTTGTAAATATGCTTTCCAAGTGTGGTTAAGGTGGTCAAGGTTTGTGTGCTGTCTCATTAGGTGTTCAATGATGGTGAAATATGAGGTTCAAGCCGTGAGAAGTGTGTAAAGTGGCAGTTTATAATGGTGATGTGCAGCGTGTATAAGGTTCTCCGTTATGCAACCAAGTTGTATGCGGGGGAAATTAGAAAAGAACCCATCCAACAGATTATAATTTCGAAAGTAAAGTGTCCACAACAATACGACACAAAATGTTTAACAATTATGCAAGTAATATTCACAAATTAAGTATCGGGCCAATAAGTATCCTGCAACTTCTCCGTGCCCTGAGGTGAACAAATTTGCAAGGACCTGTTGAGTAGCGAGTCAGTGAGCGAGTCTACTGTGGCACATGTCATACTGTAAATAGCGTCTGTGCTACTTGTACAGGACATTTAGCTACCCAATAGAGAACATCAACAGGTTATGTAACGTAATTTGACTTAAATAGTAAGTAACGTAACAAAACTTGTATTCAAATACTTGAATAATAAATAACATAAAAGAAATTGTATTCAGAGAGGGTGAAAATGACCGTTATAGAGACGGGAAAGTAAGAGTTACAGGGCAGGGACGTAAGATAAGAACTTGAAAGATAAAAAGTTCAAGCTGATAAGTTAAGCTGTAGCAAGACCACCAAAAGCGAAACTTGACAGTTACCAGGTGAACGATTTGCCATACTGTTCCAGCTTGGCTTCTTATAACAAAAATACACTTACAAATAACAAAATAGCTCAATTCGTGACTGTGAGTGTGACTTCTCCAGACGTGACTTCTACAGCACTTTTATACTACAGATTCTATCAGCACCATAAACCTAACATGAAATAAAACAGATTCCACTTGCACTGAACAATACCACCTCCAGACAACTAAAAATTCGTTACAAATTCCACAGCAAACGATCAAGGAAGTCCCATCCCACAGAGATCACAGCAACTACTCGCAACTACGTGACGTGGTTATCACCAAATACCGCGCTTATCTCGCACGTAAAGTCGCAAAACTGTGTAACTAGTAGGATTCACGGCATCCTATGGAATTGGTAACTTTGTAGAAGTAATCAATCCGCCGACTTTGGTAGATGTAAGCCTGAAGCTGCTGCAGAATAGAGACGCGGCCTGTAGGGTCAACTGAGAAGTGGCGGCATACACCTCGTACGATTAATATAGCGGAGAGAGAGACATCGGGCTCAATCATTTTCAAATAGGCGCAAACATATTATGTGCCCCTTGTTGTTGTATGATATTTTGTAATTTGTTGCCTGGCAACCTATGATCTAAATTCAGTGACTTAATTCTTCGATATATCGGTAGTGTATTGACTGTCCGATCTATGACAAGCAGATTTAATTGTTCGTGGACTATCCCACTTTTTAGGTCGCAAATACCTTAACAGATTGTCTGCAAAGATCGTCTCAACCAAATGTAGCAAACATATGCTTGGTATTTTAAGGTTACTAAGCAGGACAAACAGGCTCAAGCCTCAAAGTACACAAAGTTAGAAATAATTCGGGGATACCTCGTCAATATTTCGGATTGCTAGCTGGAGCACCCAAAGGGAAGGTAAGTAGAGAAACTACAACCCAGCAGTGAAGGAGGGGATCAGGGAGTGGTTGCAGTTATGGCGTTAAGAATATTAGCCGTGGTTAAACGCTGTGAACAACTCCAAATAAAGCTAATTGTAATAAAGAGGTTTTGTGATTAAATGGTTTTTGCATAATTAGCTTGATCGAATTGAAAGTATCACCGTCAATCTCCAAATAAAGGTAATTAACATAAACATCATGGTCGCAAAGAAGCAGCAATATTTGAAATAAAGATAAACGGCGCAGGCCAGTGGTTTTGCAGGAGTCACGTGATCATTTGAAGGTGTCAGGTGATCAGGCCAGGTGCACGCATTTAGTATCATCGTGTGCGACTCAGCCAAATCTGACAATTATGGTCGTCCAGAGAGGCATCTACCCGATTTAATCAAGGCTCGTTTTATCAAGAAACTCCGCTCAAAAAACCCGACAATAAACATCAAACCGAGGAACACGAGCTCGTAAAGATCACGTGACTAACCACGTGTCCCACACCAGACAACTAGAGGTTATATAATGAGGTGGCTAACTCTCCGCTGAGGGGAGATTCAATTCTCAGCAGCATAATAGTAGAGGGCCACATGCCCTTATATGGGATAATACAGCTCCAGTACCATGAATATGCGACTGTGTACAGTGTAGCTGCGCTCTGTTCTCAACCAATGACCGGAGAGATGGACAACAGCCAGAGGGCAGATAAAACTGGAAAACTGCCAGAGGGCAGATAAAACTGGAAAATTGCCAGAGGGTGGTTAATTAACATTGAACATGAGAGAGAGAGCGACACAATGAGCACTGAGCAAGCATCGTGAAAACTTCGAGGTGGTCGTGGCCGTATTGTGTGATGTGTTGGAGAACAATTGCACAACACCGAGTAACAAAGCCGTCTCTTGTAAAAGTTGACAGGACTGAGAACAAAGTGTGATGCTGGGTAATTATTGTCATTAGTACCGATGTGTTCGCTTTTAATTGCATCCATCCACAATTACGGTCGAAAAGCTAGCTTAGATCATGATGAAGATATTATCTAAACTTATGAAACAAACTCGATTTAAAAGCGGCGTTAACAACTAACTCATCAGAATTCCGAGTAACAAATACCGCTTTTAAATTTCAAATTTAGATAGAAACTAATTTTAAACGCCGCTAGGCACGAGATTTAGAGATGAATTACATCAGATTCTAAACAGAATGAATTTAGTGACGAGTTACTGCAGAGTTGAAACAAATGGCAATAGTAATATACCCATGAACAGCGCCTATCGGAACAATTTGAAGGAGGATAGAGTGCACAGAGCCATGGCAACCACGTCCCGTAATACATTTAGTTGGCAGGTGGAGTCTACTTTGGGGAGAATGCACGTGGCTATGACGGGATCTATTCAATTAGGTAGCTAATTGCGAGTGGTGATTTCCACAGACTTAATCCTGATTAACGACTTGCGACGGGTAGCATATTGTACAATATGGTTCTCAACAAAGCGAACCACATAAATCGCTTTATTATAATGTTAATCCAGTGGTTTAGATCTTTACAATGTAAATCTTTACATCTTTATCCCACGTGAACCACACACAATGGCGGATAATTATAGCCGAAATATTTGACTTCAATAGTTTGAATTCCTTTCAATTGGTGATCTAAACCAACGAGAGCTTAAAATGTAAATCGATATAGGAGTGTCAGACAAGATGACGTTACAGACACCTGAAGAACATACATGTGCAATATGAGGCATTAGTCAGAAAGATAGACCAGGTGTTCTGAGGTTTTCTTAGATCACAGTTCACACGTGCTGAAGCAAAACCCAAAATAATATTATTAGGTCGTGGAATGGGTTATCTCATTAGATAATATGTAGTGGTAAACACTGAATAATAGTATTATCAGGAGAACAGAGCAAGCAGACATTAGGAGGCACATTAACATTATAACTACGAGTAAGAGGGAGAGTAAGAGCAGGTGGTGTTTAGTGGACCCCACAGAGGAGAGTAAGAGAGGGAGGAAGTGGCGTGTAATGGTAGTGTTCCAATGATGCATGTAGTGTAATGGTAGTGTAATTTCTGTATGTGTAATGTTCCGGTGTAGAGTCTGGAGTGTAGACAGACATGTATATTGTATAATGTGTGTGTACACTGTACAATAAGATGTACAGTATATCAAGTGGACCAAGGAGCGAAGCTAAACTAAAGCATGGTAAACAAGCTTTAGAAAACTTGGTGTTATCAGCCAAGTGAAGAAGAAGAACAATACAGAAATGCAGTTTGTCAAAACTACTCGGGTTAAAATTCTGTACTGTACTTTCCCGTCAGGTAAATGGACTACGAGACAAACAGTATTGTCGGTTGGAATTAATCTGATTATTCGGAAGCTTGAAAACAATATAGAAATTCGATTCAGCAACGCTTGAAACAAGGCTGATGACGATAAGGGGATCAGGACACGACAAAATAATTCCCCGGCAATTGGCGACGTCTCGGCCTAAGGTATCAATTAATCAGTCAAGACCATGTATAGCAGTATCATTTAAAACCAAAATTCTTAACCCTGCTAAAGACCAAAAGCCGATTAATCTCCTTAAAGCTGACAAGTTAGCTACTGATCTGGAAGATTGTGTGACTTCCCCACACTCGTGCAACGTGCAAATCACACCACATCACACCATCTCACAAGCTCCACAACTCTTTAAGGTAACTACTTGACCACTTAACATAATCTGAGCAACCACAAAGGGGAACTGGCCAGATCAAGGACACAGTCACCAGGTGTTACCGAGCAACAGTCGTCATGGCAACAAGGGGTGAATAAGCGGAGATAAGATGGAGTCGGAGAGAAACCCGCTCCGGTATGTCTTCACATAATGCACTAATGAAAGAAAGCAATAATGCGGTACGTACGTTGTTCTAGTAATATCCAATAGAGAGATGCCGTAGATGATAGGGATGGCAGACACAGTCAAGCCGTGTCTACACCACCCCTCCCTACTTCCTCCACCCTACTCCTCACCGCACCAGACAAGGAGGAGGCGGAGGAGGACACACATACTGGATATCGTTAACTAACTTGTTTACCGTACAGTTAATAGCTCACTAAGACTAAGAGGAAACAAGCACCAGTATGACGGGTTGAAAGCACAGAACTGTACATGAAACTTTATTAAAGTGAGAAGAGTTAGTGGAGAAGTGACAGGAATCTTGGAAACAAGGATAAGTGAGAGTGATTAATTTAATTGACTGATTAAAGCAGTCACCTTCATGTCAAGTGGACGGTAGGAACCTGCTGTCACAGGACTCTCTTCCATTCTCTGTAACGGTAGTTCTCAACGTTTGTAGCTACGGCCCGTTACTAGGTAGCTACAATCCGTTACTAGGTTCCCGTTACTAAGTAACTAAAAGTGTGTCACAAAGCTCTTCACTAAGTACCTCATTAGCGTTCCAATCTTGTCCGAGCTCACTGAGTCTCTAGTATTGGGTTAACTCGTATTTTATTCCTACGTGAGAGGTTCAGACAGGTTCGTGAAGCGGAACACAGAGTGTCAAATCAATTAGATGGGAGGTGAGAGGGTAGTTTGTAGTGTCACGTGACACGTGACAAATAGTCACGTGACATATGTGAAATAGTCACGTGACACGTGACAAATAGTCACGTGACATGTGTGAAATTACATCACGTGGTGATGTTACATCCGGTGGGTTACATTTACATTAATACCACTGCGTGTGTATTAACAGTAAATGACATTATGTTATACCGTTACATTATATCATAACTTTACACAACACCGCGTCTATTATATATATATACTATATATACTATATCTACAGCAGAAGTTGTTAACTAACAGAAAACTGAGGAACTAGTGAATGGTTACCAAGGGATGGCTAACATGACGACCTTGTCAACGGCAGACTTTAAATCTACTTGATTTAGCAGATCATTACCACGCTAAACAGAATATAATAATTATATATAATCAGTCAGTTGATTATAATATTACGTAATATTCGTGCTAAGCGATCATTAAATCAATTAGTACAATTAGTACACTAAGTGACGTGATGATCGGTAAATGTAAGAAGGGCCCGAATTTACGTAATTAATTATTCCCCTATAATATTCAGCTGATCTTAAAGTTTTAAAAGTTGTTACGATTATTCTGAACCAGATTATAGTTTCATATCCAAGAAATAGACGAACATGTAACATGAACCTGCAATTTCTTCACAAGAAAAGCCCGCGCATCTACAACCGTGTGATTTCAATAGTGGTTCCCGTGGCAACACTATGACAAGTTAACAGGTTACTAGGGGACATCACGTGACATTACACACGTGATCTAGTCTGACGTCAAGTATTGCTAGGATACCAATAAGAAGTCGTACACTTTCTCCGGGCTCAGGAATGTCCCATAAATGGTAATTTGCAATACTCCAGACGTCTCAGTGGTAGATTGTTGGTACAAGTGGCAGCTCAAAACCAGCTCTTACTACAGCTGCAGGGTTTTACAATTTGCAGCTTTATCCCTTGGAACCAGACTCGTTCAGGGTGAATCAGAGTTTTGTCATCTGTGAAAGTGACAGCTAAAAACTAGGGTTTTACAGGGAAGAAGTGACAGCTAAAAAACACCGAGAAGCAGAGTTTTGCAGCAACTCCTTGAACAGTGGGAAACACAAGGTATAAGATCTTAGAGCATGAAGGTTGTGACTCTAACGAGTCACCTTCAGATTATCACTAAGTAAAGAGCGAGAAAACGTGGTTAAACTGGCTAATAGCTTTCAGATATTAAACCTCTACGAAAATTAATTGAGGGCTAAATCAAGAGCGAGACGACGAATAACACTGATGAGGTTCTAAGTGGCTAATGAAATTGTGGCTGGTTAGGGAGTAAGTGGCTGATGTGGGTGGGTTTGCTAATCAGGTGGTATTTAAGTGAATAATCATTAATCAACCGGATCGTGGTAGTAATTAAACATAGGAGCAGCAACAAGTATAACCTTCACAGTTGAGCGCACTGAACCTTAAGAGAGAGACATGTGTCAAGGAGCTATAAATATTCACGTGTACTAGAGAGTTACTATTAAAGAGTATTACTATTAGTGAGTGAAGGTGTATCTATTAAAGGGGGTTTAACAATCCGACAATGGGGTTTAACAGTATGTGACAGGGATCAGAGGACGTGTTAATAGTATTCTTATCAGTGTTGATATACTGTTCAGTGTTTTAAACTTGTGTCACGTGTCATTGGGGAGATAGCACGTGTCATTGGGGAGCTAGCACGTGTCATTGGGGAGCTAGCACGTGTGAGTTGGCTATTTGGGAGTCTGTGGGAGCTGGCTCGTGCGTGAACTGTCAGCGTAGAATCACTGGAGTTGAATGTTGATCACATCATATGATGTGTTGTAGAGAGATAGTTCATTCCCTCATAATGAACAGTTGATGTAGGGAGGTTGTTACCTTATACTCTTATAATATAAGACTCGTGTTCTAACACCAAAACCAAAACTAGAGCTGACCTTTAAAGTTTATGCGATATAGGGCAAGAGTTGACTGTGCAATATATTTTCTATCCAATTCCATTCCATTTGTATAAGATGTGAAATAGACGGCGAGAATCACGTTTTGTTAGGTATGCAAGGTAGCCTAAAAGTTGAAGTTTTAGAACACGAGGAATTTGAATTTAAGCCATATAATTAGGACTTCAGAATCATTTAATCACGAACGACGAAATGATTTTTAAATCTAGTTGAGATAAATTCTTGCTGCATAAATAAATACTGTAATCTTACACATTAATAACTACTCAGTGCGCAGTAATGACAGTAAATGTGCTTCAACTAGAGAAAAAAAATAAACTGATGATCGTTACTACACAACTAAATTCAATACATATCAATGCTCATATCTACAACTTGCACTAGCCTGTAATACTAACTACCAGTGTGATTCGCTGATACTAACTGCGAAGGGTGTAGTTGTTATAATAAGGATATTTGAGCACTTCGTTCCACAGAAATATACATCATCAGAGGGTTAATATCAAGGTTCCGACCTACGTCATAAGTGGACAACTAATAATAAACCAATAAATTAGATACCAACTGATATATTGGATACCAACCTATGAGTAGGGTATCTCAACATTGCAGTTTACAACCAATATCTGTACCATCTGTAAACCAATAATCACAAACAATACCAACCCATAACTACAAACATAGTGCCAATAACAACTACCAGAACCCAATAGCAAGTAACAGCTGCTAATATACAACCACTATACCACCCCTGCTGTTTGGCGAGGAGAGAGACGCTAATATCCGCTATTATCCGCACGTGTACACTGAATACACTAGTTATTAAATTACCACGTGCTAACAACTACACTAATTTAACTAATTTAACTAATTTAACTAAGTTTTAACTAATTTAACTAAGTTTTAATGGGTTCTAATGCTTTCTATACCATAACCTCGGGACACAACACCTCACATCAAGTACTACTACTACTAGTGCACTAATACAATACCATTAACTACACTGTTATGGACCATAACTACTTTGTTCTAGACCATTACGCATCAAATCACTACAGCTCTAAACTTGAAAAGGAAGAGGAGAATTGACGAACTGAAAAGCTATAGTGTTACAAATTACGGGTTTACACGCGTTTGCAGCTTTATTCAGTGTTATATATACACACTTAATGATTACAATCATTACAGTGTTTTCTTTGCTCAAACTTCGAGTTACGTTCGAGTCAAGTAGTCACGTTTCAGTCAATGCGGTGTGACAATCGATAAGAACATCCATGATGCATAACGGTCAACTTGCAATTCACAGAGCACGGAATATTGAAACGTGCAAATCACAGAACACGCACCCCCACTTCCCATTTCCCAACAATTTTCCCGCCATTAACAGGCTCCACTCGTTCCTCCCCGAGGATGATGTAATGCTGACTAATAATAAACAGTTTAGTAGAATGTTCTAGAATAGCTTCAGTAAATAGTTGTGAGCTGGTTAAGCAGTTAGTGATGCTGGTGGTGGGAAGGGTTACGTAGTGCAGACATTACCAGCGACTGATAATATAATGATAATAAACTAAGTAATAAGTGTTCGGGTTTAGTGAAATGTTCTAGTAGAATGTTCTAGAAGGAAGTTCAGTAAAGAGTAGGGAGATAGTCAAGCAGTTAGGAATAATATGACGGTGGTGTGGGTAGTGAGTAGTGAGAGATTGCGTAGTGCAGACACTGACTAACGAGTAGTAGGCTAAGTGCCCAGTAGGTGATGTATGACGTCTGTGAGTGTGCGGCTTGTTGAGGATGTGAGGTGAGGTGAACAAGGGATTGAGGGCGGGAATTACGTCCATTCTGTAAACATGCACGTGCACACTGCAGAGAGGATTAGAGATTGTTCTAGAAATAGAGCACGTGCAGATGCGCGTTAGATAAGCAGGAAGCAACAGAATGTTGGAGCATGTGCACGACCTGCAAACAGTGTTACACCCTAAATAAACGCAAGGTTGAGGGAATCGGCCTAAAACTGAGAACAATTACAAGACTTCTCATCCTGCTATTCAGAGTATTGTTATAGAGTCTGCAATTTGAAGCCTTTTTTAGGCTTATCAGTAGTTTTAAACTCTGGCCCATCAACACTCCTTTGGTAAGGTAAGGTTAAGGCTGCATCGTTAATCACTTAAATACTGGGTTAATTAAAGGCGTTGAAATATTGCTAATCGAATCTATAACTGGAGACGGGTGCAAATATAAGTCTGCGAAAACCCATGATCATGGCATTTTCAAAAACGGATGTGACTTTAGAACTAGCATCTCCCGACTCCCATCATCAAGAGTAGAAACAAATAAAAAGCACGTAGTTAGGAACTGTTGAAACGAGCGATTACAAACAGGACAAGTGTCAAGCTAATGTTATAATGACAGCGTAAAAATATGGAAACTTTGTAATTTTGTCATCCACAAGAAACATCCGCAAATTTATTGTTATTAATGTTGGCTATTTTATTCAAGCAGCATTTAAACATATCGAAACTTAGTCATTTATACTGCCGAAAAGACACAACCGCAGCGTTATTGAAATGCCGACTATTATTTTCATTTTTCAAGCAGAAAAATCCTGACAGGCATTTATCATCCAAGCAATTTATCAAAAGACCTAACAGTATCATTCATGCACTACATGTTTTTAACATCAAGAAGGACCAGAAAAACAGAGCAATCACTGTAACGAAACAATGAAGAAAACTGTAACGAGACAATGAAGAAAACTATAACGAGACACACCAACTCAATCAGTCAACAAATTCAACAAGAAACTAATCCGCACCACACTCAGCGCAAACAAGCAGTTGATGAGCAAGCTAAGTTTTTCTAAGTGTAGACTTGATAACCTAGCCAGTGCTTGTTAGCCACTGTGAGTACGGAGCCGGTCTCAAGTTATATTGTCTGTGTTGCAGTGTCAGGTCTATTGGTAACACGCAGCTTCATGGCTTGTTTCTGTGAGAGTTTGTGGCAATTCTGCAGAGGAAATTGAGGTATTTGTGTAAAGTTTCCTGACAAAGGCCTGGAATTTTACGCTGAAGTCCGTAGAAGTTCTCTCACGTATGAAAAACAGTGAAGTGATTTAATTAGCACTGAAAACTATGGCTACATCTATAGAAAACATGCAATGACAACTAATTGTACTGAAGATTAAACATTTAAACTATGCGGAGCCAGCTTAATTGTGATCGCGGGTAATATTAGAATTTTAGCAATATAAATCAGTATTTCAACCGACACAAGATGAAAGTAAAAGAAAGGATTCAGAAGCTGTTCAATAATTAATTCAGTCATGATTTTGGGTAGACAATTCGCAATACAAACCACCAATCAAAACAAGTTCCCTCGACCAAACAGGGTAGAATGTGAATAAAGACAGTAGGATAACCAAGTTTACTACACGAACATTGTCCGACTTAACATACACCACTCAACCGTGCAGAGAGGTAAACCAATTGCTACATAACACACAGCTCAGACAGCTGCGATACGGCCTACAATTGCTGGAACGCTAAACTACTAATTCAGTTGTAATACGGAGTATTTATAAGTGGATCTGTACGGGCCGTTACGCAATCAACAAGCTGTATCCGCGTACATAGCGGACCCAAACTAGCACCCAATACCGAGGTCCACGGGCAATTATACTATGTTCTCTGAATTAGATACACGGCCCGGTAATGGTATATTGCAGGAGTGGGGTGGAGTATAATGGTTTAAGAGGTAGGAGTGGTTCCGCGGAGAGGGCGGAAATGGGGCACTTACAATATTGTGGATTAGTAACTCATTTAAAGTCTGGTTGGGATTTGTACATGAACGATCTCTATTTGTTGCCATTTAGTCAGTCGGATTAGTCTTACAGATATTATGTGGTCATATCTCAGATATGTCTGCAATATTTCAAACCTTTCGTCATCCACACAGCGTGATATAATTCCCAGTTCTCCATAGTGAGATATTGCGGATAACACCCTGATCCTTTGAGAAATCTCATGACCGTCTCGCTCGAGGATAAGCACCAAAAAAGGAATAATTCTTCGCATTTTTTAGTGTACGAGCGTCCGCGGATCGGGAACCTCGACTTCCACGTGACGGGAGTTAGTCGGGTGCTACGATCAGTTGTTTGCTTTTCTCGCGCCGCTTCTGCACTTCCGCAGCCGAGCAGTGAGATAAGTGATGCCTATGTAATGCTAAGTTACAGTCGAAAAGCGCGGAGATCATTTATTTTTCACTTAGCCTCACGCTTCACATCCTTCTTTTGAGAATGCATGACCTTTCTTATAGTATATTGAACTTTTATAGCGCATTATTTTAAAATATTAACGAGTCAACGAATGCCGCAAAATTAATTGAATACAATTGAATAATAATTTTCTCGGGTCTTGTTCCGTTTAGACGAATAATTGCCAGAGGAAGCTGTTCAAGTCGTTCAGAGACGCTCTTACTTTTAACAGATCATTTACGAACTTTGTCCATCCTAGACCGCGAACTGTCAGCCGAACTTTCCGTATGATCACAAGTTCAACTTCTATCGGGCTATTAGCACTGTTGGCTGTTCAAATCATGACGACTAACATTTCTTGTTAAATTATAATATAGATGGCAATCTAAAATTTGAAAATAAACCAATAAACTGCGGATAATTAATAGAACAAAGCCTACCTCAGGACTGTCGAAGTTGATGTAGACTGAGGAAGTAGACCCGAAATAGTCCCTCCCCTTCCTCATCAGAACCCTCGGCCGACTGCTCGGGGTCAACATGGAACTGACCCTCTTAACAAAGGTTCTGATGTATTTAGGGGAGCCTATCTTTTCCAAATCAGGACTGGTCTGTACTGGACACGAGTTGTATTTCTCTTCCATTTCACGGCGCTTCAGATACTTCTCCTTGTGGTGTTTAAACACCTGGGGTAGAAAACGTTCCAGAATGGAAATGCAACAGCTACAGTTCATGCAACAACTAGACTATTGAAGCCAAAGATGGTTACCCTTGAAGCTGGTGTCTCTAGTCTTCTAGTGAACAGATGAAATGTACATTCTGAATAGAAAATATCTGAAATGTTATTTCCACTGACCTGTGTCTCGCTGAATCTCCTGGTAACGTCATTCCGGGTCTTGTTCCTCAGAATGAACCTCCGTTTGGGGGTGTTGTAGACTCCAGCTAACTGGTGACTAACATCCAGACACTCCAGCATGTTGTCGTTTGTTATCATGATCTCTGTGTTGGAGGGAGGGGTGAGTGAGGGAACTGCAGAGCTCGGTAAAATAGTAAATACTGGTCGTTAACAAAGTATAAATATTGATCACAGTAGTCATTAAAATTATAGTCATTAAAATGAAATTACAGTCATTAATATGAAGAAAATTATTTAAATAACTAAAGAAGTATAATGACTGACCTGGAGTTGTAGGATTTAGGAACTCCCGATCACTTATAGAGCCAGGAGAACACGGAGTGATCGCCTCTACAATATACATATCATCACCATCAAACGAATCAAGGGAGTCAGAGTGAAGTTCTGAAGACTTCTGGGTCAAGTACTTCTTATCAAGAGATGAAGATCTGATGAGAAGACTTTTTCTCTTACTAGGCCTTATTGAACGTTGGTTACGAGTGAAGTATATCGGATCATCAGGGAAGTTGCTTGGTAAGGTAACCGAGCCGGGATCACAATTCTCTTCAAGATAAGCATCGTCAGGGAACAGACCTAATGGTAACTGAGGGTATGACAGCATACCGAGAGGATCAGCCGTTTCGCTCATCAGGGGCGACAAAACGTCCTCTGATCTGGATATCCCTGGATCGAGAAAGTTTTCGTCAATGTTTCTGGGAGCAGGGTCAGGAGTATCAGAAAGTTTAATCTCAACGTCTTTTTGCTCAGTAGAAAGGGCCTTTTCTTGGAAAGAGGTGGACATGTTCTGATCAACAGTGTTGTTTTTCTGCTCGACAGTTACTATTACATCGTCTTGCTCTACTGTATTCAGCTCCTTTTCTATGTCTTCACTTGAAGATGAAGCCTCCAGATTCAGATCAGAGCTGTCATAGTACAACTCCTTCTCCGGGGTCTTCGGCTCCTGGAAATTGTCATCAGGAGAGTTGTAGATCTTATCAGAGTTAGTTTTCTTATCCCAGTCATGATGAGAGGATAGTTGCTGGATTGGTATACCCATGGGCATCAGAGGGACACTGTTCTGAGGGGTAGTCACCTCCGGATCAGGACAACCATATTCGTCCATGGTGATGTTGAGAGCAGGAGACCTGTTGGGATCAGAGAGGTCGTTCAGGGCACCAGCAGTGGAAATCTGGTTAGCTAGGTCCATGCGGATAACATCCTCTATATCCTGCCTGACTGGAGTCATTTCTCTGCGTCCACCACAATCTGCTACTTCGTCGTAATCATCATCAACATCTGTGTCATCATCATCATCAATGTCAGTAGAAAAGAGGTCGCTTGAGGAGATGGTTGATGAACAATTCTCTCTATTCAGCTTCAAATCATCGGAAGTTAACAACATGATCTCACTATCCGATCTCTCATCACAGGACATGGCTAAGAACTCAGAGCTACCTCCAGACATTACAGACGCGTCAGTGTCAGTCAGGTAGAAGCCCTGTCTGTTACACTCGTTCTGTGCCAATTTATTCTGAAGACTCTGGTTAAGAAGCAGCTCGGTTGGGCTAATCACAACAGTGGGCATGGAGCTTCTTCTAGGTGAGAGATCCAGCGCAGTTTTCTTAACTTTAAGGCACTCTTTAGAGTTAGACTGAGATTTACTCATGCTTTTCTTCCTTTTCTCTGAGTATTTGACAGCGTGATTCTCCTTGGAAAGGTCCAGATCGTTAGGTCGACTCCGGGTTGAAGTAGGTCGTTTCATCGTACGTTTAGTCTGAGTGTTATTTCTTTCAGGTGCTTTACTTGGCTGTCTCATTTTCGACAGATTCCTGTTTGTTGAAGTCTTTCTAGATTTAACACTCTCGTTGGAGATATTGGACTCGCTGGAGATACTGCGTTCCATTTCTAGGGAGGGATGTTTGCAAACTTTAGTCTTACTTGGAGGAGGAGGAGCCACAGCAAGAGACTTTGAAGTAGACTGTCTAGCTGTAACTGATCTTTTTATCCCGGCTCCAGAACGGGGCGGCGCAACGGGTCCATCACTTTGCCCTGGAGAACCAGATGTACTTCTTGTAGACAGTCGTTTGGTTTTATTTTTACTCCTCTCTGAGGCTGGAGCTACCCTCCGGGGTGGTTTGGGAGTTGGAGCAGCTTTAGCCTCTGAAGATGCTCGGGAAGAAGACGGTGCTTTTGTTGAAGTGGGTTTTGACGAAGTGGGTTTGGTCGAAGTGGGTTTGGCCGAGGCAGGTTTGGCCGAGGCAGGTTTGGCCGAGGCTGGAGTTTTCAGGCCACTACTCCGGCGGCTGGGTCTGGGACTGGGACTGCTGTTGACGGAAATTCCATTAGCGACATTTTGAAGCGCTGATGGTTTGGTTTGTTTAGGAATAGTTTTAGTTTTTGAAGATGGTGGCTGGAGTTTTGAGGGTTGGCGGAGTTTTGAAACTCCTGGTTTTGTTTTACCGTTGGTTGGTTTGCTATGTGTTGAGTCGCTCAGTTGTCGTTCTCCGGAGGACATTATTATACATTCTGAGCTGAAAGAGTGACAGAGCGTTTAGTGATAGTTGCACAAGATAACAGAAAGCTGCGTTTTACGTATGCCGTACAGAAAGAGATATCAATACAAGCTTGACAAAGAACACTGATACGCAAGAAATATGTATCTGTTATATTGCTACTCTAAGACAAAATCTGCATCACAGTTCAGGACATTAAAAAGATAATGTCGAACACACAATACAATACAGATCAATAAAATAGTCGAACTGAAACGTCCAGATTACTTCTGGAGCCACTCTTAATCTTATATTCTAATGACCACTGAAGCTCCACTAAGAATAAGATTATCCAAGCAATCCCCACAGTCGAATAAGGACGGCCCGAATTCCCAGACCCTTGATAGGTCAATCTATGAAGCAGACTGCAGGGTCAGAGTCGAACCAGGAATACAGTTGGATAGTGGGCAGGGCTGGACGGTAACTCGTTACTTTAACAAGACACCGCCAGTATGGAAAGGGAGGCTACATGCCAGGAGCAAGGGGAGGTTTACAGGCCGGATATTAGGGGTAATCTGTTTGAAGGTCTAATAGGTTCTAGATCAAAGATATGTTATGAGCTGCAACTAACTTGTCTACTAATTCTTAGTTGGATACTGTGATTAACTAATTTCTTTATGGAACTAACTGAGCGTTTGTTTCCGGGATATTAAGCAGCTGGAACAGCGATAGACGGAGAAGGCAAATAAACCAACAAAAAAACGGAGAAAAAAATAGCACGAACCATAAAAGTGGAATTCCTAACAAACAGCTAAAAAGTCGGTCAAACTGTAAAAGTTACTGAAAGAACGTATGTTTTCAACACATTGCCGCCGATATACTACATCATCTGACACCACGTTACAACATATATTAAATGCGAGAGAATGTTGGTGGAGTTGCCGGAACACTGGAGTAGTTAAGCTGAGTAACACTAACATCCCCGACAGGCTGTATATGTAGTGTAATTAACTACACTCGACTGTTAGGCAGTGTTAAACAACACTCACTACAGCACGACTGGGAATCCTTTCAGCAGTCTGTCAAACTGTGGGGGATACTGTTTAACTACACGTCAAGTAGTGCCTAGTTAGCGGACACATAGGTAGAGAGAGAGAGAGAGAGGGGGAGCAAGTCATAGGTTGTATCTAGCTGGTGTAATAATGACGCGCCCTATTTATTCTAATAGATACATTAAATGAAATCGAATCTGGATCTAGATCAACAGCACCGGAATGAGCCCCGGAGAATATGACAGAATAATAAAATACACCATCTGCTGAGAAAGACAAATAGAAGTGCGCCACACACAGCATATGTCACGGAGAAACCCTAGAACAGTCAGACAAGGTTGAAGTAGAAAAACCTCCCTGATCTCATGGTAGCAGGTACTCAAGTACGGGACAGAAACACAACGTGCCAAACTGTCACAGAAACAAAGTGCTAAACTGTCACAGGGTAACTGTACATGATTTCTGTCACGGTGACACTTGACAGGGTTTATAAGGGTAACAGTGACAGGCTATATAAGGGTAACAGTGACAGGCTATATAATAAATAATATAAAGGTAACGACAGCCCCGTACGCGTAGCAGTTCCAGGGTACCAAAACTGTGACAGGTCAGAGTAACAACACACTGTGTGATAGGGTACAAAACATCAAAACAGGGTACAAGATCGTGTACAGCAGATAGGTACTAGTTACTAGAGTACACACACCACTGCGTGTACAGGGGATTGTTACTCGGGTATAACGGGAGTAAGTAATCACACAGCTGTATAATAGTAGTGGGGAGGCTTTGTTTGAAGGGGGCATTAGCATTATACACGGAGGGGTGTATGTGTTGTATCCTAGTGTATATGTTAGTCACAGAGGGGTCTTTCCGGGTAAAAAGTGACGGAGAAGTTGATTCTAAACGGAGAAAAGGATCTGACAGCCAACAATGAAAGGATAATCAAAATTAATGAACAAATGTTTACTATCGATATGTACAAACTATTTAAGTAATAGAGGCATTCCATTTGTAAAAACAGTCGATTGGGATAAAGTTATATAATGCAAATTATGTTATAAACTATTAAGCCTTTGCCACGGCCGAATATGCAAGGATGTTCGACAATAAAAACCAGGTTGTTCAGCAAGAAACCACTGATTATACACTAGCGAGGCAAGCAGTAACAGTCTAGTCGGAGGAGACATCTAGTGACATTTTCTGATAACTATCAGTAAACAGCAAGATTGGATGGACCGGAGCGGATAACGTTGCTCTCCCAGTCCGGCCAACAAGGATGTACACAAGCAAATATGATTGAGTCTAGCTTCGTGCAAGTAATACTGGAATCAGTGCCAGCAATACAGGACTCAGTGCCAGCAGTAAACTCAGTTATACCAAGATTATAATGATCAAAGGTTAAGCAAACTATCGGTTATAACAACTTAACAGCAACTTTGGGGGCGACCTTCAATCGTAAATATTTTTGCCCTAAATGGTCATATTACTACAATATGGTCGTATTCATCAAAGAAATAAAACTGCTTCTCAAGAAGCGTTTCTAGCGATGTAAGATGAGTAAATCTAGTGAATTTACCTAGTGGATGTAATTAAAACGAGCACTACCCGAGTGCAAATGAGATGCAGCTGCGTGAGGAGCAGAGTGGAACCTCCATTTAGGCCGGCTCAGAGACTGGTTAGGCAGCAGAGGTGCAGAAGAGGTGGATTAAAGGTGTAGTCAAGGTTTAGTGAGTGTAAGACATGCTTCTTGTAATAAAAACGAGCACTACCAGAATTGAAATGTACAAAGAGCATGGTGGAACCTAGCCAGTCAACCTTGAATCACTCCGCATAACTTGGCGCACACTCCGCATAACCTGGCGCTCACACCGCATAACCCTGGCTCACGGAGAAAGCGTTTAATTGGTTAGAACGGTGGTACAGTAAATAGGGTTGCACTGTAAATAATGGTTTACATTTGACTATTTAAGAGTGGTAAAGGTGTAGTAAAGGTGTAATACTAGTAAAGGTGTAGTGAAGGTGTAGTAAAGGTGTAGTGAAGGTGTAGTGAAGGTGTAGTAAAGGTGTAATACTAGTAAAGGTGTAGTAAAGGTGTAGTAAAGGTGTATTACTAGTAAAGGTGTAATACTAGTAAAGGTGTAGTAAAGGTGTAGTAAAGGTGTAATACTAGTAAAGGTGTAGTGAAGGTGTAGTAAAGGTGTAGTGAAGGTGTAGTGAAGGTGTAGTAAAGGTGTAATACTAGTAAAGGTGTAGTAAAGGTGTAGTAAAGGTGTATTACTAGTAAAGGTGTAATACTAGTAAAGGTGTAGTAAAGGTGTAGTAAAGGTGTAATACTAGTAAAGGTGTAGTGAAGGTGTAATACTAGTAAAGGTGTAGTAAAGGTGTAGTAAAGGTGTATTACTAGTAAAGGTGTAATACTAGTAAAGGTGTAATACTAGTAAAGGTGTAGTAAAGGTGTAATACTAGTAAAGGTGTAGTAAAGGTGTAATACTAGTAAAGGTGTAGTAAAGGTGTAATACTAGTAAAGGTGTAGTAAAGGTGTAATACTAGTAAAGGTGTAGTAAAGGTGTAATACTAGTAAAGGTGTAGTAAAGGTGTAATACTAGTAAAGGTGTAGTAAAGGTGTAATACTAGTAAAGGTGTAGTAAAGGTGTAATACTAGTAAAGGTGTAATACTAGTAAAGGTGTAGTGAAGGTGTAATACTAGTAAAGGTGTAGTAAAGGTGTAGTAAAGGTGTAGTAAAGGTGTAGTAAAGGTGTAGTCGACCTATCTACTGCATCTTGTCAATCAATCAATGAAAAACAGAGGATCTTCATTCTACAATACGTCGACCTCTATCTACTACAAGACGCTCTACAAGTCACGAGAACATGTAGCAGTTGTAGCTGTATTTGACGTGACTTGCCACACTTGTTGAGACACACTATATTTGCGTGTATCAAGTTATTGACACCTAATTTAAGCAGAGTAAAGTCATCCTGTAAACTCAAGTCAGAACTCCAAATACCTGGTTGTAAAAAGCTGCTACAGAAGCGGTGAAGAGAGCCAGAAATGATGAATACCAACAACCAATTCCTATTATGGCTCTTGTGACAGCGCGGCACAATTCCTTTATAATTGGCAGATATCGGAGGAGTATAGAAATCAAGCCCAAACTGTCAAAACCCAAAAAAAACCTCATGCAACTTTGTATGTTACAATCAACCACCAATCGGAGAGGGAAGGGCTGCCCTGACTAATCAGTAATCACTGCCATCACGTGTGTCTGAGTAGGGGTTGAATGTCCTTATTCGGAACCACACGAAGTTATATTTAAAAGAGCCCTTTGAAAAGAGCACACGTACACATCAACCACTAAGCTTTATAATACCTTCCGGGAATTATATCCACTAAAACTCGGGGACACCGAGGGCTGATAATTTGCTCATTTTTCCCGCAAGAGAAGCGAGGGTATTATCAGCCCAGACTCAGACTGGCTGGCGGCAAGTTTCAAAACAAATAACACTGGCGTTCTATATATTAGACACTATATTGTATGATGCGCACGTATCGGATTACACCCCTTCTGCAATCGGAACCGGAACGTATTATAAAATATAATACCTCCGCAACTTCGTGCCCGCAAATTCCCTCCAGCAAGCTGTCGGGAATTATAGCGCGCAGCACTCAGTGGCGGAGGTATTAACTATTTATTAGAGGGATGCCGAAATCGCTTAACTGAAGTACTGTGCAAAAGTAACATTCCTCCAGGGCAGAGAATCTGAACAAAGCTGTGGAAGGATCATGAACGAGCAACATTCCATCCAATTACAGAATCAGTGCAATCAAGTTTTCCAAAATTACAAGAAGTCGACGGATCAAGGCACCCGAATAATAATGGGCATAAGGCTTTGACTTTGACACGATGACCATATCTTTCTTGACACTTAAATGTGAGCGGGTACCAATCCTTTGAAGCAAGCCAAACAGAGAACCAAGCTTTGGTCAAGGAATCCAATAATGCATCCAAGCTACCATGAAAGGTCGTTGTTAAAATTAATAATGTTGCAAGAAGGTATAAATTATAAATGCAAACTTCAATAAAAGGCACTCTTGATGTAACAGTATTTTGCTTCACTGGAAGGTAGCAATATATCTGCATGACAGTAAAGCAGACCTGGACACGCCCCCGGCAAGCTTTTAAAAGCTCAGACAAATCTCAAAATAGCATCCTTTTCCTGAATTAGCCGTTTTAAATTTAGGTATGTTTCTGAAATAGAGCACAAGCTGCTGTAGGACTCAAGTGCACATTGACACAAGTGTTTCAGAAAAAACTATATTAAATCAGAAATATTTATTCAAGGAGAGAGAGAGAGACAAGAAGAAACAAGGACAGGGCACCCCGCACCCATAGTGTTCTGTAAATATTGAGAAAATACCGTTAGCTGTATGTGAGCTGTGTGCCCTGCCTGTATAATATTCGCACTTTCTTGACTAACACAGTTTTTAATTACCCAGCTTCCGTTACAAGGTAGAATAGAACACACAGGACCCGCTGCTAATACACAGGAATAGGTAATTTGGAATGGTAATTTAAATTACCCAAACAATCAGGTTGGAACAAGTAATTTAGAATTAGCAGTGCGGTGTAGGGGAAAGATTGAGATCATTTAATTTAACGGTAAGAACTGGAGGCAATTCTACAGAACCACGACAACAAAGCAAGTTATCAACTAGTGGAAACAAGTAGGTCACTAACACCAACCTTAAAAACCTTCCATCAACATTAAAACCTTGTAAGCGTGGTAGATGATGTGACGTTGTCACTGTAGGGGAGGTGGATAATATGAAGTAGCCTGGACGTTGCAGCAACTAGACAATTAGACTTGGTATTTGACGTTGTCAGAGCTGAACAGCACGAACAACAGTTAGTTGACGTGGAGTGAAGAAGTGGGAGAATGGCTCTACGGACTCTGGCGTGTGGGGTGGTGTAACACCAGCAAGTCTGGGGTGTAATGCAGTGGTTCTATCTGGTCAGCAGGACGTGTCTGGAGTGTACTGGAATGGTTCTACAAATTTAGTGAAGTAGAGTGGTTCTATCTGGCAGACGTATTTATAGACCCCTGCCTACCTGTCATCGTAAAGTTAAGTGTAAATATATGTGTGTGTTGGTACCGGAGATAAAGATAGGTGGTGAACTGGAATACCGACTTTTGCAACTCTTCGAATACTTGGTCGGGTAACAACGTCTAATTAGAAACAGACTGTACTGAATTCAAACAGCACCGAAGAAACCATAAGTGGGATGGTTTTAGTCGGCTAGATTTTTCAGTGTTTAAACTTTAATAAGTTGTGGAAGCGGGATAAAATGTACACAGACAAATTCCTGCTGGAAATTGTAATGTGTGCATCGTCAAACCAGAAACATTCGGAAATATAAATTTATTATTCGAATCAAAATATCAACTGGAACTAAACCTTTGCTAAAGTGAGATACAGGGTTAGTAATATGAAGTACAAAAACATGCTACAAATAGAATTAAGATTCTAACAGATTCTTCCAAAATGTTCTAGACCAATAGGGATGGTTTAAAATAATGGATAATAATAAATTCTTATATTAATTATGCAATATGCAGATTTTATCATCATAACGTGAGACACGGAGGCGTAAATACGACACGTATTATTCGAAGTATCCACAATAATAAAAACAATCTCCTCAACCGTGTAAAACTTGATTAGATTGTTGAAAAAGCTCACTATCCAATCAGGTACGGACGATTCATTAAAAATGTGCTGGAAAGTAGTAAAACCACGGTAATAATCTGGCTTTACGTAATAAAAAACAGCCGGTTTATGATCTGTCTGATCTTTAAAACATTCGCTTCTAGAACGTAAAAGAAATTAACTACTTTGCGTTTAGTACAGTAATCACTAATATCAACGATTGACGAAGGTTATGGCTAGGCATTGCAACATCGACTGGAGTGACTTGCGACGACAATGACATTTCGTGATAAATGCCAAGTTTCTCTCCGAAATGTCAACCCACGTTTAGCACATCACATCTGTTATTAATTCCGAGGAATTTAAGAAATTCAGTCATCAATCATCATTATATACAGTCCAGGAAGATTACGGATCATGTCACCACAATTGGATGAACAACTCGAAAATAAAGTCCACCTTGAACGTTTTCTCAACTGGTTTACAGAACAACTAGAAGTCTGAGCTTGGTACGTCATGACAAAACTTCTTTAAAATAGACACCAGTTTGAAGGAGACAAAAATGTTGTCTCTCAGACATCTGTCAAAAAAGAGGGAGTATTATAGGGCACTGGTAAGGAAGCACAAGATGTAGTGAACAGCACTTTGTAGACTTTATTCAATTTGCGATGAACAACAACCTCAGAGGAACTTCTACCAACCAGTTGTCATCTCAAGGCATGAAGGATGATCTGAAGTTGAGATATACAACCGGAATAGTATCAAATAATGAGCTGAATTCAATTTTCGACAGCTGGAACTAGATGGTATGAAAGTTGACTCTGAAACCCTTTCTATGGTTGTTTTACTACTAGTCCAGGCAGAGGTTGAAGACCGGGACTAGTTTGTTACATGTTGCAGAGAGATTGTTGGGAGGTAAGGCTTCGTTAGACCAGAAATGTGCTGAGACCCGTCAGAACTGGTAAGCCTTATAAACCTGCAGGTCCTGAGGAGAAGCCGTCTTAGAACCTACCATTTCAGGCACATGGCTACTCTCTGCTCTAACTGAACCAGATCTGGAGGGCAGAGCAGATCGTATTTTAGTACTTTGTACAAGAAGATATTCTTTCTTGCAGTTCGGACAAGAGGAGGTGGACCAAGTGTACCACTAAAAGAAGGCAAGAGAGGTGCACTATATCGAGTTTTTTTGCGGTAAGTTCACTTGCGATTTCGATTTGGTAACGGTCCAAAGGCCAAAGTATTGCCACTCGAGATGAAATTGGCAATAATAGGCTGGACACGTTTGGGGTCGACCAATCTAGGGCTGTTCTACTTAGGGCCGTCAAGGTATAATTGCTCCGACAAAGTAAAAGCAAACGTGTAAAGAACTTGAGGTTAACGGGAAGGTATCAGAACGATAACTCGGCTAGTCTACAGGGTGTTTCATAAATAGTGTCCTGTTTTTGATTTATTGTCAAATTCAGTACAAATGAAATAACTTTTCAAATTTTGGTTGTAAGTGTAACAAATATATCAAAAAATCATAAAACACAATAAAATTTGATTCAATAATTTATTATCTGCTCGAACCATCGTCCTTTATTGGAGAGCACATGTTGATATCGGGTGAGGCAGTTGTCTACTGCAGACTGCACCGTGCTCAACTGTATTCTCCTTGCCTCTCTCCTGATATTCTGCTTAAGTTCTGCGGTTGTTTTAGGGACTGGATTGCTGTAGACTTTACTCTTGAGATATCCCCAGAGGTAGAAGTCGCAGGGGTTGAGGTCGGGGGAGTATGGGGGCCAGGCAAAGTCTGCATTTCGGGAGATGATCCTCTCCTTGAACTGCTTCTCCAACCACGCAAGACTCTCTTTGCTGCAGTGGGGAGGAGCCCCATCTTGCATGAACCAGCACCTATCAAAGTATCAAGCACATGCTTTCTCTTAAGAGCTGGCACAAACTTCTTCTTTAACATCTCGATGTAATTGGATGTTCTGATAGTGTCTGTTTTTCCGGTCTCACCATCCTCAAAGAAGAAGGGACCAAAAATACCATGATACCCGATACCCATCCAAGCTGTGACTTTCTCTCTAGTGATAGGCGACTCAACTGTTGCATGCGGGTTCTCATCTGCCCAAAACCTACAATTTTGGCGATTGACATGACCGCTCAGATGAAAATGAGCCTCATCTGAAAAAATTATCTGTTTCAAGAATTCTGAGTCAGATTCGATGCGATCAGCCATTATGTTGCCAAATTCGGTCCTTTGTTCTCTATTTTTTGGAGTTTGTGCCTGTTTGATTTGAATTTTGTAGGCAAACTTCTTCAGCTCTTTTCTCAAAATTCTCCAAACTGAAGTTGTCGATAACTTAAGCTCCCTACCAAGTGTTCTGGTTGACCTCCTTGGACTGTTCTCCAATTTTCTTTGCACCCTTTTGATATTTTTCTCAGAAAGAGCAGATTTCGGCCTACCCGTACGCGTGTTCTTAATCAGGGTACAATCAGTTTCTAGCTTCTTTACAAGACGTCGTATTGTCCTATCATCAAGTTTGCTGAATTTAGACTTGTTCTTCTTCTGTAGCAGACGCCTAGCACTTGTCACACTGCCTCCACAAATCCAATAAGTCTTCACAATATCGAGTTTTGTTTCTTTTGTGAACCCCATTTTTCTCAAAATTCGACTTTTTGGAACAGAGCCAAAAAAACTAACAAAGTTGAATCGCTGGAACAAATGAGCTTAACAGATTAAATTTGTAAGCTTTATGAACTAATGGCAACCAATAATGGGAATTTTGCTCCTTTATCAAATTTTTTATTGTTTTTTAAAATCAGGACATTATTTTTGAAACACCCTGTATATATGTCAGAACCCACCCACAATGCTTGCAGCCCACGAAACAGTTAATATAGGTTCATTATGATAAACGAATATTACATTATCTGATATAGGCGCTGCAGAGATTTCATTAAAATAATGAACGTACAGAGCAAAAATCAAAGACCAGACAGATTCAAGACAGATTAAACTTAAATTTTCGTAAAAATCCATTTCAAACAAATTTCAGAACACACCAAAAACGGCGATGACCAAAAGTGGCAATTGTGTTCTAACAAATTCCTGAACGAAGTTGACGCAAAAATGAGAGCAGTACAGAGCTGGGAGGCCAAATAAGGGCGCGAACTGGGTGACTTCACTTTACTATGGCAGCTTTCAACGGCCAGCCCAATACCCTCTCTCCACCAACACACACGTATTGAAATGTGCAGGAGCTTCAAATTCAATAGCTAAAATAAGATAAAATCATCGGCGGGCCCGTGCATGAAATATAATAATTGTGTATATAATCCACATACATCAGTATTTGTGGTGTCACGTGGTACGTCTCGTACAAGACAAGAAATGGTCCTCACTGATTGGTTGTCCAGACGGTGGAGGTGTTGAGGGTAATTGAGAGAAACGAGATTAATTGACTGAGGTTATGTGGCGTAATTACCACCTGTATGCCACGTAATTGAGAAATTTTCAACAGGAACACTGTTGGGAGCTTGTACGAGGGCGACAGAACCAGGAGAGGCAGACGTCACATGTCACCGGACTACGTCATGACGTCATCACCAGGTCAACTTGGCACCGTGCCGACTGTCCCGCATGCGTCTTGACAGGGTGTATTATACATGGTATACTGTTATATGTACTGTTACCTGGTAAAGCTGTCAGACGAGGATATTGGAGGCGGGGAATTACCGGACTGTTATTTTTTACGGTGGTCAATTGGTTGGGAGCCACACGGTAGTCAATTGGCTGGGAGCCAAACGGAATTGCAGCGGAATGTTCCTCTAATGCCGACAACTTTGGTTGGGTCTGGGAGTATTATTGAGTGCTGTGGAGTCTCTTCATTCTTACTTAATATAGCGACACCTGCTGGTGGCGCCAGTGTACGTGCAAACGTTATTCAGCTGACTATAGTTAGTACTATACTGTGAAAAAGTTACTTGTCAGCAGCAAGGTAAACTGGGTCCTGCATCACGTTTTACATTGCTGTAACACTGCAGTAACACTGTTATAACATTGCTGTGAGACTGCTGTAACAATGCTGTTACACAGTACACTGTTACAGTCCTCTGGCAATACTGTGACACTGCAGCGACCGTGTTGAGTACACCATGTTCAACAATAGATAGTACAAGTGTGAAACCTCTACTTGTCAGCGTAGGGCCACCCTGGGTCCTTTGTCACGTGGGCCACCCTGGGTCCTTCGTCACGTTTATCACGTTTACTGAAGAGCTGCTTTCTACCGAAACTGGCAGAGACTGTACCAGTGCATGAGAGCAGGAGTCTTACAGTCGGTCTCAGTCCTCAGGAATGAGAAACAAAATTGACTATTTTCGAACTGTATCTCTGATATTTCAACACCTTCCTGACACTGTTTGCACCTTTTCAGCGGTACGTGAGCCGATCCCAAAAGTTTTGGTTAGGAGATGAAGAATGAAGATTATCTAGAGAGCATGTAGACTGAACAAGACTATACAGTATACAATACAATATGTATACAGACATGGTGCTGTCTAACACAGTGCTCTCTGTTATTATAGTGGTATTAAAGAGTTCGCACTATCTCTTGAGATTGCTTCACGTCCTTCTGATAGCATATAAACACTTTGGAGTAGACAGTGTACATTTCTATACAGTCTGTACATTTCTATACAGTCTGTACACTTCTTAAAAAATACAGTGTACTCACTAATTCTATAGTGCATTATATAATATTTAATTGGAAGTACACAAGAACTCAAGCTAAGATACAAGGTAGATTGAAGGCATCAAGCTAACAACCTAAAAAAAGACGGTAAAAGACGGTAAAAGCAACTTACAACCTAAATGACAACCTCACCTACAAGCCATGACGATAGCAGTATTCGGAACAATGCTGAAAGCGGCACACTCCTGATGATACACAAAAATTACTTAGATCATACGCAATCTAACTGTACTGTCATTTAGACCGCGTTTTTAAGTACAACAGTTGAACAGTTACGAGAATTATAGGAAGATAACGACTTTAAAACAAAAGAAGTCTCAAAATAACGATTCATTAAGTCAGAAGGCATTTATTTATATAAACATAGGATGATTATAGATAACCGTCTTGATAGCTTAGATCACTTAGCGCACTGACCCATTATGTACTAAAATCTCCCGAATAATAACCGTTCATTTTCAAAACGTCTCCAGGTAGCCTGGTTGTAAGTGAAGAAAGGTTAAAAAATCGGAATAGCAGCCACTACCACACATGAAACAATAGCGTCGGAGAGGTTTAAAAAAGAGTTGCAGTGGTAATTAATGAGAAACATCCCATCATCACTTATACCAGAAAAGCACTTATTAAACGGCGAAATGAAGGAAAATCTATAATGAAAGTGGAACTCCCAACGTAAGAACGCGAATGTTTTAACTACAAACAAATCAATATTTCAACATTTTTCCGAGGAATTTGTTGCTCTGGAAATAGAATTGCTCGATGAAAATATATACTTTAACATGTTCAACACAACTATATATAACAAAAAACTGGGGAATGTAATGGCAAAACACTTCAAAATATTGTCACCACTCCCAGCCACCAGGCATAACACTCACCTTGTTCACCAGGAGCGGGTGTCATATTTGGTGTTACAAATAATTGGTAATGGCCAACATTGGAAGTACGTTTGCAGCCGTCACGTCATCTCAATAGTGGTTGAAAGTGGTAAAAGTGGTAAAACTGGTCAAAGGTTTGATAAAAGTGGCACTAGAATCAGGAAAATATCATTAACAACAAATACTGGCATTAGTTATCCTGCAGACAGCGCCTAGGTACGAACAACATGGCTGACTCTTCAGGAAACAGCACATTAACCTCCGTACACGACGTGTACTACTTATATCAACCATACTGGCTACATGTAACAGATCTGTAACAGAAGTGTAGCAGAAGTGTAACAGAAGTGTAACAGAAGTGCCACAGAAGTGTCACAGATCTGTTACAGAAGTGTCACAGCAGAGTCTGCCTCTACAGGAAACAGCACATTACCCACTATTATGATGTACAAGATGTGTACTACTTAAACAGGCGACTAGTGGCTACATATAACAGCTCTCTCCCTGATTATCAATTGGAAACCAAGCTGCCAGACATTAACCCGCATGCTAAATGCACGGTTATTAAATCAATTCCTAATCGGGGAATTGCGTGGCATGGTTAGTGAATATGAGCGCGTAGTCACTGGTTAGTGGTATCAGCATTGGCGTGTGTGCGGAGGAAATGAGTTTAAATGTTGAGGAGATAGTTGTAATGTAAGGTTGCTGTACGAAGTGGCACAGAGAGGGTTCACTAAATCACTGTGAGGAGATTATCATACTTGTCGAAATGAGCCACAAGCTGATATAGAGGTGGAGGTATTAGCCGGGAAATTTGGACACCATCTGTTGACACAAGGTGTTCCTGCTACTTTACCGAAACTAAAACGCCCTATAATATTGCAATATCAGCTCAATGTTGCATTATGTCAATGTTGCATTATGCACAGAAATCTCCCTTTACACAGAAGTCAATCAGGTCAAATGTAAACCAATAGAAGTCTATCAGGTCAAATGTAAACCATTAGAAGTAAATCAAGCAAAATGTAAACCAATAGAACCCAGAGCTGAAATTAGAGGAACCCCAGTTAGTTTAGACGCCTTCTACCCTACCTAAGATGTTGTAAGACTAAGACTAAGGGAAAAGTCTAGACGCGTTAACCGACAAAGACCAATAATTCCTCAGATTAACCAGAGGTCCGTTATGACTGGAATTTAGATCACGAACACACAACTTGTATAATCGGTAATCCTTCAGTATAACACCAAGGTGAGATGTGCAGATATATCGGCAAGCAAAACTTAAACAAAAATATCAAGTTCACAGAACAGAACCTGGGCACTTGCCAGCAGCGGAAGTGATATTGAGTGGGTTTAATTAGATCCCAGCGAAATGTCACAAAATTGGTATGTCACTACAGAATATGCTTCGTGGGTACCAATTTAAATTAAAATGTAACTAATAAATAAAATGAATGTAAACAGCTCAGAAGACAGAAGGAAGTTGCTAAGATCGTTAATAAGCTCCTTCCGAGATGAAAGGGAGAGGATATCATTCCTGGGGTTGAGTATCAATAGCTACCGTACGTGATAGATATACAAATATCAAGTCACTACTCACAACATGAAAAACTACCGTACGTTCAAACCAACCACATAAGCTCACAGAGATATGCACATAATATAATTATATATATGCTAATGGATATATGCATTAGTCATTATGAACGAACATAAACCAGCCATGCGATGCGAATGGCAGTGACACGGTACAACAACATCACAAAGCACTTTCAACAGCAGTCTGCAAGTGCTAACATCAGGTGCTAACATCAAGTGCTAACTGCGCTATCAGGATTAATATAGCACTACTCAGAGAGAAAGAGAGAGTGTGACTCAATAGTAGCTGCTCAACGTGTTCAATGTACGACACAACGCTGGTTCCGTATCATGGATATTTAAACACTGCAATGTCAAGCAGTGTTATAGCAGTCTAACAGTAGTTTCGCAGCAGTTTCGCAGCAGTGTAACAGCACTGTCACAGCACTGTCACATCACTGTCACAGCATTGTCACATCACTGTCACAGCACTGTCACAGCACTGTCACATCACTGTCACAGCACTGTCACAGCATTGTCACAGCACTATCAGCGCTACTCAGAGAGAAAGACAGAGAGTGTTCAATGTACACACTGGTTCCGTAACAGAGTTATTTAAAACTCTCTCTCTCTCTCTCTCTCTCTCTCTCTCCTCCGCAATCATCTCAGGGAGCAGCACTCATCACACAACAAATTACTGACAAGCACGTTCTAATAACCAATAATGATATCAACAACAACACCAGCCACATAGTTAAACGACGACAGAAAAGCAAAGATACGATGAGATCAGTGAAGAGAACGTGCTGGTTGGAAAAGAGGAAATTACCCGCGTCAAAAAAACGGAGTAACGTGGCGTTACTCCTCAAGCTGGACCAGACTATTAGATCAGAGGAGCACTTAATGGTTTAAAATGGAGAAGTTGAGCAATCATCCCTCCACGCGGCAGTTCAGCATGCAAATAATAATAATAATAATTATCACGATATATTCGTGTATAGTGTACTGCAGGAGGGATTGGTAGTGGTACTCGATCTGTTCATACGTGCCGTCGAGGGGGTGGAGTGGGTTGAAGGAGTGGGGGCGGAGAAAGAACATTTATAATTACACGTAATTGTATGATGGAGACAGAGTAAGGGAGAGCGATGTTAAGTAAGCGAGTAATCGGCCAGTTGATGTTAAGGGTAAAGGGAGGGAGTTACAAGGTTAGAGTCTCAATCAGCGGGTTTGACGGTTGACTCCCCACGACCCAGTCTCTCTGTAATGAGGCCCAGTCTCAAACACGAGACTGTTTCCTACCCCAACAAGTCAGGAACACACGATACATAATGAGAAGTCTGTAGAAGTGACAATATCTCTCTCTCTCTCTCTCTCTCCCAAGCCGCATAATAAACGTGTGGAAAGCGGTATAGATTCCGCGACGGAAAGAAACCAGCATACTGATCAGTAAACGAGGTGAAGCGTAATCTGGCAGCAGGGAGCCCGGCCCGTCAAGTGGGCAGTAGTTGTGCAGTGTCACATCAGTGTCACACCAGTGGTACAACACTGTAACAGCACTGTAACAGCACTGTAACAGCACTATCCGCGACGAAAGAAACCAGCATACTGATCAGTTAACGAGGTGAAGCGTAATCTGGCAGCAGGGAGCCGGGCCCGTCAAGTGAGCAGTATAGCTGTGCAATAACACGCACTTGGGCCACAATTCACAACTCGGCAACTCACGAGTTTTTCTTAATTCGTTTCAATAAAGTACCGGTATTTAATACGTTTTTGTTTGGAACACAAAAAGTTGAAAGGAATTGTACGACTGAGAGCAGCAGCAGCAGCGGCCATCACAAGTCACAAATGATGTGACCAGCTTTCTGCGGCTATCTCCCTCCTCAAGCTCGCCCGGCCCAAGCTCGCAGTTAAAATATTTCCCAGCTCTGAGGTGGACATGTAACAGGAGATGTTGCCGATCACAGTTGATCACCAGAGCTCAGTTCGGACCAGCTAGCTCGCATTCCGTTACTATCCGTTACACATTGTTACAATTAACCTGATCACTTCACCCCCAGTTCAGGTATCGCGTGTCTTGAGTCTCCCGGGGTAGAACCCACTGTTCCGGTCTCCAAGCTGAGATGTCAGTAACTTGGTGTTACGTGCCGCTGTTCAGGGTAATAACCAGGGATTACTGATTCGGTATTTGAGTAATAATAAATAACTTAGGATGGGGTATTTAAGTGCGGCATTTAACCGCGACAGGTTTTGCTTTTAGGTTGACCGACTAAATTAAAGCAGGATTGTGTAGAAATAAGGCTTCAAAGGGATATGAGATGGAGACCAGACTGCACACTTGTCCGCCTTCACATTTGACATGATTTACTGTTCATTAAAAGAAAGAGGCGGGAGGAACGAGTACCAGTCGGAGTTAAGTGTCACATAAATTAATATTTTGGAAATTATCAACTTCTAGTTCTGGTTACTGACTACTTGACTACCTTAATTGTGGGCGGAATATCAACGGGATTAAGATGTGTGGGCAAGCATGACTATTAGCCGGTATTTGCCGCTAGAATGGCACAGGAGTTGCTGGCTACTGGCTAGCCGCCCAAGATTGTTAGCCAATTATCAGATTGACAGGCTCTAGTGAGACTAGGTTTGAAACAGAGGGTCAGAGACAAGTTCAAACTGTCCAATGTCCATTTACCGGCTTTCTCAATGATTTAGACATTATTTGGGGCTTCTGAGGTTGTTCAGAGATTGTTCTGAGATGGTTATCTGGAATATTGCATCATAGTAATCAACATGTTGTAACCTTAATCCTATATAACAGGTCGGCTTTACAGTCATTTTCATGGATTGACAGTTAATGCACTGCTGCAGAGTATTGTTGGGGAGAATCTCAGGGAACAAGTATATCTGCACAACCCGTAGCACTAGGTGCACAACGTGACTGGAGGCAAGTGGGATTATGTTTCAACTGCTTCCACTGCTACATTATATTTATCAACAAACAATGAGTTATAACAGCAAGAACAGTTCAAGTTAGTTCAAAATAGATCAGAAGCTGCACTGAGAGAGGCCGGAACTTCGACACTTGTACAATTTTTACCACGAAATTTGGCTGTTATAACCACGTACGAAACATATAAAAGCGCAAAGAATTTGAAATTTGAATACAGTCAAGATAAGGGAACCTAAACGAGGTAAATAATCAGCTGGTTCGTAATTGTATCTTGGCTTTTATACTGTAATAATAATAATGCATACCACATAATTTTTACCTCAAAGTGCACTGTTAAAAATAATCCAGGTTGCCGTTAAAAAGCCGCCTAGCGGTATTTCAGAATCCCACGGTGGGTTGGATTTTAACGATATAGTTTAACACATGCGCGTATCCTAGAACCTGTTTAACAAGTTTAATAACAAGTTATGATAACAGAGCTTATCTAGGCGCATATATGGTAACCGCTCTAATAATCTGACGTCGAGTGCAGAAGCCAGATAACTGTCGACATAAGTTGCGATGTAAGTTATAGGCAATGTCTGGCGCGCAAATACAAACTGAATTGTCGATTCTTTCTTTCCAAGTATTATTATATGCGTCGCTCTCCGATTCCAGAAATAAAATATTTCTGGAATATTCTGCTTCTTGAATATTTAATAAACGGCATATAGCTATAACACATGTACGTAGGTGACAAATGCGAAATATGCTGCATGAAATTTTGACCATTTCATGTGTTTTGAGAGTCAATTTTCTGAAAATAAAGTAACAATATAAAATATGATGGTCTCTCAATGCTTGTGATATAAATGTGTGCGATTATAATTGAGGTTTGAGGTTATAATTGAGGTTTGACTCACCAAGCCTGGATCATGAAGTTTTGGTCTGCTAAAGGACGCCGTCGCGTTATACGTAAACTCATTCGTTGCGTCGTAGTGATCTGAAACTTTTAAAATTAAGTTTAGTGAAAGTCAGTGAGACGAACGAATAGCCTGAAAAATAAAATAAATCAGTTTCGTGAAAGATTTCTATGGTCTAGAGTGAGTCTAGTTTCTAGAGTTGGAAGACTGAAGATTCGAGTCTGAAATAGTGAGAACTACTGCTCCTCTGGCACTAAGAATGGGATGTTAACAGTTAGATTATATTATGGTTCTCTAAATTGAATCAGAGTTGAGTCTCCCCCTTTTTATTTAGGAGCCTTTTTTCAATTATTTGCTTTTAGATTTTCGTGTTACCCTCAATCGGAATCCCAATTTAATTCAGACCCTGCTTGATAAGCCGAAAATGCTTCCCCTTGCTTCACCAGCAGAAAACAAAATCTCCCTAAAAAAGAAACATTAATGCCGAGCACTAACGAACTTGTTAAACACGCGTAATTTTTTCACAACAATGTATATTACGAAGGAGTCATCACGAGACCTGAGTTACGATTGCTGATCCTCATAGTTAGAGCAGTATGCTCGTTAACATTAGCCAGACTGATGATAGTGTGAGCACTGGTCACACTCTCCCGATTCTTGCTGGAAGAATCGTAGGGAGTCTGGATACTGTTAACCGAGTCTCTGTTCTTCACTGTTTCGTAGTGTTTCCAGTCACATAGTCGTATGATGAGGTCTCCTATCATGTGTACGATAGCCGTGCAGGTAACCATTACATCCGCCCTGCTGCTTTAAGGAGAGGCGTTTTATCCCAATAAAACAAAAAATAGTAGTACTTGCTGGTTTCTGAGACTTTTAAGCGGCCAGATATATTGAGTTTTCAGTTGTACAAATAATATGGTGATGCCAATGGATAAAGCGAGTTCAACTATAAAAGCACGAAATATTAAGGCGCACAATGATCAATGAAAAACGAAATTTCTCTAAAAGTGAAACAGCGAACTTCATTTCGCGCTGCACAGAAAAAAGTAAAATACTTTTGTACAGAATAAGGCTGTACGGTCTTGTGAGCGATAAAATACATCATCGGAGAGATATCACAAAGAAAACAAAATCAAGATATTGTTATTGGACCTGCAGAATCTGATCCAGCACTCGTTTAAGCCTTATAAAGTTAATGCTTCCTTTCTCGAGAAATATCGAAAAGTAGAAAGTAGCTGGGATGTGTAGCTAGATTATAAAGGTTTCGAAACGTACCAACCTCACAAAGGGACATGCTCCAAAATTTTGGGATGTGACCTCAAGTGATTACTACTCAAGAAGTCAGAATATAAGTTAACGTTAACGTCATACCTTGAAAGTAAAATATATTACCATGACCAGGTTGAGAGGTTTGCACTAAAAAGGTTCGCGATATCAAAATTTATATAATGTGATATCTGATAAATGGTTTGAATAATGCAAACTCATGTCTCGCCACTAGCGCCAAAACTTAAATTCTGACCTACAAAGAAAATTACAACTTCTGAACTTAATGGAGGTTAGAAAATTGCATTAGATTTAAATTGTCTGGGAAGTAAAGTACAACGTGAATGCGGGAACGCTTTATGTAAATTATGCGAGTCCACTCGTCTCAGCTATGTAATTTCGTCCAGGATAAACTGATCCTAGCGTGTTTCGCAGTAAACAAACGCTGGGCATCAAAAGTTTAATGTGTTAACTACGAAGATCATTTAAGGGTGCTACATCTTGATAAGAAGGAACGATTAGATAATAATATACAGATTATAAGCCCACTTTAAAGCCGCTAAGAGGGTGCAAATAAGGGGCTCTACAACTCCTACAGCAAGTCTTACAGGCTACACTACAGTTTATATAGGTAAAAATAGTACCTGGAGTAGCAAAGTGGGAATAGGTAAGCTGGAGACTATTAATCCGTTAAATTATATTTCTGAGGAACCTGCGTGTGCGGACTCAGGTAGATAGTTAAAAGTGGTGGAGATGGTTAATGTGATCAGTTGTGCACCTCGGTCTTCGAAACGATCACGTTTTAAAATGCTCCATTTTAAAATGCTTCATTTTAATCTTTGTTGAAGAAAAATTGGGGGAAAATTCCAGTTGTTTTGAAAATTTGAAACATTTTACGTACGACAAAAACAGGAAATTTCTTAGGCATTACAGATCATGAGGTAGGTAGCTGGTAGGTAGATCGCAGTGAAACTATGAACTTTAAGCAACTTAAATGCAATAATTAACATTCCATCACCGACAACGTTTACTACTTAACAAAGAATTTATCGAAGTGCAAAGGCCAGAAACTTGCGACCATATAAGAAGAAGAAATGCAAAGGCATCGCAGGAAACCACTTCATCAAGATACAGTCTTAAGGATTTTCATTGGCTAAGAGGTGGTTGGGAATTTATGGTTGGATTGGTGTTTCATTATTTTATGAGGTCGGGCCATCATAACGCGTAGCATAATGCAAGTTGCAGCTCTTTGTGCATAATGCAACTATAATAACGGTCTAGTCTATCTATTTGATTTTCTTTGAAAATGGTATTTTCATGGGCTAGAATTTGTGTGGTGTGGTAGAGTCAGTCAAACATACAAAAAAACCTTCTGCAGAACAATTTACAACAGTTAACTTTCGAAATATATCAACGAGTTGGGTTAAAAAACTAATTGACAATTGATAGTAAAGAAGGACAACACCGATTATGCCAGAACATTCGTATAATCTTTGATGATCAAAGACCAAGATATCTACCAAATAAAGGAACCTGGGTGTTAAATACTCAGCACAATCAGTAAATTTCGTTTGAACAGTTTGCAGAGAGGTTTGCTTGAATGAAACATCTGACAATGAAGAAAGAATAACATGTTATGAGATATAATCTCAAGCTAACCTCCTCCCTAATACTAATAGTCAACTATAACTAAAACTTCTGCTGTACTGTGGTGTTGATTCTGTGCCTAACTGCTGTACGAGTAATTACACAAAGAATTGAAGCTGGGAAGCTCCCTGACTAGACCGATGAAGAATTTAATCGCACTTAAAACCCATATCATATATGTAATAATATAGATTCATATCAATAATGATTAATGGCTCCAATGGTAAGAAAGATATATGGTCCCATCTATATCTCGGATACACTTTTGATAACGAATTGAATTGTAAACTCAGCGTTCAAGATCCAATTCTGAACCAGCTTTACCGTGACTGTTTTAAGTACCGTGACTGTTTTAAGTAACGTGACTGTTTTAAGTACCGTGACTGTTTTAAGTACCGTGACTGTTTTAAGTACCGTGACTGTTTTAAGTACCGTGACTGTTTTAAGTACCGTGACTGTTTTAAGTACCGTGACTGTTTCAAGCACCGTGACTGTTTTAAGTACCGTGACTGTTTTAAGTACCGTGACTGTTTTAAGAACCGTGACTGTTTTAAGTACCGTGACTGTTTTAAGTACCGTGACTGTTTCAAGTACCGTGACTGTTTTAGGTACCGTGACTGTTTTAGGTACCGTGACTGTTTTAAGTACCGTGACTGTTTTAATTCGCAGCGACACTTTATCTTTCACCACATAAAATTTCATTTTTATAAGCAGAACTGTCTTAATATTGACCATCAAACTTTTGCAAGATAAGCTAAATTTCGACAAATTTTCAGGAAAGTGCTGAATTAAACAGGATAAGAAAAGGTTTCGCAATAAGATCAGAATAGCGACCACAGGTACCAGATAGCACTGGACATGATCTGACATGGTCTAATTTGTCGACATTGGGATGAAAAAGAGGTGGTCATAACGGGGAAACTCTGGTGAAAATAGCGACATTATTAATTACGGTATCGAATTATCTTAATTATCGGCAATCGTGAGGAGTATTCTCATAATGGGTAGTTGTCGGTGGGAATTGCAGTGTGTAAACATATTAAAACGCCGCATAATTATCTCAAAATCTCAATCAACTGATTAACTATATTATAGAACAGCTGCTTTCCCAGAGAACGAATCCTCTGACTCCCAAATCCCAATTCGCACATGCGAGAACCAAATACAGCTGCCTTCCCATAGACTCACAGATTGAGGTCCCTGAATCACGAGCGAGAATCAAATACATGTTGTAAACAATGGGTCTTAGAGCACCAGCAACAGTGTTTTTCCACAGAATTTTGAAGTAAAATACAGCTCATTCTGGTCCACCCTGTACTACGACGGCTGGACAATATAGTTATAAAGCAGATGGTGCTCATACAAATATGAAACTTACATACACGTGAAATTTAAGCTTTTATTCTTCAAAATAATAGTGTATTATTTAGAGGAGAGAAGCTAATTTTATACTTGCACAACTATCAGCTCATGTTTATTAACGACCTTCTAAACATATTTCAAGCTGAATAATCAAAGCGTAGTAAATACAATATACCATTTAACAGCTGGTGCTCATTACAAGGTACTACGAGGGTCTACAAGGGCGTGGTCAACAGTGTGGTACGTGTGGACTCTACACTCTACAGGCCCGGTCTGTACTAGAGTATCAAGTTAACACTACGACTTCACAACTGAGAGACTACATTACATATTGTTATGAAATATCCTCTGTTGTAACGGATGGTGCCATGAGGTGAGATGTGATATTGATACTACTTCTGTTCCAGAGCAGTCTGCAGAACATGGTGCAAAACACGCACAAAACACGGAGCAACATATTATGATACTGGTGTGGGGAGGTCCACCATATTGTTTGAGACACGTCAGACAGTAACCATCGTGAATCATGACAGCATGATTTATGAGTTTTGGTTAACCAACGCTGGAGTCTGGTTGGTAAATCGCTGTTTCGCGTGTCAGAAAATTATACCTTCTAAATAGTACCCAGATCTCTGAACGAGATTCAATACATCGTATATAATGAAGTTTATAACTAAAACAGATTATAGTAGCGCAGTTTAATCTTACGCAATATTTTAAACGTGTATTAAACCAATGCACGAGCAATTTTGTTTGAGAGAAACGGGGATATAAAATTGCTCTTAAAAACACTTTAAATGATTCAGGTCCCAAAAACCTTCAACATATTTATACTCCGCTATTTAGCCATGTCGTGACATGTTTCGCGTGCGATTCGACGGGATGCTCAGATTATCTTACGTTCACTCTTACTTCAGCAGTGCTGTGTTGTGACAGGAGTGGTGAGGAGGTTTTGGAGGCTAGTAGGTACATTTACTGTCTCTTTTGACGGTTAAAAGTCGAAGAACATCTACCTTTTTTATTTAATTCCATCGATCTACTTCTTGTATGTCAAACGTTTATAGTTCCGAGGTAGCCAGAAAGAGCATCATATCAGCTCAGCGCTTTAATTCAACTACCTATAATTAAATTAAATACCTATTAATCTGAATAATAAATAACATAATTTAAGCAAGGTAACTCACCGCCCTGGATGAGTAGTGTCATGCCAGCAAGAGGGAAGGTATCGAAGGAGTACTTTAGGGGAGTATTGGACTGTTCTAGGAATACTGCGTACTCACTCATTGACATATTCCGTCGGTCAAATATTGGGGATAGCATCTCCCTGAGGAAGTGATTGTTAAATTGAGGACAACATATCATCACCGAGGAAATTATTATAATATTATGGCAGGAAGAAAGAGTGATTGATGTCGACTGATTAATATGTCAAGGTTGGCACATGAGGATGCGAATTGCGAAATGCTGTGTCAAATATTTGTTTGAACTTTGAAGCATAAGGTAAATGCAGGACATGATTGTCAAAGTGAGCAGTTTATGGGAATTTACCTGAGTGTGGTTCCTTTTTTAGCAGCCCCAATCTCTTCCGTACCGTCAGGGAACTGGCATATCAGCGCCTCTTTCAGGTTCACCCCACTCTGAAATAGATTATGTATTAGTACACGGTGAAAGTATTATGATAATTAATTATCTAATTATAATTATTTATCAAAATTTGATACAGTAATTATTATTAGTTGTGGTTAAAATCAGTAATAGTTAACTAATTGAATTAGTATAACCAACATTTTAGACCTGTGGGATGATCAGTGAAAAGTAAAAAAACACTCTCGCATTGAATAGCGTGGATTGTTTCCACAACCAAAAAAAAATTTGCAGGCAGACTGAAGTTTTAACTTGCCGCATGTGTCTTCCACCCCATCGGCCCTCCCTCACCCCTCAACTACCACATATCCAAGAGTTCCATTCAGATATCCAGCAGGTACTATAAACAGAAACGAGCTGAACTACTTCAATTGTAGTTCAGTACAATAACAACTAGTTCCCTCTATAAATACTTCCTGATGATGAGTATCACTACTTTTAACTTTAATAGTTCCCCACAATAAGTTCTACCACTACTGCCACTTTAACTACTACCTGGGTACAAAGAGACACAGTCCTGCGCTGAATAAATGCTCTACGTCGGTGCTGTGATACTGATATTGGATTGTTTCCGAAGCTGAGGGATCTCTGGTACATGCCACCACTCATAATCCTGGTGGCTAAATGTGGCTAAAAAGTGGCTGTAAAGTGGCTACAAGTAAAGTGGCTACAAGTATAGTGGCTACAAGTATAGTGGCTACAAGTATAGTGGCTACAAAGACAACATAGACTAAATAATCCTAGTGGCTACAAAGACAGTATAGACTAAATAATCGTAGAGGCTATCGTATCTAGAGGCTACCAACTGGTGCAAATCACTGGCGCATAAAACGATAACAGATAAAAAGTAAAGTGGGAACGAATAATTTGAAAACTATGCATGAGAATGATAAAATGACATAACAAAAGTCTCAAGCACAATGAATTAATCAGTAGATAATAAAGCGCAATTTGGAAGAAGTGATGAAAAATTCGATTGTTTCCGTCCTTGATATAATACCGAATAAGACAAATTTAGTCATAACTATAAGTATTAAATCCAGACAGCAAGGAAATATAAACAAGCCAGAACCGACGTAAAAAAGAAACAGAAATATTTCAGCGACTGAACAATGCAACCTTCATGCCAGGTATAATACCAGTGTAAAGAAAGGAAATAATCAGACAGGCATAAGCAAATAGAAGCAAGGATAACATGCTAGGAGGTTTTGTGGTAATATTTAGGGAATATTATAATTCTTCGCCCGAAAATGTCACGAATTGATGGGGATTGGGGATCGTACCACTGCTATAAATAGGACAGTATAATGACACGAGGGGTCATTGGTCAACGATTGAAAAGAGAAGTCCAGAAAACAATAGACTCGTTAGCTGATGGGACAAGTTTGTTTGGGACATCAATTGAATAATTGTATTGATACTTGTAGCAGCTACAGAGGCACATATTAGGTGCGATGGGTGCGGGATCGCACAAATCACCGTTTTCCGCACATTTCCGCATAATTTATTGTTTTCCGCACACTTCCGCACATTTTGTAATTTTTTGCATATTTCCGCATAATCTAGCATTTTCCGCGTAATTTCGCATAATTTTGAAATTTTCGCGTTAAGATTTTTGAGTGTAAAAACCAAAATATGTTAAAAGTCCGGCCCTTTTAGGACCGTGACTCAGGCCCTTTTAGGACCGTTACTCAGGCCCTTTCGGGACCGTGACCCAGGCCCTTTTGGAACTCATACCTAGGCCACGTGACCCAGTTACCACGTGACCCAGGCCCTTTCGGGACCCTGACCCAGGCCCTTTCGGGACCGTGACCCAGGCCCTTTTGGAACTCATGCCTAGGCAAGGTGACCGGGTTCCCACGTGACCCAGGCCCTTTCGGGACCATGGACCCAGGCCCTTGACGTTACCCCAGGCCCTTTCGGGACCGTGACCGAGGCCCTTTCGGGACCGTGGACCCAGGCCCGTTATGGACACCATCGTCGTACCGTACTTCGATCATACCTGCAGCCCTTTTTATCGGGTAATGAGCTCTATTCGTTGTAGCGTTGGCTTTATAGGGGGGCATAATGGAACTGGGATCAAATGGTTACAAGTACTGACGATCAATGCCAACAATCGTGTCACATATTTGCGATCACGCAAGGGATCTGATCGACCTATCAAGATGGTGTCTATCACATACAGTTTTCCTGATCTCTACCAGATCAACGTCACTGTCTCACAATAACTGGAATCCCAATCAGTCACACATAAACAGACTTATTTTTGATAAGAGCGGCGGTTGATACGTTTAGAATTTCAAGTCCCTTCAAAAAATGCAAAAGAAAATCGCACAATTCCGCACAATTTCGAAAAATCGTCGCACATTTGCGCATAATTGGTAAAATTTACCGCACCTTACCGCACATTTTACCTTTATAGTCGGGTGCGGTACCGCAATAATTTCGATTTTTTTACGCACCTAATAAGTGCCTGAGCAGCTATAGCCTGATTGGTCAATTGCTGTCACTCTCTGTCTCCCTTTTCTGTATTGCTACTCGAATGAAAACAGCACATGAGCACATGATTACATGATTACATGATTACAAGTTACAAGAAGAATATCATTAATATACCGAATCTCTGAAATCTGAATGTAACCCAAACAAAGTAACGTTTAAAAGCCACACTTTGTACACTAAATAAGGGGGGACAGGTGGACAAAATAGGGACATACCCAAAGAGAGACATACCCAAAACATTGAAATAAAAGTCAGGGTACTGTTTTACATATATCATAGCCTTCGCCATGTCACAAATATATACGCTGAGCAGTGACGGCAGACGGTCTAGGAAGAAGGCGCGTACTTGATTTTGGGAATTGAGAGTTCACAGAGTTTATAATGCCGTTTTAAGGTATGGATAGTTAACGATGCCCTTTTTAGGTATGCATAACATAGGTTACAGGGTAATACAATAACTCTTTGTATTAAGGTGTGTCAACTACTTGAGGAAGTTGACAAGATTAATAGCTTTTAATCAACAAAAGGTAAAACAGAAGGTAATGTCCTCTAACAGAAAACAAATTAATTGAAAAACACACGCTGTCGCACAATGTACAGTGGCTTTAAGCTTACAATACACGACTCTAGAGTGTGACACGTAAATGTCGCTCAATTTAAAACACATATTGACCGTGTCGATCAAGCACAAAACTGCGACACTAATCTCTTTTTTGAGATGCAAAAATCGGATAATATGCAACAAGGCCAACATGTGCTGAGCAACTTGGCAGACTGATAAATGTTATATCAAAGCTTCGTGAAAATGTTTTAACTAATCAGGTGAGATAGATAACAATGAGATATACAACATGGGAATCATGCAGAGGTGATGGAGAAAGCGAATAAAAAATATAAATTGTATTGTAAATATTAACAACGTAATAACTAATAAATCAGGTACAGGAAAAGGAGCACTTGAGTGTGAGCATAAATGTAGAGTAAATGTATAGTAGATGTGGAGTAAATGTATAGTAGATGTGGAGTAAATGTAGAGTAAATGTATAGTAGATGTAGAGTAAATGTAGAGTAAATGTAGAGTAAATGTAGAGTAAATGTATAGTAGATGTAGAGTAAATGTAGAGTAGATGTATAGTAGATGTATAGTAGATGTAGACGTGTATCGGAGAAAATGAATATAAATATAGAGGCAGTGAGGTGTATCCGTGTATCGGAGAAGAAAAGTATATTAATGTTGAGTAAGTACAAAATGTAGACAGTAGACGAGAAAAGAAGTAGTGTATCAGAAGTACTTCTAGAACAGTCTACAACAGGAATAATAGTGTTATGAGTAGGACAGTGTGCGTGTGTAGGGGGGTCTGTAAACGATTCGTCAAGTTACTGGTTTAGAAACATTAACAGGGTAGGTACTCATGGAAACACTTGGTATATAATGTGATATTATGATGTTATATTATACAATTAGGTTGCCTAATAATAAACTCGTTCTGGAACGCTAACCTTGTACAGACACTGAATGTGCGGGGAAATAGGGAGCAGGGTAATTACTGCTGAAGTTTTATGAGGTGGGTTAGAGACGAGAGTCATGGCAATTAATAGTTTGTTACAGTTACGATCAGGTTATCACAGTTACGATCAGTTTTTTACGAATACGATCAGTTTGTGACAATTACGATCAGCTTATTATAGTTACAATTATCTTGTTATAGTTGCAATAAGTCTATGACAGTTCTAATCACTTTGTTACAGTTACAATTAGTTTGTTACAGTTACAGTCAGTTACAGTTACAATTAGTTTGTTACAGTTACAATCAGTCTGTTACGATCAGTTTGGTACAGGTAATATTAATCAGTCTGTTATAATTACGATCGGTATGGTGCAGTTACCGGTTTATTATTCTATAACACTAATTTTGTTCCGCTGACCCTTCTGAAGGGCCCTGACAAGCGACAAGTCAGATCGTAACACTTAAGCAAAGGAAATGATCTGTATGTCTGTCGAGACAACTAAAAATCATGATACAATAGGTATAATAAGCTGCAGCTGTACTAAGGCAGGTGTACAACGTTTTGCATGGCCATGAACCACTGACTCAATATCTTTGATCTTTCTATCTGAATGATAATTCTGTTACCATGGAATGTCGTGCACGTGTGGCCACGTTTCACGTGATCCTCCCCGAAACAAAGAGATACCTCTGGCAGTTATCATGTTTCAAGAATTAGAATCCTGAGCATGACTTGGAGTATTTCAATCGTTAAATTTAACTTCATAGCAGGATTAGATTTTACTTCATAGTAAGGTTAATCACACCAGACCTGTAATATTCCGCGCGAATTTGCCATCGGTTGAGTAATTTCAGGATTTAAAAGGTGCATGTCAAAATTTGAGACTAATTTACCGTTTTAAGAGGCACCTATCATATTATGTAATAATATTGGTTAAATTATCAAGGTGCTTGGGGCGTAGACGAGCGCAAAATGAACAAGATTAACTTTGTAGACTTTTCCATCATATCTAACTCTTTAGATTAATTTTCTTGGGCGTAGACGAGCGCAGATTGAACAAAATAGAACCTTTGTAAGAATTTTCCAGCAAGTGTAACTCTTGAGATTAATTTTTTTGGGCGTAGACGAGCGCAGAATGAACAAAATAGAACATTTGTAAGACTTTTCCAGCAAGTGTAACTCTTTAATTAATTTCTGGGCGAGACAAAAATATTCAGAGGCTCACGTTTGAGTAAAAAAATGTGCTACTGTGGTCATGCCGTATGGTTGCAAAAACGAAAATAGTAATCAAGTGGCGCAAGTTTGACTTGACTTGCGACATTAACCAATCAGGTTGTAGCAGCTCAACATGAGGTGGTTGATATGCCGACCTTAAGTTATATCTACTTTCCTGGTATGTGGTTGCTTTAACATGTTAGTCGACAAATTAAATCGTATCTTCTTTAGTTAGTTACTGTTAGTTGCATTTAAGTCAACAGATATAGCTTCCACGGAAGTCTAGGGCGAACCCTTTATGGTATAAAATGATCTACATCTTCATTTGATTGTGACACTTCCTCTTTAATCTACTAAAATTCGAGGCTGGAGAGCTAGAGTAATTTCATAACTTGTCAGGACCCGTCATTTGACAGCACACTCAAGATATAAGGGCAACATAATGAGACTTTCTACAATGTATGATAACTGATTTAGTATTACGTCAATAATGAATCATGTGATGATTTGGAATAAGATAACATGGTAATGGGTGTCAGCTGATGGTAGTGGTAAGAAACCACGTGGTAAAATATCAAATACAATTTTATTAAATATTTTCAAATTATCATATTTTAAAATCTATTCAGTGAAATTAATATTTGTAAAACGCTTCTTCGCCACATATGGATGAAACCAAGGATATAGTAAAATAAAATAAATAAAACTTTGCAACAAACGATTTGTTGTAAGCGTTGTAGGTAAATGAAAGAACAATAGATCTATTCACGAGTCAAGGCCGTGTTCTCTAACGGATAGGTGCCGAAGTTCATTTTGATCATAAGATATTGTATTTTTAATGGGTAAGGTCAATCGCATTGCATAGTAGTGTTCCCTCAAACTAAAAGCAAATCAATAAAAGAGGTAGAGGACGTAGCGACAAGGACCGGGGCAAATAAATTGATTAAAGAACCCACATAGTTTGGTATGTGGGCCATTTAGAAACTCGGTTAACGGCTATTAACTTGCCCTTTGCCGGCTAAACTGCATTTTATGCCACTATTGATTATAATGATGGACTTGACTCGATTATAAACCCGATTCGATAATGATAGAAATCTCGGTATGTCGCAAATTGTAATTACATAGTATAAGTAGACATAATTAGTGGCGTTGGTACCAAGTCAAATAATTTTAATCATTTGAACATTATTTCAGAGTTTGACAAGGAGATGATTTCAAGCCAAAAATGTCAATAGGACACCATGACCAGTCGGAATTTTCCGAGACCAGGCTTAAACAATCAATACTAGATTAAGAAAGTGATCCAGACTCCAGGCTAGACATACGAAGCTGTAGTGTAAGGTGACGTGTGCATCGTACAAATGCCGGACTTCTAAGCAACGACTTTGTTCAATTAACTCTGAAGAAACCACATAATATTCAGTATTCATGATATGGTGCTCGAAGTTATGAATAAAATTCCTGCAGTATAAAATTATTGGAAAATTATTAGAACATCTTTCTTGGAAATCAACGTACAAAGTTGAATGAAACCAAAATTTTGTAGCTTTAGGGAAATTTATAATATATTGAAGTATTTCGCTTATTTTAAGATGTAAAGAAGAGCTAGTGTGCACTATAAAAACAAAATAAAAGGTACATGATGAAATTGATTGATGAACTTGTTGCTTCAGTTTCTCAGAAATTCAGCCAAGATAAATCTTTAAAGCAGTCATGAATCATCGAAAGAAAAAACTCGATAAAAATAGTTCCGCAATTGTGCATCCTACGTACGTTCACATACATGTGCTCGGACCTGGAGCACTGCTCCACCCTTCAAACAAAAGACAGAGCACCAACCAACACAAAAACAAACGTCAGATATGCATTATGCACAGTCACTGTGACGAAGCTCATGAACCAGAAACAAAAGATTTAGAGAGATCTAGCAGCAAATAGATAGCGCCTAATATAAGCGAGTTGTCTGGATAGGTGCAGGTACAAACTTTAATAATAATATAATATTAAGATAAGTAGGTGTTAACGATGTTGTGTTAACATATTTGTGATGAATGATTCCGTTATATTGTTCAGGTGGTCAATGCAGTTGGATAATGTGATGAATTCAACCAGAGGGGGTCAAATTTCCAAATAAGATGAAGTAGAAAGGTGGAGCTGGTAGCACTGCTAGGCACTGAACAGCAAACAAAAATGAGCAATGAGAAGACGCAAGAATAGATAAAAATTTCGCCCAAAGTAAGTAAGTAAACTTCGTCAACAACAGAGAAAACTATGTACACAAAAGCGACGCACAAAAGTTAACATGTAAACTGCAAACATGTATAATAGGGCAGAAATACAAATCTTCAGAGAGAGTGAACGAGAGAGAGTGAAAGAGAGAGCAGGAGAGGCTCGCATGCTGATTGAATATCGATCGTTGTTCGTGACTCATCTTGCATATCAAATCATATTACATTGGGTCTCGGAGTTGTGGCGAATAATTTTCATACTATTTTTTGCATTAAAGCGAAGTGTTTTGTGCCAGCTTTTTCAGATGATACTGATGAAAAAAGAGAGGGTAACATCAAGATCATATAATATAAGGGGTGGGGAACAGAGTGCAATTAAGATATTGCCTCTTACAAAGACAGATAGAAAACGAAGTATTGCAAGCGCTGGGGCCGAGGGTAATATTGTAAGTTGAACCTTGGTTGAGTTGCAGGGTGAGATAAAGATAACGTTTAAGTCACCCTTTTCAGATTCATCCGCCTAATATGACGTCACTAGACATACGTCACACAACAAGGTGGCTTTTAATATAAATACACACGTAATTCAGGCCTCAAGTGGCATATAACAAGGTGGTCAGGAAGTGAGCACAGTCTATTAATAGATTTAGAGTCAGTCCCTTTATTCAAACCGTCAACAAACAAGGTTCGAAAGAAATTACCAAATTTCTTCTTTGGAAACTTTAGGGATCAGTATGAGTAACGAATCTGGCCAGACTATACAAGTATAAAGGAAAATAAACAAATAAATTTGAATTTCATACAGTACAAGGAAAGAAATCCAGCAAGGAAATCAAGTTTACATGTTAAATTTAAATGAAAGTGAACGCGGGGGCCAGGTCATAGCAACACCGTGAGAAGACGGTGGTTTATTAGAACTGCCGATATGGTAGTTGCACCATATCATGCCACGTGGCGTCATCATAACAACACGTGACGTCATCATAACACGACGTGACGTCATCATGACAACACCGTGAGAAGAAGGTGGTTTATACTAGAACTGCCGAAATGATGGTTACACGGACTTTTAAACAGAATTAAAACATTATCCTGGTAAAATTAACCTGTCGTACGGAATCGGTTATCGGATATTAGAACTACCTCGAAGGTATTCAAACCCCCATTTTCCTCCCAAAAAAGACTTTAAACTTGTCTGGTAGATAAGGAAATAAGCGTCAGGTGTCCACTAGCATGTATATTGTATAATCACAACAAAACACGAGAAGATACTGCCAGACAGTACTGATCACAGAGCTAGAACACAGAACTAGAAGTGATCACAAAGCTCGAACACAGAACTAGAAGTGATCACAGAGCTAGAACACAGAACTAGAAGTGATCACAGAACTAGAACTGATCACAGAGCTAGAACACAGAACTAGAAGTGATCACAGAGCTAGAACACAGAACTAGAAGTGATCACAGAACTAGAACTCAGAACCAGAAGTGATCACAGAGCTAGAACACAGAACTAGAAGTGATCACAGAACTAGAACTCAGAACCAGAAGTGATCACAGAGCTAGAACACAGAACTAGAAGTGATCACAGAGCTAGAACACAGAACTAGAAGTGATCACAGAACTAGAACTCAGAACCAGAAGTGATCACAGAGCAAGAACACAGAACTAGAAGTGATCACAGAGCTAGAACACAGAAATAGAACTGATATCAGAGCTAGAACACAGAACTAGAAGTGATCACAGAGCTAGAACACAGAACTAGAAGTGATTACAGAGCTAGAACACAGAACTAGAAGTGATCACAGAGCTAGAACACAGAACTAGAATTGATCACAGAGCTAGAACACAGAACTTAAAGTTATTACAGAGCTAGAACACAGAACTAGAAGTGATCACAGAGCTAGAACTCAGAACTAGAAGTGATCACAGAGCTTGAACACAGAACTAGAAGTTATCCCCAAGCTAGAAGTGTCAGTGCCGTGATCTGTTAGTGTTACTTAGCAGCCTGTTAATAACCCCCCTGAACGAAGACTGGTAGTGTTTGGAAATGATTCGATTAATTAGCACGTTAATATCTGATTACAAGGAACGCGTGTAAAGATCAAGATACACTACACCCTAGAACGAGAGATAACATTGCCGGTACGTGACTCTTCTGTTCTCCAGAGAGAGAAAGAGAGCTTTAATATCTGATTACAAACCTACGCCATCGATTGTGTAAATATCAAGGTTTAAACATCAAGCTGATACAGATCTACAAAGAATTCAAGACACGAGAGATAACCGAGGTATAAAACAGGAGATAGTACGTGACTTTGAGAGAGTGTAATCTGCCACTAACTAGATGTCAATGTTAACTACAGTCTACAGAAATGTTAGCAGTAAAAGTGTGTTTAACCGCCTTACGTCGGCTCTGGTATGGCTGGAGCTGTGCATGATTCTGCCGTATATAAACAATTTAAAATGTTTGTAAACAATTTAAATTTAAATGTAGGTGGATGCCCAACTTATGCCCCAACCATCGCAGAATTCGACACGAACTGAGGTTTGCCAAACCCTAAATTCGACTCTCGAACTCGAGGACGCTACCTGGACTCTAGTTCGAAACGTATTGTTGTTCGTCAAACCCTAGAGTTATATTCTGTCGAACTAGAGTACGCTACCTGCACTCTAGTTCGACAAGAGATTACGTGTCGAACTAGAGTACGTGAATCAAATCGGACATCTGCGAATAATAAAATGCATATTTAACATCATACCGATAAGAAGTACTACAGATATTAAAGATCGAGGGATTTTGCACTGAAAATATGCAGATGAATAATGGATATTGTAGGTCTGATGACGCTTCTCGAATCGAGATTAGATGATTGACTGCCATGGAGGTGGAACTGAAAATCATTACTGGTCTTATCGTATTAAAATTAGTCTTGTTCGAGTATAATGATGCCGCTTTACCAAAATCATGCTACAATATCGGATCTGTTAAAGTGGACGTAAAACTGCACAATCGATTGCACTTGGTGAAATAAAATACCCTTACCTCTTATGGAAATGAGCTAAGAGCAATATGACAATGAGGATCACTCTAGACATTGTGGCTCACTCTTATAGACTTATATAGACTTTATTATAGGCTTGAGTCCAACAATTTCCAATGTCGTATCTCTTAAGTGTGGTTATATAACTTTGTCTTCGGCAAAAATAACAATGCCGCTAAAACTTAAACCGACTATGTACATGTTTGCATGTTCCTGTGAAATGCATTAGTTGGCTTATCATTCGGGTGAGGTAAGGCAGTAAACTCTAATGTACGATAACAGTACAAGAGACAAGATAAGAGTGTATCGTCTAATCTTTTAAGACACTAGTTCGGTAACTGTGTTCTTTGTCAGGAAAAAGTATTTGTTACAGTGGATCTGGTGACATCACTGTACCTTAGTATAGATGATAGATAGTAGATCCATTAGTGAGATGATTTTTAGAATGTCGAGACAAAATTGTCATCTGATATCTGGTTAATTTTGCAATACTGTAGGCAGAGGCAGGGTGGCCCAAAAGTAACTGCCCACACGCAACCCTTTAACAACTAACGTAATTCGTGTCAGAATTTCACACAAATTTCAGAGAATATAGATATGGGTCAAACTTTCTGAAAGTTTCGCAACATTTCATTGATTACAGAGAAGGTGGCACGCCACTCCCTTCTTTTCACTATTAGTATCTTTCTTGATAAAACTAAGCTTAGGAGAAAACTAAGTAAGGACCCGTATATAATACGTGTAACTGTAAGGTCGCTATGTTACGAATGAACACTAAACTAAGTACCCATAAACCCCAATAATGAGTATGACTGGAAAAAAAACCGTCAACCCTGACAAAATATTATCTCGGAGAATAATTATGCCACAATATTATGCTAAAGATTACTTAGCTATAAACACCCGCGAAAATATCATCGTAAATACGGTTATTGTTGAATGACGAAATGCTGCAAAAGGGGTTAGCACATTTAGCTAAGCACTGGCAATTTCTAATGTGCACTTGACTGGGTTAAAAATAGCACCAACCCTTTCATTTCGCCACAATATTATAAAATTTATAGTTTTCGAAGAAGAAACTTTCTAAAGTATCATTCAGCATTCAATAACGTGCCGTTGCACAACATATGATGGTAGCCACGGTTAATGACCAGTATTTTATCTTGGAAACCAAAGTATGAAAGCCTCCGAGAGCACAATAGGGTGTAGTTAATGGTGCAATGGTTGTGAAGCAAATATAAATGCATTATACAATATACAATATACATGCTCCAAAATTAATTCGGATTTTTTACGGAGCTGTGCGTCACATGCACCACCCATAGCAACCGTGTACCCATGGCAACCGTCGCAAATTATACAGAATACCATGCACCACGAAAGCAATTAATATTAGTATTACCATTGACGCAAGAGATGCGAGGGAGTTACTCTCAGAAGGTTTCCGAGAGAGCGACTTTAGAAAACCATCCACCTCATCAACCTCCTCCTCCTCCTCCTCGCTCCAACTAGTTTCCAGACTACTTGAAGCAGTATCCACCATTGAATTAGACCGGGAATATGAGAAGACTTTGTGGGCGAGCTCGGTGGCTCGTCTCACCAGGAAGGGAGAGGACCGATCTGACAAGGCCACGTCCCCCTCTGAACCTCTGTGCCTGCTCATCCTGTTGGAGAACGTGCTCCGTCTCTTGAGAGAGGCTGGCAGATCAGTTTTCCTTGTCTGGTCAGTTTTTCCGGGCTGGTCGGTAAACTTCCTTGATGACTGGGTTCTGGTAACTGTGGGTTTTGAAGTTGAAGTGGTCCCCGGGTCAAAGTTCACACGTTTAGTTTTACTACCGATAGGAATATCAGGCACCTTAAAAGACACCTCTGATTTAGTTTTAATATTAAACCCTACCCCTGAGTCTGATTCAGTGCGAAGGACTGTGTCCTCTTTACTTTCGGAAAGGGGTTTCTGATAAGTGTCTTCATCGTTCGTTATGGGTGGTTTCAGGCAAGGTTGGAGGGAAGTGCTACTTCCGTTAACTGATGGTTCCGAGTGAGTCCCATTAATCGAATCAGGCAGGTAGGTGATGCCCGTCCTGCTAAGGGGCCGTGAAGAAACAATGTTTTTCCCGTTAACAGGCTGACAATAACTGAGATCTGATTGCAAGTAGATTGAATTGGACTGCAAGAAGGTTGAGTTAGTTGGGGTCAGAAGAGCGGCGTCAGGATCTGACTCAAGATCTGAACCCAGCTCCTCCGATTCACTTGCAGTAAAATGTCGACAACCTGACGAGGATGTGTCGTCAGGATAACACGAGATACTACTCTCAGTCGCAGAGAGATATGAGATACTATCCTCACTCTCTGTGCGATGTAAACCAGGTAAAAGTTGAGCAGGGTCGTGAGCTCCATCAGCAAACGGAGCAGCACCAAAAGTTGGTAACATCAAGGCGTCATGATAACCACACTCCGTTTCAGTCACGTGGGCGGCTACGTCAGCAGTCACGTGACTATCCCCACTAGTCACGAGACAGTCCCCCGGGTGGAGGGACACACCGTACTGGGAGGAGCTGGTCGGGGTACTGTCATCTTCACTCTGGTGATCAGCAGCCTGCAGGGACATGTTGAGATCTAGAGACTGGGGCACTGCTGGTCTCATCCTCTTCCTCTTCATGGAGTTGTGCCGTCTCATCTCCTCCGATCTAATGTGTCACAAGAGAGATAAGTTCAATAAATCACAACAAAACAATCAGGACTAAACGTATATATAGACGTACAAACGTAAGAAGCAGAGTCGCACTGTACAGTGGACTGTGTGTATATTTATAATAACACTGGCTGAGTGGAGCACAGCGAGATGTCCACTGTATCAAGACTGAAATATGCAGCTCAAGTGTGATGAGTAAGCAATATACAGAAACTACACTGAGAGCGAAACAGTGTAGTTGAATCAACCACAGGGACGTTCAACATCACTACAAAACAAGAGTAATATAGTCCACTGTATCAAGAGTAAAATATGCATCAGTAGTCATACACTACACTTACGGGAGTAATATACTGGGTCACTAGGGCTACACTGGGAAACAAAGAACACACTAAAGTAAGTCCTACATGAATTATTGAACATTTCTCACACACAGAGTGGGCTGGAATTATTATGTGCGTCGCGTGTCTCAGCCTGTTCCTCTAGGATGTAGAATTGTATTCAATAAAATATACTGTAGATCTGTTGATTATTAGGTGACCATTATCAGGACCTAGCTGACTAGGGGGCGTATTGATCCGTTTTACTTACATTGATTATACGTAATAAAGTTACTGATCTGCGATTTGTTTCTTTGTGCTAGCTCGCTTAGTTAAAGTTTGGAAAAAGTAATTTGATTTTTTTGCTGCTAATGAGGTTGACGTTTGTTGCGAGGATGTTGGGTATTGAATAGTGGGTATTACATATATATCGTATATTTCTGGTAATGCGTATTACTTTGAGACTATTGTCGCTGAACAATAGACATGAGTCAACCAGAGTAAACAAAAGCAAGACAAACGGATCACAACACTGCTTAGAACAATGAAAGTTGACCCATATTATACATTTAATTTCCTCTCCTTATTGCATCATCGTTAATATGAGCCTTGTTTCGTCGAGGTAAAAGTGATTCCAGGAAAGAAAATGAATTATGTAGAAAGGAAGAACAGGAAGAATAACATACGATCAATGCTAATGATAAAACATGGCAGCTGGGTTCCACGGAACGATTATAATAATGTATAAATCGTTAAATGTTAGTGTAACATTATCTATTATATGTTATCATTATAATATGTATTCATGATCTCCCTGCCAACGCTAATTAATTGATCAAGATTACCAAATAATAACCAAATACACAATCATTGTCAACTAATTAAACCAAAGGAAATAAGATCCTTGTTGACAGGTTAAACGTACATTTAACTTCTTATCTCCCAAACATGCGAGACATGTTTATTGTTTAATGAAGCGTGTTTAGTTGAAATCAAATCCCCAATTTTCTGAGAAAATTAGACATCATTTTCTTTCTCCCAATGCAAGACTCCCGTCAAATTGGTGTTTAACTGTAATTTTATAAAAAATTGTCTGGAGAAATTATTATCTAGGTTAACTATACGTAGGTCATAGATACATAACAATAACGACGAGACAAACGTATTCGAGGACAGGAAGGACGGGAAACTTGCTACTCTCATGTTGCCGAAACGTCGACAACTAATTTGTTTTGAAACACTGAGTGAAGACTCTCACTTCGTCATCAACTATCATAAAAATATATGATCGACCCACTCATAAGAGCGAAGAAAGATTACCAATAATTCTCACCTTCACTTTAAAAGACCCGTGAGGAAGGCTCCTTTGTTTGGTGAGCCGTTTCAGCTGTCTGCCCTCCTCCGTCGAGTAGTTCTTTATCCGTACCGAGGACATCTCACCTTCATTAATCAAAAGCTGTTCGATCGGGTGATATTTAAAGCTTAGTTCCGCAAATAATTATATTAGATAATCAACAAATAATTATAATTATACCACAATTTGGTTACACTAGCAGGAACCCGTATAATATAACCCTAAACGGTGTCAAGACTCAAAATACTAAAATAATTATTACCTATTTAATTGGCGTTTTTGACACCACTTGGGGGTCCAAATTTTAGGCTCTAAAATCATTATTCCTTGGCCAATTTTTTATTTTTTCATGCTGATTTGAAGGCCATTAAAGCATTTGACTCAGCCAAAAAAGTTCCAGTTGTATATCTTTTACGGTTTTTGCGGAAAGTCGCGTTAAAGTTGATGCCGTGGTGTCAGTAAAATGGCACAGATATATATATATATTTCATGGCTGGACTTCTACACAATAAAAGAAAGCGGTTGTGATTAGATCGTCGAAAGTCTTTGCATCATTTATTTACATCAATTCTGAGAAATTATATCATTAAAGTAACTACAACAAATACGAATCATATACAATTGAGAATAAATACAAACTAAAAGCAGTGGGGAAATCTGGGGAAATCTATCGTCTCGATATATATATATATATAACTTATGTCCAAAGTTTGTTCGCCAATGGGGTGTGTCTGGGTGTCAAAGATCTTCAAGGTGGGTGCTACTTGTGATGAACTCTAGAAGGATGGGGTGGTAATACTCGGTCTGGCCGTCTGGAAGCCCATAGAATTCCAGTTCAGAAACCGAGTAAGGAGGTGCGGCTACTGATGAGAAGCCTCCTTAAAGTTTATTTGGGTTAGAAACGACATCTGGGTCCCTACCCTCGCACAAGATTATTCTCAATTTTCTTGTTGTGTCCACAACTATACCGTTGATCAGAGTCACATCTGATGACTTCAGTGAAAGGGCTGATGACTTCAGTGAAAGAGCTGGTGACCTAGTGAAAGTGCTGGTGACGATGAGAAAGACCATAAACCAGGGATTCCTTCGGGAGCATGTAAGATTATGTCCAAAGTTTGTTCGCCAATGGGGTGTGTCTGGGTGTCAAAGATCTTCAAGGTGGGTGCTACTTGTGATGAACTCTAGAAGGATGGGGTGGTAATACTCGGTCTGGCCGTCTGGAAGCCCATAGAATTCCAGTTCAGAAACCGAGTAAGGAGGTGCGGCTACTGATGAGAAGCCTCCTTAAAGTTTATTTGGGTTAGAAACGACATCTGGGTCCCTACCCTCGCACAAGATTATTCTCAATTTTCTTGTTGTGTCCACAACTATACCGTTGATCAGAGTCACATCTGATGACTTCAGTGAAAGGGCTGATGACTTCAGTGAAAGAGCTGGTGACCTAGTGAAAGTGCTGGTGACGATGAGAAAGACCATAAACCAGGGATTCCTTCGGGAGCATGTAAGATTATGTCCAAAGTTTGTTCGCCAATGGGGTGTGTCTGGGTGTCAAAGATCTTCAAGGTGGGTGCTACTTGTGATGAACTCTAGAAGGATGGGGTGGTAATACTCGGTCTGGCCGTCTGGAAGCCCATAGAATTCCAGTTCAGAAACCGAGTAAGGAGGTGCGGCTACTGATGAGAAGCCTCCTTAAAGTTTATTTGGGTTAGAAACGACATCTGGGTCCCTACCCTCGCACAAGATTATTCTCAATTTTCTTGTTGTGTCCACAACTATACCGTTGATCAGAGTCACATCTGATGACTTCAGTGAAAGGGCTGATGACTTCAGTGAAAGAGCTGGTGACCTAGTGAAAGTGCTGGTGACGATGAGAAAGACCATAAACCAGGGATTCCTTCGGGAGCATGTAAGATTATGTCCAAAGTTTGTTCGCCAATGGGGTGTGTCTGGGTGTCAAAGATCTTCAAGGTGGGTGCTACTTGTGATGAACTCTAGAAGGATGGGGTGGTAATACTCGGTCTGGCCGTCTGGAAGCCCATAGAATTCCAGTTCAGAAACCGAGTAAGGAGGTGCGGCTACTGATGAGAAGCCTCCTTAAAGTTTATTTGGGTTAGAAACGACATCTGGGTCCCTACCCTCGCACAAGATTATTCTCAATTTTCTTGTTGTGTCCACAACTATACCGTTGATCAGAGTCACATCTGATGACTTCAGTGAAAGGGCTGATGACTTCAGTGAAAGAGCTGGTGACCTAGTGAAAGTGCTGGTGACGATGAGAAAGACCATAAACCAGGGATTCCTTCGGGAGCATGTAAGATTATGTCCAAAGTTTGTTCGCCAATGGGGTGTGTCTGGGTGTCAAAGATCTTCAAGGTGGGTGCTACTTGTGATGAACTCTAGAAGGATGGGGTGGTAATACTCGGTCTGGCCGTCTGGAAGCCCATAGAATTCCAGTTCAGAAACCGAGTAAGGAGGTGCGGCTACTGATGAGAAGCCTCCTTAAAGTTTATTTGGGTTAGAAACGACATCTGGGTCCCTACCCTCGCACAAGATTATTCTCAATTTTCTTGTTGTGTCCACAACTATACCGTTGATCAGAGTCACATCTGATGACTTCAGTGAAAGGGCTGATGACTTCAGTGAAAGAGCTGGTGACCTAGTGAAAGTGCTGGTGACGATGAGAAAGACCATAAACCAGGGATTCCTTCGGGAGCATGTAAGATTATGTCCAAAGTTTGTTCGCCAATGGGGTGTGTCTGGGTGTCAAAGATCTTCAAGGTGGGTGCTACTTGTGATGAACTCTAGAAGGATGGGGTGGTAATACTCGGTCTGGCCGTCTGGAAGCCCATAGAATTCCAGTTCAGAAACCGAGTAAGGAGGTGCGGCTACTGATAAGAAGCCTCCTTAAAGTTTATTTGGGTTAGAAACGACATCTGGGTCCCTACCCTCGCACAAGATTATTCTCAATTTTCTTGTTGTGTCCACAACTATACCGTTGATCAGAGTCACATCTGATGACTTCAGTGAAAGGGCTGATGACTTCAGTGAAAGAGCTGGTGACCTAGTGAAAGTGCTGGTGACGATGAGAAAGACCATAAACCAGGGATTCCTTCGGGAGCATGTAAGATTATGTCCAAAGTTTGTTCGCCAATGGGGTGTGTCTGGGTGTCAAAGATCTTCAAGGTGGGTGCTACTTGTGATGAACTCTAGAAGGATGGGGTGGTAATACTCGGTCTGGCCGTCTGGAAGCCCATAGAATTCCAGTTCAGAAACCGAGTAAGGAGGTGCGGCTACTGATGAGAAGCCTCCTTAAAGTTTATTTGGGTTAGAAACGACATCTGGGTCCCTACCCTCGCACAAGATTATTCTCAATTTTCTTGTTGTGTCCACAACTATACCGTTGATCAGAGTCACATCTGATGACTTCAGTGAAAGGGCTGATGACTTCAGTGAAAGAGCTGGTGACCTAGTGAAAGTGCTGGTGACGATGAGAAAGACCATAAACCAGGGATTCCTTCGGGAGCATGTAAGATTATGTCCAAAGTTTGTTCGCCAATGGGGTGTGTCTGGGTGTCAAAGATCTTCAAGGTGGGTGCTACTTGTGATGAACTCTAGAAGGATGGGGTGGTAATACTCGGTCTGGCCGTCTGGAAGCCCATAGAATTCCAGTTCAGAAACCGAGTAAGGAGGTGCGGCTACTGATGAGAAGCCTCCTTAAAGTTTATTTGGGTTAGAAACGACATCTGGGTCCCTACCCTCGCACAAGATTATTCTCAATTTTCTTGTTGTGTCCACAACTATACCGTTGATCAGAGTCACATCTGATGACTTCAGTGAAAGGGCTGATGACTTCAGTGAAAGAGCTGGTGACCTAGTGAAAGTGCTGGTGACGATGAGAAAGACCATAAACCAGGGATTCCTTCGGGAGCATGTAAGATTATGTCCAAAGTTTGTTCGCCAATGGGGTGTGTCTGGGTGTCAAAGATCTTCAAGGTGGGTGCTACTTGTGATGAACTCTAGAAGGATGGGGTGGTAATACTCGGTCTGGCCGTCTGGAAGCCCATAGAATTCCAGTTCAGAAACCGAGTAAGGAGGTGCGGCTACTGATGAGAAGCCTCCTTAAAGTTTATTTGGGTTAGAAACGACATCTGGGTCCCTACCCTCGCACAAGATTATTCTCAATTTTCTTGTTGTGTCCACAACTAGTAAGATGTCAAGAAAAGTTCGACCACAAAGGATAACAAGCTTGGTTAACAAAATAAAAGTGTAGCTTAACTTCACGGTATGTTCAGTAATAACCTAATAATCCTGCCGGTGCTAACACGGATGATGTTTGACCTTTTCATTAAACGGTTTATTCTGTATCCGGCACCTAAAACGTAAAACCAAACCCTAACCCTACCTTCATGGCATGCCCGAACAGGGAACAAGGATAAAGTTGAGCAAAAGGTCTGAATACCGGTGGGGACTGGGGAGGTGAATTTGTATTGACAATTGACGTGTCAATTCTTCTGGAGTTTGATTGCCAAATAATAGTTAGCGAATCAATGTCAGGTGGCAGACAAGAATACAACCTGCTTTCCCACGCCCACTACAGCATCCGACTTTTAGATGTATAACTACAACTTTATCCCTTAGAGGGAGGGCGTCAACCTCAAAAATATACATAAAAACCTAAACCTATTTTGAAATCGGAGGGAATAATAGGTATTTATAGGTATTTTACCAAACATCGTCTAGGGCAGCTAAAAGTTACTTTGTGGACGTTCAGAAGATTGTGAGCAACATTGATTTTTTGAAATTTTAGGTGAAAATAACATGACTAGATTTTTACTTAAAAATGTTCGATAAAATGTGTTTGGAAGTATTTTTAATTGTTGTTCAAAATGTTCAGAAACTTCTATATAAGTAACCTTTTGATAGTCTGAACTGTTCATAATCCTTTGATCAAATTAAAAACCCTATACAACCCAAGTTTAAGGTACACAAAGGCAAAAACACAATTTTTTCCAACCCCAAAAAATTGATTTTAAAACTTGATATCAACCCCGGCCCCTTATGCAGTAAAAACACTTTAAAACAACAACACTATTAATAGAATTGAATATATTATGTTAAAAGTGGGAAAAATACTGAAAAAAACAAAACCTTCAAATAACCATAAATACCTATACCTATATTGAAATCAGAGGGAATAATAGGTATTTATGAGTTTGATGCCCCACAACTACAATTACTTTATCCCTTCCCTTAGAATAAACACTTTTCCATTTTCAGAATCACGCGACAGAAAACTTTCTGACGCAGTTAAACGTTTGTTAAAATCCATGAAGAACAATATCGGTCGGTTCCACGGCTGAATCCGACAACTAAACGGACAGTTTAATTTGATAGCGCTATTTATTGTGAATCCTAAGTTTACTGAGTATCCTAAGTTTACTGAGTATCATAAGTTTACTGAGTATAGTATTAGTATCCTAGTATACTGGGTATCATACTAGAATTCCTAATTTACTGAGTAAACTGAACAAGCTAAAAAACACTCGTACGAGGTGCTGGAGATCTCCTCACGAGCAAATCACCATCACCAAATTTATCAAATCAGAACAAAACTAACTGCAAGTATCAGTGAAATGTCTCAAAACGGAGGCCTCCTCAAAACCACGACTAGACGGAGACAAACTCACCAAAACGCCAAAACAAGCATGACAAACCAGATTACACATGATCACAAAACTGACAAGTTGAAGGTTATCTGCACGACTTTAGCAGGCGCTAACACGTCAAGACATCATGATAAAGGTTTATACTGGAACTTCACCGCGAAAGAAAGTAGAGCTCTCCCTCTATTACACATGCAATATGAAGCTAGAAACCATATGTGACAGCTTTAATGCGATTTTGTAAGCCAATAGGTTATTTTGTCGAGTGACTGAAATTCCGATCATCAAGTGGTTACCGTCTCCAGGATCACGCGCATGATTGGTCAATTTGATGCACGTGGGCAGCTTGCTTCGCCGTGATTGGTCAGTAAGGTGCACGTGGGATGAATGTGGGGCTGGGATTGGATGAGTAATTAGAGCCACGTAAGTCAGTATTGGGTATCAGTATTTGTCCCACCTTGACGAGTAGTTGGGTGGTTATCATTAGGGGAAAAGGTGGATATGGTTCTAGGAGTTAGAGTTAAAGTTAGGAGTTATAGCTAAAGTTTAATGGTCTGCATAAATCCTGTAAAAGCCATCTCAACCTAACAAAAATCCAAAAAATACAGCCGAGACCCCTAATAAAGTAAGGTTGCAACTTATTGGGGATAAAATCAACAAGCAAGGTATCTTCATAACGAATGATATGTGACAACCACTGGCGACAAACTTAATTAAGATGGGAGGATCTGTAATGAATCTGCGACATATGCAGCTAATATCTGATCTAATAAAAGGCTTTTTATAACGAATAATCAATTTGATATTGATATACTTCTCTGTCACTATAAAAGCTTCGGATCATTCAGAATAAATTTATAGTTCAACTCTGCACCTTATATGCTTTGACTGGAGTCAACGCATATTAGTCAAAGGGAGGAAGAATCATTCTCCTTGCTTCAAGAGCTACTGAACTTAAGAGGAATTAGGAAGGACAGGCATGGCTCGAGGAGATAATTTGGAGGAGGGAGATTGTGCAACCAGGAGAGGAGCAAGCCGCGAGTTTGCCGCCAAACAGATTTATAACTAGCACACCAGAGAGATTGCTGAAAAATAAACGTCTAGACTCTCCAAAATAAATCGAATAGGGTCAAACTCATTCAAAATTAGAAAATATATGGTTGTTTTTATGCAAACAATTAACAAACCACTGCACCCTCAGAGGTCACGATAATAGTGGAGATCTCGATGAAAGTGCAGGAAAAATTTGCATTAAGTCGAAAGGAGATTGAACTACTTTAAAAAGCAAGCACGATATGTAGAGATTACGCACAGTGACTCCGTACTAAACGTACAGGTGTATTAGGACAGCAGATATCAACAAACAAACCGTTGTTTATACATGAGAAATGAGCCGCACATTCTCAACCATACTGAGTATAACCTACACAAACACTACACCAAGTAACGCTACACAACCTACACAAGTACACAACCTACACAAACATTAAGTATCAACAGCCTGACAGTGCACACGTCAAATAAACCACTGCCAATATCTGATCCCAACCCAACCATGCAAGAAACAAATTATGAAGAACAAATAAGGAAGCGCCCACTGTTGATAAGTTGACAGATTTCAACCCTGTGACCTATGATCTAAACGTCAAAGCAAATAAAGCGTCTAAGCATCAGACTATCAGAGCTAGACGTGTCGTCCCAGTAACAGTTGCTAAGTAACAGAGGTGATTGTTTCAGTAACAGAAGCGTTTGTCTAGACACAATCCCAAGCAGACGTGTCTGTTAATTTCTATATTAGGCATAGAATACAGTCTACAAAGCAGTCGCCACATTGTCTGACAATATCATTATTATGTCTACAAGCTCATTTTAAGTTGCTGGAATCAGGGAACGGTTGAAGAAGCAGGGTATTACCGATATTACCGATATAACCGATATTACCTCGGTACGACAAACATCTCTAGGAAACAATAATCAGGCCTGCGAGAACGAAACAGCAGGATCTGCTCAGCAATCAACTACAACAGTCAGTACAATACACGCTAGCTCAAATGAGTCGAGCCAAACAGTAATTATTGATTTTCCGGGTACAAGAAGTGCAGGGCCGAGCAGAGCCGAGCGCAGTCTCTCTCTCTTTCTCTTTCACTCTATATACCTCTAGATGTGTAGTGTGGTGTACTTCCCTCCACTTCCGTAGTGTCTATATACTCTATAATAGTGTGCATTGTCAGTAGGATTTTACTTATCATTATCATAATTGAGTACGATTATTTTATTTATTAATATTACTCCCGATTATGACGTTATCAATTACCTAATTTTCCTAATTGCTTATCTAGCAGCAATATTAATGCAGTTTATACTAACGAACGGAGTCAACTATAAGCAGACCGGAACGTCTGATGCAATGTAAGGTGAGCAATGTTAAGTTGAAAGTTATTCCCACTAGCAGCTGGTCTGTTGAAGCTGAACGAAATGATAAGACGAAATAATTGGACGAATAAAAGTTAGTTAATTTATTTCTCTGCCACAACAGCTTCATCAGAATTCAAATTATTTTTTATATAGTAGTGTTAAAAGCATTAAAGTAAAACCCATGTTTGTGCTCTAACCCAACATAAAAACGTTTTCAGGGGAATAAGTATTGACAAAATGGGGGTTCTCCCCTGCACCTACCTGAATACACCAGTTATAGTCACTAGTATAGTCTCCATCACTCATAACCCTCTTTCTGCTCATCCTCTCCATCATGGTAAGTTTCATAGCTGCGGGTAGTGAGATCCTGGTACCCCCCGGTAAAGAGTTCCTGTGCATCTCCCTGCACCTCCTGGTGGGGTCACCTTTCATTCCTCTTCTACCAGGACCTGGGGGACTCCTGGGGTCCGACCCAATACTGTGCCCCCTGGGAGCACTGTTTCTTCTGGTAGCTTCTACAAACACAGACGGGTCTGTGTCAGATCTGTCCCTCTTATCTTCTTCAGTTGGTTTCCCCTCTGTTTTCTCTATTTGTGTTGCTAGTGTGCTCGGAGAAAAGTCAAACCTGGTGTTGGTGATGTCCAGTCTCTTGGTGGTAGAGACGTGGTACTTTGCGGAAGGGGAGCATGGTGGGCTCGTCATTCTAAAAAACAGTTTTTACAGTATCTATTTTTGAATATCGCGTACGGCGTACGACGAATAACGATGATAAAATCAGAAAGCTAAAACGAAACGCGTACAAAAAGCTAAATTCGTTACAAAACCAGCAGTTTTTATATCAGAGGAAAATATGATAACTGGAAAATTGATAAAATTACGTCAACGATAAGAAAAAATTTCAAAACAAAGGAATGAACATGAATTAGGGAGTGGTGAAAAGAAATGCGGTACTTTTCGTTTTGAGCAACATGATATACTTATCAAATTACAGACGAGACAAGTACAAGGACCCCCACTGTATCTGATTCTATCTTTGTATCCACCTGAACCAACCATTTATATGATAAAGCGTGCAAATTACTCTACTGATGAATGAAGTTTACAGTGGAAACTTGAGTCACGGTACACACTCATGTGTGTTTATCTACTTTTACACGAAAAAGGGCATGGTATTGGCACACTTCCAAAAGAAAGATGCACAGACATATTAACGGTTACAGTATTACGAACCTTAATTAGAGAGAATATATGTAGTAACTTTATATTATTAATACGAACCTTCCACTACTTTATTACCCAATCACACACCTCGGTCCTATATAGTATATATACTAGGTCCGCACTTACTTGGTGAGAATTGTAACGATAATGAAGCGGGATGTGGGAGTATTAAATCACTGCGTTTATTTTCCTGCTGAATGACGACCTATTAATTATTATTATTATTACGAAAACACCTAATAATTTAGAATCGACTTTTCCTTATCCCCAGACTGGAGACTCCTGCTCTTGTTACTAGCCCACGCCGTACCGGCCTTTAGGTTTACAATTCAAATGAGAAGTAAAATCTACACATTCACAGGCCTCGGTATAACATGAGACAGATGCTCGCATGACTGTTAACTCTATAATGATTTAGCACATACTCAATCAGCGAAACATAGATAAATATCTTGAAAAGTTCGTGATTCGTTGCTTTAAACCACATATGTCCACTAAGCCTAATGGCTCATTGACAACTCAGAAAAGACTGGGGAAACTAGAATGTCAAGTAGCATATATAAATGTACTTTAGAATGTAGTATGAGCTTTTCCAAGTGAATTGGAAACATGTGCTAAACTCATGAGTCTATGTGAATGTCCATTGTCCGTCTTTCCTAGAGAGCTGGTATTTAAGACTGTTCATCTGGAATGAGTATGGCACTTTCTGAAAGAGAACTTATATTTAGTCCAGTAGAGCAGGTTTTTACTTTTAGTACAGTGCACGAGGCTTTTAGTCCGGTGAAAGACGTTTTCAGTTCAGGATAGGAGTATTTGACTGAAAAATAATGTTTTAAATGCAATTTGATCACTTTTGGCGCAAATTATTATTATTTTGGTAACAACTTTTTTCTCCGTGTTTAAAGCGACTTCGATCATTTTACGCCAAACAAATTTGTAAAATTGTTGGTGATTAGCTTATCAGAAAATTATCCAATTAACTGATAATTGTCTAACGTGAATTTACCAAATAGAAGTTTTTCTCATTAATAAAATAATCACCCTCTATTAATTCGCAACCTTCTACGATGTTCACAACTAAAGATATTGGACAATCAAGAAAGGTGGTAAAAAGTAGCAAAAAGTGGCCTAAAGACACGTGGAAAAGTTTGGAAAAGTTGGCTAGCCATGAATTGCATCTAATGGAACTCAAAAACGTCACTAATTTTTAGGAAGCTTCTTGTGTTGCCAACGGCTGAATCTATTTTTTTAAAGAAAAAAACAGACAGGGCTTATATTTAAAATAGTCAATCACAGAAACTAAGACAGATAAACATCATAACCATCTTAAAACTGTTGCTCCGTTGCTTATAACCACAATTAAATCAACGGCCTTTGGGTTTACTATACAATTCAAATGATAAATAAAATCTACAAATCTACTGGCTCCAGTATAACATGAGACAGATGCAGGACTTATAACTTTATAACGATTTAGCGCATCCTCAATCAGCGAAACCCAGATGCAGAGATAAACATCTTAAAACTGTTCATGCTTCGTTGCTTTAAACCACAACTACTCCAACAGGTGAAAAGAGATATTACTGTTAGGAGGCCTGTACTACTATCTTAGAGCTAAGATTATGATTGCATAATTACATTGCCTAAATTCTACAGAGAACAAGGAGAAATTCGATATCCAGTTCTGGACACTACAAAGATCTCTTTCAGCCTCCTAGTAAGGGCTCTAGTAAAATGTTGTTCGGCAATTCTGATACGGTTCGTAAATCCGGTAATTCAATCAGCTGTTAAACCGATTCGTTTCAACACGATCCGTTATTATAAACACAATCTAGATACGGTGGTTGCCAAAGAAGCAGCGAATATTCTCGAACAAAACTGTTTGAGAAGTATTAAAACGACCACAATAATAATATTACAAAAGCGCAACAAGCAATGGTTTGGATGTGACATTCACAAGCAGGCTGTTAGTCACGATCTGGAGAGGTCATTATCTCATTATCCAATTAAATAATCATTATGTTTATTATTATGCGCATTTAATGTAATAATAGTTTGCATAATATTATTTCGTGTGTGATGGGAACCGATACACATCATTTTTCAAGGAAGGATCGGTTCTGTTCTATGGCTAGTCGTTTATAACATTATTAACATTTAATGTTAATTGTTATTGTTGGGGAAATTAATAACGCTTTTGTTAATAATATTGCTTTTGTGAATAATATTAATTATTTTAAGTAAGTAGTGGGGTGATAGCAGAAGCTTTATTTTTGCGATTGGACTAGTGGCCATTTTTATCTTAAAACATCTTAAGCCGGGTGACAAGTAACAACCCCAATTTCCCTCCTGATTTATGGTTATCTACAAACCCATACAATTACAGAGTTTCAAAGGATCATCGCCGCTAAATATAAGGATTTGGTCAGCGATTGGATGTTTGGATACGGGCCATCAAATTAACAATTCCGTTTTTTAGTCGATGAAAATAATTATGCAATCAGAGTCGGGACCTAATTGTCGGCCAAAACATTTTAATTATGTAGTATTTAATCGTAATATTCTTAAGACAACAGAAAAATGGAACGACAGTGATTACATTTTTTTTTTTATTGAAATCTTTCAATTATTATCATCAGAATTTATTACAATATCAATGTTGTATAGAATTTCTAAAAATGGACTAGAGAAACCAAAAAATGTCTTGACAAGTGTACAGCGATGATAACAATCAGGGGACACCAATACACCCAAATAACCAAACAAAAGGCCTCGAGAGACCTGATGAAAAGTCGAGCAATTACATTGGGCCCCAAGTGCAGAAGGAGAAAAATGGGCAAATAATATGAGCTGTGAACTTAGGAGGCATTTCTAGGTTTTTAAGAATAATTGCCACAACCCAAAAATTCTCAATTACAATTGGCTGATTTGTAATATTTCCAATGGAATGAAGTTTTAACGATAAAATTTAAATAATTAAATATAAAAGACTAAATCAAAATTGTATCCGAATAAAGCAAAAATGCGTGATGAGTACCTCAAAAAAAATTAAAACAAAAATAATAGAGAAATACACTACCCGTAGTCTGGAGAAAAAGAATTGTCAGGATCTGAACTAGGGTCAATATCTACAGATGCAGTACAAACATGTTCCTTCCAGATGTGTTTAATAAGTTCTGTTTTAAACACACCTGGTCTGATAATCTCTCGAAGGGAAAGAGGAAGTCGGTTCCAAGTGAGATGAGCTCGATAAAAGTAAGATTTAGATATAGCTGAGCCAGGTGGAATTGAAGATATTACTGATAAGTGATCAAGATGTGAGCTTCTCAGTCGGCTTGACCCGGAGAAGAAAGTAAGGTACTGAGGCAGAGTGGTGCATGGGTGGTATTGATGCACTAGGGAATGAAAGAACTTGAGATCATGGTAATCAAACCTGTACTTTAGGGGCAGAATATTTAACTGTTTACAATGGGCATTATAGATTTCCTCTACACTATAGCTTACACCGTAATCATTACGAATCCATTTGAGGGCCCTTTTCTGCAATCCTTCAAGCCTATTGATAGTGCTACTGGACGCTGGTCGCCAAATGATGGGACAGTGTTCGAATATTGAGCGTACAAGAGTAAGATACAAGACTCTTCTCTTGTTCAGATCATTAATAAAATGACAATTTCTCTTAAGCATGCCAAATTTTTGGTTAGCTTTACCATATAGAGCATCGGCCTGGCTATTAAAATTTAGATTAGACGTCATGATTATGCCTAAATCTTTTTCAGAATCTGTATAATCAAGAAGAGTTTGGCCCATAGAGTAAGTGTAACGTGTAAATGGTAAAATGCCATCTAAGGGAGACCACCTCTTAAGTATAGCTAAGACCTTACATTTATCAGGATGAAACTTCATCTTATTAGTTCTTGCCCATGTCATGAGATAATTAATATCGCTTTGAAGTATATGGTGGTCTTCCTCTTGGGATATCTCTCTCCACATTTTAGTATCATCAGCGTATAAAAGGATATTAGTGCCCTGAGAAAGTCCAGAATATATATCATTTATGAAAAGAACAAAAAGTGTTGGTCCGATTATTGAACCTTGAGGAACACCTGACAACACCGGTAGGGTTGCAGAGATAGCCCCATTAACAACTACACATTGCTGACGTCCGGAGAGGTAACTTTTCATAAATTGGAGAAGCATTCCATCGATGTTATAATAAAATTTTAGCTTGTATAGTATTAAGTCGTGGTTAACGGAATCGAATGCTTTGGCAAAATCGAAGTAAACAATATCAGATCTAATGTTCTTGTTAAGAGAGAGGGATAGGCTATCGCAGAATTCAACCATCTGAGTTGCACAAGATTTGTGAGGCAGGAAACCATGTTGACGAGGATCAATTTTATCATAACATCTACTCAAAAGTTCATCTCGAATAATTCTTTCCATGACTTTCATAACTAAGCTAGTCAAAGATATTGGCCTATAATTCTTAATGTCATTCTTGGAGCCTTTCTTGTGTACTGGAACAACAATTGCATATTTCCAATTTGAAGGTAGGAAGCCGGATACATAGCACTTTGTGAAAAGAATCTCCAGTGCTGGGGCTAACGTAAAGGCACATTTTTTAAGAACTTCACCATGGATTTTATCCGGTCCCATAGCTTTTCTAGTATTCAAATTCTTGAGAATATCTACTATCCTAGACGAACTGAAAAGGGTAGAAACATAATCAATATCATCCTGTGTGAGTGTGTTATCAACATGTACATCATAATCACTAGGCGATGAGAACTGTTGATGAAAAAAGGTATTAAATAGGTTTGCTTGGTCAGAATGATCACTTTTGTGTACATCTTCTAGGTGAATTTGTTCAGGTATGCGAGTATTCTTAGATGTTGCTTTTACATAGGACCAGAATTTCTTTGTAATTAGATTCGAATCATCCTCGTCCTCAAAGCTAGATGCCATCTTGTTGGAGGCAATTTTCTTAAAATCGCTTCTGCTTTTAGAGAACTTAAAGTACTTCTCAGCCTTGCAGGAAGGGTCCGTGGTTTCTTTATAACTTTTGTGTAGCCTTTCTTTTTCTAGGCAGGCCTGATGAGACTCAGCGTCAAACCAAGGAGGTTGGGCCCTGCCTCCAATTTTAATCTTTGGAATATGTTCATTGGTTCTTTGCTCTAAAACGTCCTTAAACTTGTTCCATGATGTTTCCATATTACCAGTGAACTCTGCCTGCCAGTCAATATCTGCAAGGTCTGCATTAAGTGCATCCCAATTTGCTCTTTTAAAATTTAAAGATTCCCTCTTTTGCGATTTGATGCGCTTCACCTTTGATTTCAAAGTAAAGGAGACTGCAAAATGGTCGGACTTACATGGAATATTATGTTCTGAAATTTTTATATCGGAGATAAGATGGGGTTTATCGGTTAAGACTAGATCAAGAATGTTTCCTCCAGTATGTGTTGGACTGGTAATAAGTTGTTCTAAACCAAAGTTACTAAAAGTATCTAGAAAGAGCTGTTCAACCGGATTTCTGCTACAGTAATTCTGCCAATCAATACCAGGTAGATTAAGATCCCCTGCAATTACAATACCTCTAACACCTCTACGTTGCCTTGCCTTCCTAACATAATCTTGGAAGGCGTTATGATTGTTGGCCCCTAAAGTACCTACCCTATAGAAGCTGCAAAGAATTAGTTTACTACCGTCCCTAAATTTGAGTGTTATACCAAGAAGCTCTGCCGGGCACTTGTACTCTAACTTAGTAGATACAATATCAATGTCCCTACGTATAGCAACTAAAACGCCACCCCCATGCTTCCTAAATCTTCTTGGATTCTGTGGATCTGGTGGATGGGTTTGTAAGGAACGATCAAGTCTAAAAACTTTGTACGATTCAGGTATGACTTCAGAGTCAATGATAGACTTTTTAAGCCAAGATTCATTGATCAGGAGGATGTCCGGTTCATGGCAGTGAATATAGTGATGGAGTTCAAATATTTTAGTGTTGTCAAAAGAAGGATTGTCGGACTGTAGCTGTGAGAAGGGAATCAGGCCATGCGTATTAAAAGAAACAACCTTGAGGTATGTAGTAGGCCCAGGGTTAAGTAAGCTTGGGTTGACAATAATTAAAAGGACAGCGTTCAAGGTATGTATCCAAAGCATGCAGCTAACAGTAATAATATTGAGGTAGTGCATAATTAGCTGAATGTATCCGTAACTGTCTGGCTTGTTTTCAAGACCAGTGAAGTTCAGCTTGCCAAGTAAGCCAGGAGAAGCCCCTAATATTTTATAAAGCCACCAGTCTTTTTTGAAGAGAAAAAACATTAATACCGCAGCATAGCTTTTGCTATGACTGTGGAAGAGATGAATAAATTCATTGTCTGAGATGCTGTGGAAGGCTGTGACAGTAAAAGGTCTAAAATGACACTCCAAAGCCATCCCAATCGTCACACTCATCACACATAATGCAAAATAGAGATACAAATAAATCAAAACAAAAAGTCTTAAAGCATCAAGAACCCCGATGTCGGGCACAAAGTTACCTGTTATACTAACCTGCTTAGATCTGCGGTTCTTACTGTTGTTATAAATACCAACTCTTAATCTATATTGACTTAGATCTATCATCTAGTAGCATTAAGGGAACCCTGTTAACCGACATCCAGCTCCAAAAACTTTTAAAACACAGTCTAATATATCTTAAAATTCGAATTATGAAAACTAGCTTGACCCCTAAAGCCCTAATAGTAATTACTGAAAAGTGAATGGGTCAAAAAAGTTACTATGAACCGCTCTCAGATAAAGTTTAGCTAGGACACCCATGCCCCTAGCCTCACTGGGATGGATGTCTCCAGCCTTGAAAAATCTATCATCTCTGATATGAGGTACTCGTGGATCAAAGTATCGTAGAGAAAATGGACGAAAAGCGTCTAACATATGGAATCTTCGATATATACATTCATTTTTTTTTTTTTTTTGATGACACTATTCATTTTCATAACAAAAGAGTTAGTTCTCCAGTCATGCCTGCTTTTGCAAGGCAGAGGTAAAAGGGACTGAAAATAAACTTTTGAAGAAGTATAAAGTTCTTTGATTAAAGCACATAGACTCTTAAATTTAAGCTTAATCTTATCTAAAGAGTCCGCATATCTAATGTCGTTCGTTCCGACACTAATACATATCTTATCATGGAATTATAATTTCCCGTTTTCTGCGATTACAAGGTAAAAGCTAGGAGAAGGGGAACACTGTGGACTCGGTTTTTTGACCATAAAAAAGGCAATGCAATTGAACGAAAAGTACAAATGACTTGCATCTCGTTGAACAGCTCCGACAACAAATAAAAAGTTAATAACATTACTGAGGTCGAATCACTGATAAATTGTATCGGGTTACCTTATTCTCTTATTAAACAGAAAAATGGCTGAATTCCTGCACTAATCGGGTACATTAGCGGTGTGAAAAAACAACAATATATTCCTGATAATGAGAAATATAATGTCATGAGGGCCAGAAACTTTCGGTTTTGATGATCTTGTTGGAATGAGCATAAATGAGCAAGGTTTTATATTAATTTGGTTTTATATTAATTCGGTTTTATATTAATCTGGTTTTATATTAATTTGGTTTTATATCAATTTGGTTTTATATCAATTTGGTTTTATATCAATTTGGAGATCGCAATATATACAGAGTAAAATATCATATCTTAGTATGGATTGATCGGCAAATAAATAAGAAAACCACAAACATTTTTGAGGACATTCCCTATTTTCAACCTCTAACAACCTCAAGTAGCCCTGCCAAAATCTCCCACAAAGATGAACCAAAGCTCAAGAAATCACATACGAATCTGAAAAGATATTTCCGGCTCAATACTATCTCGAGTCTCGATTCAAACGAACAAAACACACAAAGTAGCTTTGACACACAAAGCATAAAAGCTGCAGAAAATAGCCCTCAAATATATTGTGACTTTAAGTAGCTGTGTCTCCAAATAAGCAGGGTGTGACCATAATCCATATTATCTTCTTTACAATAAAGTGTATAAGACATGATATGAAAGTATAAAATATCGTTCTGAAATGAGGCCGAGATTGAGAATGAAATCGTTCGCTTGCCCAAGAAGTTTAGGGGGTCTCAATACTATACAAGGCTGTATTGTCTTATAAAGTTAGAACTATTTAATGTCCATTAATATTAGTCTGCCGTATATGAAAACGAGGTTCGCGTTTGCTAGCAGTGTGATAAATATAATAAGTTAAGCCTGATTACGCTAAAAATAGAAAGTCATAGCTTTGTAATAGGAATAATAGGAAAAAAAGGAATACTAGGTAGTAAGGCAATATTGCGCGGATAATTATCACACTGTAGCATAAACGATACAGCATTAGCAATCAATAAAAGCAGCAATAAAGTGACACCCTCACAAATGATTAATGTTAATATTGCTATATTTGGACTAGTAGTAGTGGCTGTTGCTGCTGGGAGTTGTCCCCTATTTTCAACGAGATCAAACCACGCATATTATTCCAAAGAATCCTTTCACGGTATGGTGTGGCAACAATATCTAAAGTGAGTTAAAACATAAATGGTTTGTCGCATCCCCGCGTGAGCTGTGAGGTCACACTGGAGATAAAGTCACGTTCACTCTCCACAAATATAGTAGCAGGGTAGCAGAGTAGCAGAGTAGCAGAAATCAAGTACTAATTTTAGTCGGTGCCCCACATTTAGTCAGTGTCCCAAATTGTTAGGTATCAAGAGGGGCCATGTTGGGGAGTTAGTACAACCGGGCACATCAACTTATTTATCCAGTAGTATTAATCTTATTCGCATGATCCTTGGATACTTGGATACTGGCGGTTTGGTAATTCTTTTTATTACCTGGGGATCACCTGTCCTCTAACCTTATCCTCTACACTTGTCCTCTAAACTTATCCTCTAAACTTGTCCTCTAAACTTATCCTCTCTCTAAATCTCTCTATCAATCTATCCTTTATCTAAACCTGTCCCTTTCAACAACGCTCATGTAATCTAATACATTTATAAATAGCGCCCAGCTAGCGCCTAAGCTATTTTTGGTAATAATTTCTAATGACATTACGATTTGAAGATATCAAGAGTAACTCAGTAAGTAACCTGATCAAAAAAGAAAATTGTTTTAAAATAATAAATATAAAAATAAGAAGAACGAAGATTAATATTAATAGGATATAATTATAATGGATCGTGGGTTCTTAAAATAATAGAATAAACTGGGTTATTATTTATTAGGTTATAATTAAGGATTCCAGTCACACACCTCTCTCCACCCCTAGCTTTTTCTAGATCTCAAGAAACCCTACTACAAAATACCCTAGGTAATACACAAACTCAAAGAATTAACCATTAAATCAGTTGTTAAAATTTTAAAAGTGTGGAAAGTTGTTGGAACCGTGATCAACAAAGGGATGAGATAAATATGTTTTCTTTTGTTGCCAATAACTTATAAGTAAGTTTTCCCATGTCTTTGTTGAGACTAAAGGACTGGCTACTCTAAAGATCCGGCTGAAACAATCATCTTTTTGTTTCCTTTCGAAGCACCAAATGATGAACCCATAAACATGTTTATAATTCGTAAACGAGCGTGAGATGCTAGTTAAAATTATACATACGGATAACGATCACACATGTAGACTATATTGCTTGACTTTTAACGGACTCTAATCACATAATTCTTTTAAAAACCAGTAAAATATATCCTAGATAACATGTCATCTACCAAACATGGACACTGGACACTGGACAGTTTGGTGGATTCTCGACTGCACTTATCGGGGGAAAGAAAATTGGTAAATAGGATCGACCACCGTCCACTGAATGAATGATTATGAAAGAACCAAAATGATCATAAAACATGGTTTTACGTCACGCAACAATATCGATTGAGAATACTCTGCGTGTCTTCAAACAAACAGAGAATATGATTAATCGTGCGATGGTTGAACAGATTTAAAATTGTAACTCAAAACGACCTACTGCCCACATCTTGACCTTGGGTGGGTGGTCCCTGCAACAATTAATCATATTTCTCAGAAAATGTTGCCTTCGTCCAATTGTGAAATTATGCGAAACTCTTTTTTCATAACCAAAATATTGAAGTTTCTGGTGTCTGAAAAAAAGCAATCAAATGAAAGAAACGTTGACCCAAGTAAGAAAGTTCCTGACTAAAATTCAGGAACTTTGCCAAGTATTCTAGAGCAGGGTTGTACAGCGATTTAAGGACGGACTTGATACTATTGTCCAGAAGCGATCCCAGCCAAACCTACTCTAAGTAACCGACACAAACTTACACAATTTCGTTATATAATTCAGTTGTATAATTTAGTGGAGTTCTAGTACAAGGTACCGCTACTGCTGATTTACGTTACTCGTTAGTACATCGTAGCTTCATTTACCTTATATATTAATTTAGTTGCACTTCCTTTTACTTAGACGCACAAATATTATAGTATATTTATATCAAAGTAATTAGTCGCAGTTGTAACTGTTATATTAACTGAAGCTCGCTTTGCTAAAATCATGAACAGTGCATCTGTGTGATTTCACGCTTTTTGTTTTGCTGTTGCAATTCAGAAATTCAATGTTATTTTCAGCTGTTCCTAGATTGAAAGCAAAAAATATTTCCAGTGATCCAGCGCGGCCATCAGTGCACATTTCAAACCTGTGCAGTACCTGGCCAATAAGCACGCAGGGGCTTTAAACATCGTCTAACGGGGACCGTACCTACTTAATTATGTTAATACTGACTATTATATGTTACTGACTATTATACGCGTACGCGGGTTTTGTTATGCCGACTGCGCTTATTTAGACATGTAATAAGAATGCTAAGTGTAAAAAGGCTTCTGAATTTTAGGCGGGTTCGAAAAAAAAAGTGTGCAAATTAAGTATTTTCTGTTTAACGTTTTAAGTTTTCCCGCCCCTGTGCAAATTATAGTATAAATGTTTTAAGGATTGTTGACAAGCGATCGGGCATTATCTCATGAGTCATGAGTATTTGGTGACCTAACAAGTTGTGTTACGTAGCATAGTTGCACGGCTGCAGAGTTTGCAAAACAGTTGCAAGAACACATTCCAGAGTATAATAACACGTATTTTGTTGTAACTGAGGTCACCCAGACGTTGTAGTGTCTTGAGTAAAGTTTTAACATATTTTTATGTAAAATTATAGCTTATTTTATGTTTCTTTCCTTACAATAACCTCGGTGTAGTTATTGACAACTAGGATATCGTTACATCCCTGAAATAACACTCAAGACACTATATCCATGAAATCCTTCCTTGATATCGATACATCAAACCACTCCTTGAACTAGATACAATTTACAAGCTCAATTGTCTCAATCCAACAAAGCCGTTCACAACCCTGAGAGTGATCTCACTGATCGTAAAATACTAAAAGATTCCTTCACAGATCTGTTAAAATTCAGTCACGACACCAAACCAGTAACCACTTAATATGAAGGCTTTCATATTCACTGCAACCGGTTACTCAACATTGAACCCAACACCCCACAAGAAAGGCGTTCCTGTGCCGTTCACGTAACTCCAACTCATAATAGCAGAATAGTTTTACCGATCAAGATATGCGCCAATGTAGTACAAATGCGCGAAACCTTAACAATCTTAATGTCAATTTGGTGAGAACCTCACGCATTATTTCTACGTAAGGGCATCAGGCTAACCCTGGCTCTGACTCAAACCAACTTGGATGATAAATGATGATATTATGTTTATCCAATTGTGAACGATTATGACGGTTCATGATAGTGGGGCTATAATTTTATTTTAATCCTATGTAATCCTGTGTAATTCTGTGAAAATCCTGTGTAATCCTGTGTTATCTTATGTAATGCTGTGCAATCTGTAGTAAGCATTAAATAATCCTGGGTAATCTGTAGTATTAGTAATACACATAGCTATACAACTCTCGCAGTCACGTATAATAGTAATACTAGAGGAAAAACGTGCACAATTGGCGCGAGATCGAAAACACTACAGATAAACATTTAAATACAGCAAAGAGATGATAACAAAGAGATGATAACTGATAAGACAGGGAAAACTGATACAACCAGGTGGCTAGTTGTCAGAAGAGAGTTCGACAAATAAGCACTAAGTAGGCTAGCAAGCCAGAAACCTGATCAAAAGATACAGGGAAATGTGATGTAGTTATCACGATATCAATGAAACCTCCCAGTTTTTCTAAAGTGTTCTGGAGGAGGGACTTGAAGGACCGGTAAATTGGGGTATCAGCCAATATAATCTCTAAAATAAGCTGGTTTTAAAAGTAAAATGTACCATTAAATTAGCTGGAGAGAGCAGCACCAGCGGTGAGGGTGGGGCGGCATCGCTCACACTCTGCACTTGTTTTCTAGAGCTGACACTTCCTAACTTCCTCTTTATGTTAGCTGAGATGGTTCTCCTGAAAGTGGGGAATTATAAAATTACGAATAATTATTATTTACCGGAGATTTATATAAGTACTCCTTTATTTTGTAGCCAAGTATTAAGTAAGGTTGCTTCACTTGCCAATTTTGAAAGCCCACCATACCACATATTATTAAAATATGAACAGTATGAATTGTAACTGGACTATTCTTATGTAAAGTGAAGAGATATTTTACAGTTTTACTCACTTCCTTTCATCCCAATCGCAGGAATCTGTGGAGGAGAGACTAGCAGAACTGTCACACTTCTTAACTGAAAGAGAAAGAGAAAGTTATTGCAACGTGAAAGTGAAAGTAGTCGAAAATGGAATGCGCTTGTTATTGTGCTCGTTCTATAGTTTCATTCATAAAATAGATATTGAAGGTAAATTGTCTTTAAACATTTCAGCATATCTTCTAAACAAGATGAAGAAGAATAGTGATTAAAATACGCTCCGTGTAAATTGAATTAAATTTCATTGAACGCGGTATCTTATAAGTTTGACTTAAAAATCGGGGCCCAAAACAACTATCACTTGTACTACTTTTTAAGGTATCTGAACTATTTTTCTCTCAAAAAGATTTCTTGAGCTCTAATTTGTGCAGAAAGTGCTGATAAATTTACTCATCTATCATATAAGACATGACAGAACCACCGGAAATACATATTTTAGTATAAAGATATTAAGATACAAGAAGGCTAGAATAACAAAACCAAAACCCAAAAGAGAGATAACGATAAGATCTAGTATTTCTAACACCAATCTACCTGCAGAACTGTTCACAGTGTTGTTGGTGGTAAAAAGACTGGCAACATGGGGTCTAGACCGGCTGAAGAGAGGGGGTCCTCTTTCTAACCCACTACTAGAGAAGGGCGAGCCTCTCTCTAAACCACTACTTAGCCTCTCTAACCCACCCGAGAGGGCGTGTAAAGCTGTACCACTCGAGACGGTGTGGTATTTGTACTTGTACTTTATCCGTGGCATCATGTGATCATTACGTTATACTGAGTAGTATTTATACGATGATTTGTTTGATAAAAAATGGCTTAACATGAACTTAAATTGGTGAATGGTGGGACCTGCTGATAACGATTAAGGACACAACGTACCACTACAACACGAATATACTGGCTCATAAACAGGGTGCAATCCCAATCCAGTCTATAACTCTTAAAACTTACAATGTAGCGCATTATTATGAAGTGATACGTATCAAGATTACCCTAAAAACGATAGTAGTATTGTAATTTCAGTGTTAAGTTCCATAACCCAGATCATACAGATTTGTGACTAAATGTTACTGGCCTTATCTTATAATGTTATTATCAAGATAACAATAGCAACAAAACTAGAGGGACACTCCTTGACTCCTAAAGTACTACAGATGACTCATCGTTGCAGGAAAATAACACGTGTTACAAATGTGCGTATAACAACCACCTGCCACTTGCCAGGGGATGTTTCTAGAAAAATATTACAAGAGATCATTAAGTTAAAAATATGAAAAAGTATAATATGCATTACACACAGTGTTTACACGGTCAAAACATGGCCGTGTTAAATTATATATACACTATTGTAGAAGTGATTTTGCAGCTCGATCCAATAATCACTGTCAATATAAAATGTGACATCTTTTATACATTGTCATAAATCATTATAAATTAGACTTTGTACTACGCCATACTTGTATCTTTATACTAATGTCATACATTTATTCTAAAACATCGTCATACTTTTATCTGAACGTTCTAGAACGTATTTATTTTATACCTAAGACGTTATAAATTTACAGACAAGTAATGTCCGTAAATAATTCTCTAAAACTTGGGGAGAAACCAATTATAAATAAACTAATTACAACACTACAAATCTATTATATTTATTGAGAATTATGTAATGTAACGTGGTGGAAATATTTTAAACGGGTCATATCCTGTCCAAACCCAGGATGCATAACATGAATAATTCATTGTAACTTTTTATGAAAAGCATTAATAAGTTACCGCGAAGACGGAACATAAGCTTTAAAAACTGCAGAACATCGCCTGGAATGGAGACAGAGCAGATTAAGAGGGATTAAGACCACTTAACTACTTCCATAACCTAGTACTTATACTCTAGTAGGTAGTACTCGACCAACTACGTTAAATTGGAGCGTTATCTAAAAAGGACCTGAAACATGAACATTTACAATGAAAACTGTAAGGATGTAACTACTTCCCGACTCTAGTGATTAGTATTTTATCACCTACATAAACTTATAACGCCTTTTTTCATCATACTCTCAAGAAACTAAATTTGTTATTTAGTAATCTTACCTACGAATCGCTTAATAAGCATAAGACTGACGAAATACTGACAACAACAACAGTTTACATACTACAAAAACTGACAACAACTATCGAAATACTGACATTACAACACCGCACAGAGTAGAGCGACGTTATGAATATTGAATAGTAATACACACAGGATAACATTTGATAAGTACTCCGATAAACGTTTTATACGTTTTTTAACTTATACATAAGACGTTATAATTATACGGACGATATATGTTCTGGAAAGAGAAGAAAAAAATATACGATACAGAATGAGAACCATCTAGAAATTAGAATGAGGACTGTAAGGGATGCAGGTAACAAACTGTTTAACACTGACAGTTAACGACCGTCCAGATCTAGTAGGTTAAGTTTTCATCAATCTCATAACCTTGGAACGTTATCACTACCAAATTTACTTTAAAAGACCAAACTTTATTTATCAGCAATTTCCCTTACCTCCTAGAAGTTTAGGCATGTGACCAACGGGCTACTGACTACAAATACTGACTACAAATACAACGAGATACACACGAAATACTGACGCTACAAAACTCCAAAGCAGGGAGAAGGTTAGAAAAGGTAAGAGAGGAGGAGTAGGTACTATGTTACGGTTAACATGAGCACTGTGTTACCACACACTTTACACAGTTCTAACACGTCAATCCTACTAAATACCCAATTTCAGCGACCACCTGAGCCAGGGTATTGAATTATGGTGTGTAACTATCACCCCTGCTTCACGTGAACTTCACGGAGAAACTGCACTCTATTTTCAGGTTTTAGGGGATTCATTTGTTTTTTTAAGGATTTCGAGGATCCAAACTATGTTTTAAATTCTAAGGGCTTACTTTATATACAATAGTCGTGTTATCAGAAAACATACTCATCACGGATTTTGCTCAAATTCAACACAATATAGATTTTATCAGGGCCTTTCCGCATAGTATTTATTATTATCCTCATTGCTCACGTGCTTTATGATTTACTGGTGCTTCTCAAAGTTACAATTCCCACATCCCACGAGTACAGGTCTTATCTTTAAGCAATAGTTTCCACAGAAACATTATTTGTGACCATGAAACTACGTTCTACCTTCTATTTCTACCTTTATTTCTACATTATTTCTACTTATATTTCTACTCGACACATACATTCAGTATTCACAGTATAAAACCAAAACTAATAGAGTAATAGATGGGCGAACTGCATTAGCAAACACAATTACAACAACTACAGGTAATAATTGCTACTTTCAAGAGTACTACACAACATAAATTCAGCAGTCTGCAGCTGTACAGATTTAAAATTCACATTACCAACTCCAAGCAAACAAAACAATGCAATGACTATGTTAAATGTTTCCAGAATCCCCCCAGCCAATCACAATACGATACAATTCCGATTACATGTTTCCAGAATTCCCAAGCATACAATACGATACAATCAATAATTACATACAATAATGACCACAATACACCAATGAAGTGCACTTGTTCAGAATAAGTTAACATACAAAACCAAGTAGTACATGCCATGACACAATTACAGTAAACAATCCCCGTGTGTCTGAGTCAATTATAGTAGTACTGTAGTACAATTATAGTACTAAACCAGGCAATGTTTTATATTTACCAATTATCTGCTACAATAAAAGTACAATTGCACGTGGAGAGATACATTACTAGAACGATCGACTGAATTTACTATTACAATGTATTCTTTAATTAACAAAATACTGTAGAAGTATAATTTATAACCGCACGGTAATAATACAGTAATTATAAAGTATGTAATCGTAAAGTAAAGGTGTAGTAAAGGTGTAGTAAAGGTGTAGTAAAGGTGTAGTAAAGGTGTAGTAAAAGTGTAATAAGGTGTAGTGAAAGTGAAGTAAAAGTAAGATATACAGAGTATGACACAAGAGGTACAATGTATAACAGCACGTTACTGCTGAACATGCTGTATCGGATTTCGACTATACTTTATCAGGTACTTATGATTAGTTAATTCAATATGCTAATCTGAGTTTATGTATTCCGTATAAGGGGTTGAATATTGTGAATATTGCATGCTGTAATGAGCGTGGTTTAAACTGCGCTGATAAGTTAAACAGTGAAACTTGGGACCGGGCACTAGTTTGGTTTAGAAAAGAATGTACATTTTTCGCTAAGGGAAGGGGAATGAATTTCCCCTGAAATTTCTAAGAATAAAGAATCATCCCCCAATTTTTGCTGTGTTCCACGCTCAAATGACATTGAGTATGCTTGATTTGATTTGAAACTTTCATCAAGTAATGGAAGACGATGGCTGAACCAAGGGTAGACTATAAAAGTCATTATGTTATTAAGAATTCCAATAGCATCCATCATATTGGAACACAAGTTACCCAGACCTTTGCTCTGGCCCCATTTTACAATTAACTTAATCATTAATGGCCGAGGAACACTTTTCAACAATATTCATTATTCAACCGCAACTTTTCGCAATAAACTGGCGCCTCAATCTAAATTTCTGGACAAAAAGTACCCCTAATAAAAGCAAGGCTTTCGATTTGTAGCATTGTTAGAATTCTACAGGTTAAAGAGCCCGAGCTAAGGTATAGACTAATCTCGTGGCACGTGTAAGAGTTGCGATTTAGGAGTTCTGGAAATGTTTTCGGTTCAGGTTAACAATCGGAGATCCAACAATGCAAAAGTAGAGTGCCCTTGCATGGCAACGCAGATCAAAACTCGGAGATCAAGTTGTCATGAGATGAAATGTGACAGAGCAACAGTAGAGGATCCCACCCTTCTGGTCCTGGAAATATCAGATGGGATCTGGTGATTACGTCTGGTAGGGATGACCGACCAGGGGTTGGTTAAATGTTAACTCTGGTTAGCTAATAACAAGGTTGAGTTTCGTCACATTATGACAGATAGATAACATGAGAGGATATGAGGTGATCAGGATGTGAGGTAATTACAGGACGGTTGATGTCTAGAACTTTAGCCTGTTTGAGTATTTGGGATATGTACTAGACGATACCTCATTACAATATACGGCACATATCATTACAATATAATATATCATTACAATATACAACATAAGCAATTAGCTAACGCACAAGTGTAGTGATAAGCGTTGTCACTGCTGACTGCAGTCGCACGAGATTAGCAGTGAGATTATTATAATAATCATTTAAAAGCTAGGCTTGTCGTACATATCATGCAGGGTGGAAATGGAGAGGTGTTTTCGGGAAATGGAGAACAATACAGTGGACTGAGATTCCAAAAGTGGAGAACATATTATCGTGAAACACATGTTATCATAATGGATAATGGAAACACATGTTATTTCAATACTACAGACTGCAGGTCAAGCTATTACTATTCCAGTCAGATATTTAACTTGAATCCTCTGTCAGCATGAGAACCTGCTGTTTCTTGACAAAGTGTAACAGTGTGATAGTTCTTATCTCTTTCAAGTGATCTCTACTAATGGCGGTGATTTGTCAGCATACTCAAGCTTTATTTCTTTTAAACTTTTAAAGTTAGCTCGAATTCAAGATTGGAAATAAAGCGCAATGTATAATGTACAGGTTCAATGTATAAATGAAAAGTAGTGCAGTGCATTAATAATCGTTCAATATGTTTAAAGCTGGTCGGAAAACGAGGTAAAATCATCGACAGTGTACAATTTTAAAATTAAATGTTTAGTTGTATATACGGTGTCATAGTCGTTAAATTATTTTCTTGCGTTTCAACTAAAAGTATGGTTTCAAAATTTTCCAGCTACCGTACGAGCCATTCGTTTGGGTCCAAAAGGCCGTTTGAAGATGTCAGCGCAGCACAGCGAACTGGCCGTCCTCTTAAGGTCATAAAACTGAGCTTTTTATGCAGTCTGGAGCCTGCATGACTGGAGAGAAACAATAATGATTTTACAGCAAATTGGAACTGTTACGGTAACAGGTAAAGTTGGTGACTGAGGAAGAACTTATCTTGCTTCTAGTGCTCAGACAAATAAAAGTGGATACTGGTGGAGAAGTGACCATATTTGGGTATTTGGTTTGGATCGTGACAGTGATTCTTGGTTTTACTAGCTCCAGGATAATTTCATTGCAGTCCCGTGAGGGGTTAGTGGGGTTAGGTTGTCGAATGCAAATGAGAGATCATGAACTGATTTTATAAGTCAGACCAATTCATCTCTGACTATACAGATTACGGTGGCAAATCTAATCTAGCGTCCAAAATCAGCCTTTATTCCTACGTCACTATGTTTCACCTCACAAAACAATTGAAGATATCTGATTTATGAAATGTAAGGACACTTTTTTACGTAGTTTTCGGATTTAATAAATTCATTTGATAATGTGTACGCCTAGCTTTGTATTTTATCTAAATTTTAACGTTTCGAATTTTTGATTTCAATTTTTTGGAAAAAATGAAAAGTGAACTATTACCTTTCCTAAAAATAACAAGTGTATCCTTTGTCTCAACAACGTGAACGATCTTGATCTTATCCGATTTTCTTCTGAACATTCAACTAATCGTATGATTAATGCGGAAACTGGCTTCAAGATAATTTCATAGCAAGCTCGTTAAGATGTTGAATGAAGAAAAATCATTGCGATACTTGCAGTCAGGCCTCCATCAATACTGCAATGAGAAATCTAGTACGATAAAATACGACCTTGAGATAACGTAAAAGCACAATGTTTAAATGAAGTGGGGCTCAAGAGGGAGAGAGAGAGAGAGAGAAAGAGAGAGACAGACTAAACAGTAAACAAGTGAGAGTGACTGCGGACTAATGTACGAAAAGTGAGGGTACAAGCACGTCACGTGACTCAGGTCTAGATTCTAGAAACACACTGTATAAAACGGAGCCTCAATATCGAGACATTTATCTAGTTTTAAAAGCTATAGGGACGTATAGACGTATGTTCTGGTTGTTGTGATGTAGAGGTAGTTAGGTGGCTCAAGCAAGACGGAGCAATGATCTCTAAGAGCAGAGGAGGGCCAAAATTCAAAAAACATCTCACAGAGCTCTATAAAATTTCTCTAAAAGTTCCCTAAAAGTTCTCTAAAAGTTCTCTAAAAGTTCTCTAAAAGTTCTCTAAAAGTTCTCTAAAAGTTCTCTAGAAGATCTCTAGGTTACAGGATGTTATAGGACGCATTAAAACGTTTGAGGAATACAACTGAGCGATTTTTCTGCTGTATTTTAAACGATATTTTGATATTTCCCTAACATGACAGCTTGACAGCTTCATGTTTTATAGTTAAGCGGTGAAATTCTTGGAAAATGGATTACATGCTCTAAAACTGCAAAAACTCACCTTTTTCTATCTCTTTGACAAAGTCGAACAGGCTCATTACTGGACCCCGCTATTTACAAACAACTCAAGATCTAACAAAGCGAAATTTAATTAGTTAATTAAAAAACTAGAAAGAAGCTGAAACTAATAATTAGTTAATTATAAAACTAAAGCCGATCAGAAACGACCAAATGTTCTCAAAGGATAATCACCACTTACAAACTAACAAACGGAAGAGAAACCACTACAAACAGTTCAAACTCCCTAAACGAATAAAAAGTACGTACAAGTCGAATATAACGTGTCACTGAACGAAGTAAGCGTGGACAACCCGGTGCAATGTACTCCTAATAATAATGTCATCATCGTACTAGAGAATCCTTATCCTTCCCCCTCTCATAATGATGATAAGCAATATACCATGATATATATTCTACACTCCTGAGTTGTCAAGGGAGACGAGGATATGTAGCACTAAACTTGGTATTATAACTGTAGTATAGACGTAGTACATACTGTATATAACGGAGAGAGAGAGAGAACCACACGAGTCGTACTGCCATAGGGGCATTTACTGTACATCACCGGGCTCTCTCTATACAGGGCACTGAGTGGCCTCATTAGCCAATATTTTGAGGGTAGACCCCATTTAACAGTCTAGTTATGGAACTAACCAGGGTCTACAACGGGTGGAGAGCCAGGAGAGTGGGGGATGACATGTGACACTATTTCGGGGTTATCCGATAATCAAAGGCTATTATGTGAGGAGGGATCACACTAACAGTGAAATACGTGCAGATAGGGTATATTTGATTAATTTCATCAACTAACTATTTAAATGAAAGATAAACCAGTGCCCAGTAAGAGGACAGTGCGGATGTCACATGTTGGCCCACGTGGTTAAAGAGAAAACTCACGTGACATGTCTCACAGAGCACGAGATTTGCACGTGGGCGGCCGGAATAAATATTCAAGTAGGAACGAGGTACAACACGAGCTTTGTGTATTATGTATTCGCATGTGATAACGGACTACGGAGTGTTCCATTCACTGCGCTTCTTAGTTTAACATTTAGTCAATTGTTAAAATAATGACGAGAACCACTGGCCAAGTTATACGTACATTATTTCCTAAATCAGTTGAAATAGAGATAAGAGCTTAAGGCGATTGTCTCAAGTTATTTGAAAGCTTCGAAAACCAACAACCTATAAGTATATTATAACTTCATTCATTTGTTCCAGAGCCCCTCCTGAAAAAGAGAATAGGGCAAATATTGCTAATATTGAGGTAAAGAAGCAGGTTTGTACTTTGTAGTCGATAAAGATGGATTTTGAGAATTGACCAACATATAGCTCATAACGAACTGTCAGATATCAAGACATTTAAATTAATGTGCTCCAATACCAGCACCCAGCTCCTTTCCTGCAAGCCTATGTTTATGATCAATCCTGTAAATAGTGATGACGGCAAGCTTGCTATACACTAAAAACATATGTTTTTATCCATGTCCCAGCTAGGCTGATCCCCAGTCCCCACCAACATTTTTATTTACACTAAATTACCATTTAACAAGAATCTTCTGGTCCCGACAAAATGGAGCCGTTGAAATGCGGTTGGAATGTGGTCGAAGCTAAGTTCTTATTTTTCGACAGCATATATACACTTAAACATACATCTAGATTATAGGGCATGAAAGTAGGCTATATACACCAAAGTTATATTACTATGTAACATATGATTATTATGTAATAATTACAAACTATCATACATAGTAATTGTAATTGTATGATAGTTTGTATTAGTATACATGTCATGAAGGAAAAAATATAAGCCCAGTTTTTTTATACCGACGTTTTAATGGAACTTGACTCAAACTCTCTGAACGCAACGAATACCAAAGATGGAAAAAGTTCTGGAAAGGTAAATCAAGTGGATGGACAATTTTTATTGACACAAATAACATCATTACGGCATATTATCATTATACAACTATTTCTGCAGTATAATCCAGTAGTGTTTTTAAACCCCCGATCATGCATGACAGCACTGTGATCACAATTCACAGCATTAAGGTATATCATATATTAATAATATTTCTGCTGAATGACTCAGCATGATAACAAGAATGACTAAAACTCACAGTTAGGCATGTTAGCAGTAGTGTTGTACAGTCGAGGAGTAGTGGTAGCAACACTCTTCCTCCGTGATCTCCAGGCTCCTCTGGGACCTGCACCGATAGTGTTACTCCTCTTAACCCTGGCCATCTCAACCAACTTCTCCGAGGATGTCTTGATGCTCTTCCTCAAGCTATCCCACCGCTTTACCCCAGACTTGGGACCCTCTTCAGGTGAGTCCTCATCTTCCAGTACCTCCTGGTGAGGTGTCCCGATTTGGAACAGGGAGGACCGTCGGACGGTCCTGGAAACTGAAGTTCTCCTGTGAGGTGACGGCTTGTTGTCTGGAGACGGCTTGTTGCCTGGTAAGGGGGTTGTGAGAGTGAAGGAGGCAGTCATTACCCGTTTAATCTGACCTGGAGACAGTTTCACTCTTCTCGAACTCATCACGTGACACGAGGACCGTCTTTTCAGTCCTGGTCTATTTTTAGTTTGGATGTTCGTGTAGTGCACTCTGGGAGGTGAGGTCTGGATCAGGGACTTGAAACTGTCAATATCCTGTGAAGTAATGGATATCATAGCTTCTGATGGTAACGATGAATCCTTTTTTTGCAGGTTGAGCTCCGAGGAGCTCTCCTTTTGAGGGATAAGATGTTTACAATCGGACTCAGACTGCACTTTAGAACAAGTCGGCAGAGAATCAGTGCAGTTATCAGTAGATTCCGAGCGAAGTTCATCCCCTTCTACCTCCATCGCACAAGCTTTACTAGAAAGTTGACTCTCTACTACACTGTTCGCTGGGATCACTTCATGATTAGATTGAGTCACAACTTTAACTTCTGCTACAATATCATCAGCCTCGATATCTCCCGGCTCATTTCCTTGACAGATATCTTTACAGCAAACAAAACTCGGAGATTTCATAGCCCTTCCATCACAATCAGCCGAACTTAAAGCTATATAGTGTACAACAACTCACTACAATATCACACAAAAATAGCATAGATAACAAGAGCCATCCACGATACGAGGTGGGAGAATTAAAAGCCTAAAAACAGCTACAAGTCTGGGGTCACGTGACATGGACAAAGGGAGTTATTACAAAGGAGGTTCACTTAGTTTCCTCTTACTGAGCAAACCAGAGCTGTATTGTGCGGGTCCGTCACGCTGCTGTCACGTTTGTAATGTTTGATGTGTATTGTGTGATTATGTTCAGTTTGAAATGTGTGATGTGTACACTGTACGTAGGATGTGCGAGTTGAAAGTGAGACCCCTTCCGGTGAAAAATGGTTTTTTAAATAAGCGACTGTATTAATAAAGTAATAAATACATTTATTATTTATTGGAAAACTTCTATAATAAATAAACTTTAGAATGACAGATGGCACGATGGTTGAAGAAGTTGGTGGAGATTTCGCAAAGTAAGATTCATTCAAGCAATTTCAACGAATCATAATTTCTTTGAGGGAATTATAAAGGGAATTAAAAAGTAAACCAAGAGGCTTAAAAATGATTTAATGTGCTTCTTCAAATTCCAAGAGACAGTTCACAAGAGGATATTATGAGGCTCAAACGTATTGGCCCTCATTTCTTCAGCCAAGCGATGTTTACCTGGAGTTGATTGAACGTCCCTAAAATATTGAACCGTCTAATCCTGCTACACTCAACAACATGATAATGTATATTGTACACAGTACATGCATAATACATTAGACATTTATTTATGTTTTTTTGTTACTTAAACATATAATATATTTATTGACCAATCACCAAACGTGAATTAAATTTTTCCTTTCGTCGATACATTTATTTTCTTCGAATCAAGAAGCAAGACACGTTATAGGCCACAGTCCACACATAGGCTTCTCCGGATCACTTATCAGGTGGTTAAATACAAATTCAAAATGGGACGACGAACAACTAGTACGTGCATAAAAGTGGATCGAATTTTATACCAAATTTATTTGCTTTCTCGGGAAATGTTTGATGTTTCCTTCGATGCCGACAAATCAGTCAGAGATCTATAACTAAGCTGATAAATAACCTTTTAAAGGCGACAGTAGGAAAGTTTACAGGCAAATATGAGATCATTAGAAAACATAAATATAACGCAAGGCACTTGTATCAACAATGAACGATGCAGAACTTACCATAATCTAGGGTGAAATCGGCTATCGGGAGTTTCTTGTAATTCAAATTGCGGAATTTAAGGACAATTTTCCCTAATGTATCACTACTCTGTCTACGGAGACTTTTCCTTGACAGCCTTTGCTTTCTTTCTTGAACCGCCGAACGCAACATTTGGTATGAGGAGCTGTTTTGTTTCTAATGAATCGGTACAGCAGGGACAGTCGCGAAGACTCCACTAAACCAAATCTTCCAAAGTAGAATTCTCACTTGTAGATTCTTGTTCAAAAACTAAAAAGGCAAATTGAACGGAGGGGTGGTCGCATAATCGGTTTCAACAGCCATCAAGATGAGCACGGGCCATCGATGTGGAACAAACAACCATCTATCCCCATACAAATGGATACTAAAGTCACTATTAAGGATCGTACATTCAATGTGGACGCGTGTAGCAACACTTGGTGCCATATTTTGATATCGCCAGACACGGTTAAAAATGATCGAAACGCGCTTTCTTACACGCGTGATTCGTTGACACTAAATGCGCGGCACTTTTGGCACGTGTACTCATTTTTAAATGGTAATTGTTATCTCTGATCTGTTTTGGCATCATTCGTTGTGCACGAACTTACTCCCATGTTACTCCTAGCTATGTCTACTGCCTTGTGTTTTTGTGACTACTGTGTCAGGAGCATAGTGCCGTTCGAAAGCTCAGTGCCGTATATGTTAATTTATTTTATGCATAATTACATTGACCTGCAAATTCGGGCCAAGTAGTCCATACTCATAGATAAACGGTAGACTAGGCTTCATCAAAAGTCCAAAATTCAGCTAAATACCAGCTATTCACCAGCAGCACATTCCCATTTTTATCATAATGGGCTTCTTATTTCCAGTAAACTATCGATGAAATTCAGAATTGGAATTTTAAATGTAATATAGTTGCTCCAAATTGTAATTTTATGTCCTCCCTCCCGCTCCCATAGCATTTAATAAAGGCCAGACACAAAACGAACCTTTCCTTCGCCTCAATGAGCCGTGAAGTGTTCTAGAGAGGAAACCCTGCCCTGGCGGCTCCTCTTCCACACTCTCTTTCCTTTGTGACGACTCTTCCACGGAACCCTCCTTTTTCTTAACTGTATCGAGTCCCTCGCTGAACCAGAGGTTTGAGGTAACATAGTTTCGTCTTCTGAAACTTCCTTTGTTCATTCTGAACACAAAACACAGATATGAGCAATATTTTGTATTATATCAAACTTATTATTATGGCTTATCAATTTTGATATTTATTCAACCATGCATAAATTTCATCAAAAGTTAATCATAACAGAATCTATATTCGCCTCAATGTGGATATAGACTTTTCGTCAGCCATATACTTTTAGGTCCAGGTAAATTTGCACCTTGCGGCTATTATAATTGTCCGCCTTTTACCTTGCACAACCTACTATAGCCTTGCAAGATAGGGTGGCGGTTTTTCTTTGTTAATTTAAACTTACAACTAAATCAAAAACTAGTTTTCTCACAACAACAACACACACACAAAACAAGCTGTAGAAGTATATGATAATACAAGTGAATCATACACACGTGTACTACACTACTACAACACTATACAAGCTGTGCAGTGCTGCTGTGCAGTGCAGCAGGAAATCAAGCTGGCTGCAAGCAGCAGAGAGAACTGTGCTATAACCACAAGGTACTACACTGCTAGTACAGTAGGTACTAAGCGTGCTAATATTGGTAAACTTGGTACCCCGCATAGCTGCTTCCGCAACAGGCAACCTCTGTCGACCGCTGTATATATTGGGACAACTTCTTTCTCTACAGGTGATTCCCTTCAACGCCACGTATTATGAGCAAGATGTTTAATAATCGAGTATTGTACAGTGTGTGGGGGTAATATGCATGATATTAAAAACATGATGGAAGCTCATCACGGGATTGTTCATCTGATGGCAGTCTCTCATTTGTTATGAGAGTCATAACAAAGTAGTTTTATCTTGATTATTAATATCAGGCAGTTATGTAGGGTCAGGATCTTAAGAGAGTCACAACAAAGTGGCTACCTTATCGGACATAATTGTCACGGACAAGTTGTTGGGACACACACACATTAAAATTAATGGAAATAATTACCGGGCTTTATTATTCACGGACCTAATGCCACAGACATTATTTTCACGGACATAATTATTCACGCTAAGGTCTTCAGCGTGAAAGTAATGCCCGTGATGATTAGGAGATTTGTTAACTTTAAGAATTAGGAGATGACATGCGTTATTAATTAACTCGTATGACTATGAGATCCAAATAAGTAATAAGTATAAACTATAATTAGCTATCCATTTAATAGAATATACGAAGAGGAGAGAGATTTGCAATTTGCATGTAACTTTTAACTTCGGAATGACACAATCCGAAGAAAATAATCGCAAAGATTAAAAAGTAATAGTTGATAATATGTTAATTCAGGATGATCATGATGTATCAGGTATTTTTTCAAAAATGCCATTGAACATTGCAGAGTGCTCTGCGGCGGCTTTGTTTTCTTTAATCGCAATGTAGAAGTGGAGTTGAGACACAGTTTTAAAGCTGCAGAGGTTAAATACCAACAATAGACACAGAACACTGTACGTACATTCACCCAAAACTTAGATTTATCTCAATTTAGCAGAGTTTGGATACAGATTACAGCAGCAATAGTTGTAGCCAATAAGCTTATGATTTACGAAGTATCCATCCCAGTATTTACCGTGGAATCCACTGTGAAAGCAACGACGAATTTCACCGTTGAGGGGCCTACTTAATTGCGAGGAAGCGAAAGGAAGGAAAAGGTAGACAGAGAATTAAGCTGCAGATCTAAGCAATCGTACATTTATGAGTCACTGCATTAAAGGATCACAAAATTTAGAATACATTATTCAATTAAGATTAAATTTGGATGCATTAGCCTAATAAAATGTATTCTATATTAATACAGGAACTTACAAATACAATGACACATTAATATAATAATATATAATATAACTCAGTAAAGTATACTTCTTAGCTTCAATGTTAGGTAAGCACTGTTGAAGTTTCTGTTTTCATGATAATTTCGCAGTCTATACCAGGTTTTTCTATACGGTGCACTTTCGTTACCCCTGGGCAGTTGCCAGCCAGCTATAGAGAGGTTTTACTGTTGCTCTATTTGAGATATCCTGAAAATTCACTTATTTGTCGAACAATGTAAGACTAAGATCAACATTCTGCACACGTACCAACAAATACGACAATTCACAGTTTCTGCTTTACCACAAGTTAAAATTAATGTACATGAACAAAAAGTGCCATCTTCAGTTAATGGTCGAGAGATTTACGGACTCAAACAGCAGGCAATTTTTCAAATAAAGTCATAATACTCAATGAAAGTTTTCAATTTTACAATTTTACGTTTTGTCGGAGTCGGACACTTAGATTAACAAAAAAAGTTAATATTTTTACCAAAACCCAAGAAATAGAATTGTGCAGAGTGGATCGTGAGTGAAGTGTCCCTCCTTACAAGCAAAAAGAAATGATATTAACTCAAATTACCTTACCAAACGACACCAAGAATGAAATCCGTCGCTTACGTTTCACATTCAAACTGTTTTACCGGGTGTTTAGCCCTCAGATTAAACCCTTCTTTGAGTCTCCTGTGATCTGAGTGTATTTCAACCAATATGCCATTACTGCAAGCCTGATGTGTTTGCTCCATTATATACTGATTCTATGATAACATCAAGTTCAATTCCCGTCAGTTGACTGACACCTCTAGTATGACAATCTGCCCGGATTGGTCATTATTAACTACTTGATCATTTCCCGTCTGAAATTCGTCAAGATTTCCTTCACTTAATTGATTTGTAGTTAGATCACTGCTCCAAGTTTTACAAGCTAGTTGGTTCAAATAGATGGTATCTGGACATAATTTGCTTTTATCGCCTGGTATTGCAATAATTGATCCAGCATGACTTGATACTGAAACATTTACTCCCGTATCTCCAGGGATCGTTATGACAGCATTGTCCTGACAAAGGTCTCTATCTGAGGTTTCTGAGTCAGACGGAATAATGAGTGTAGGGGAGTTGGGAGTGAGTGCGTCTTTGCTGGTTACACTGTCCGCTGAGTTGGTACAGTTGTTGCTATCAGCTCCCATTTTTAACGCTCCTAAATGGGAAAGGTTACTAAGTTCAAAGGATTGATATAATGTTATATTGTAGCTCTATATTGAAATTTCGTTGTAACTTTCGGTTTCACTCGGGTTATAAAGCCAGCTTATTCCTGTGTTCGTGTCATAAATCCTCCGCCCCAGCAGAAATAATTCTAACCTAGGTGAGGTCTAACAATACAGGTATCCACGTTAGTTTCTTTAGTGTTTGTTCTGTTATACAGCATGTTTCTAGCGGCTTGTCTCAGTTTCTGTGATAACCCACTTCCCCTTTCTCTCATCTCTGTTCCGAACACTGGAGGAGGATTCAGTCAATAGCGTGGTTGTGAAGATTAACTACCAACTTTGGATATTATTCCTGGTGCAATTCTGCATTTCTACCTTACACGAAGCACTGTATAGTGACACAGAAAATCAACATTTGCGCTTTTTAGCACTTGTAGCCAACATGTTGGGGAGCTGCCAACCTAAATTACTGACCAGATGCAGAAACGTTACTGCGAGGTAATCCCCTTTTGCTGTAGAGCAGTTTGGTGGGGTGTTGATCCTTTGTAAGTAGTTCACTAACTCTCTTTTTGTACTGTCGTCTTGCAACCCCTCTTGTGAACACTCTGCCAAAGTACATATATAGATAAGAGTATAGACAATAGATATTGATAACAACCAAGTCCTTAGGTATTGATAACAATTGCCAAGTATTGATAACAACTTGTGTTAGTATATGAGGTTAATCTTTAATATCCCTAACATGTCTAACATCCGCATGAACTGTAAAAAAATGAAATGTACTGCACACACCTGGGTCCTGGATATCATTATGAAAAACATCGTCCACAGTACAGAACGTTATCTTTACACTGTGTCTCAGTTAGATACAACAAATTGATACAACAATTCGAAAGGAGACTTGTCATCTACTCCCCAGATCGTGTTTAATTAATTGCAGAACAACTTGCCTGGTGTAGTAAATGATGGGATTAGCAGCACTGTTCAAGTAGACCATTATCAGTACCTTTACACTTAACATGTACGACCAACCATTCACAGTAAACGCATTTGTAAACGTATCTGGTGGAATAGCCTGCAATAACACAACATTAGAGACGTTGTCACTTTGTCAATTGTCATGCCCTGCATCATAATTCTTTGCGAATCGATGTTAATTTATTTTTACAATATTTGTAGTCCATCAATTCCGGGCACAAATTTAAAAAATAATATCAATGATGCAAAAGTATAAAGCTGTTACCTCGATGATATTTAAGAAGAACAGAGCTGAGTTGATCCACCAAGGTAGATAACAAAACGTGAACAAACCAAGAATTATCCCTGAGATAGATATAGAGTGATCAAATAATTTTAAAATCATTAAACTCAGAAGGTAGCTCGAAATGTATCATAATTTTCTTCTGAAATTCAGTTTACTTAATTTCCAGGTGTCAACATGGTGAAATGGTGATAACAACGATAACGGTCCTTGGTTAGTTTTTAGTACCCGTAGTAACAGCAGCAGAGCGTTTTGTCCTCATCTGTTCCTGTTTAAGACTGAGCTCGGCGTGGAAACTGCTGGAACTCCACGTGTTCTCGTCTCTTGAAGGAAGTCTGGCGTCTCTCCTGGAGTTTTATGTGGGTAAACATAAAAACAATATTATTGGGACGTTTTTAAGGATACATTTTATTGACGTGAAAGAAAAAGGAGAGGGAGATTGGAGCTGGAAATTTGATAATGTAACATGCTGTAATTTTAAAGTTTTAAACGACACATTTCATGAAAGTTGTTTTTAATCCTGAATTTGAGACATATTCTCGTACCTCAAAGACAGCAACACAGCGAGAGTGCAGGTAGTTACAATGATCCCAGGCACTAAGAAGGGAATGAGAGAGGTTCCTACATAGATCAGACCCGTCTGTAGTATTGTAGAGTTCTTGATCAGCATCCCTGGGGGTGAAATTATAGTTTTAGCGGCCCTGACTCTTGAGGGATTAAGTAATAGTTGTAGCCCTTAAGGGGTTAAATAATAGTTGCAGCTCTGAGGGGCGAAGTAATAGCTGCATACTCTGTAGCCCAGAGGGGTACAGTAACAGTTGTTGCGCTAAAGGATGAAGTAGTAGTTGGAGCCCTGAGGGGTTAAGTAATAGTTGTAGCGGCCCTGAGGGGTGAAATTGTAAAATATCTAACAAGGGTCGTGAATTATTTTTGGATATTAAAAAGTTTGGAAATGATGATATAATCATATAATCTTGACCCTGACTAGTGACTACAGTTTTTTTTACACAAAGTTTACACTTCAATCGAGAGGTTATCTCTTAAGCTTAAAACTAACGCACCTTCATCGTAGTAGCAAGTAGGGATAAAAACTTTATAGTGGTACGGGGTTTTGAAGAAGTAAGGAAAGAATGCTAAGAAGAAGGCAATGGTCCAAGCCCCCACCAACATGCCTGTAAAAAGATATCAAAGATATTTAAACATTGGAAGGGTTTTTTTAAATAGTTCCATGCGTTATTTGTTACGTTGCGTGGCAGTTTAACTTTAAGAAAGCTCGTACAAATATCTTTCACCGAGAGCTTTGCTATTAAATCAGTTGATTGAGATGAAACAAACAAAACCATATTTTAATCTGTATAACTACCTTTAATTCTAGCTTTACCCAGTAACTGTCTAGTGCACATAGGTTTATACACCGCTACAAACCGTGACACACTCAGAACAGTGACTATGAACATGGAGGCTCGTGCCATGCCAGAGTGTAGAACTCCTGTTAGATTACAGAGTACAGCCCACAGGGTGGGGTCCATGCAGGGGACACGGTGCTGGTTCAGATAGATCACCGCTGCAGGGAGATGAATTTAACTGTTTTTTGTTGAGTAATTACCTAGATAGAGAACTTTTATGTGCGCATTTAATTATTCTAGATAGTCTAGGAGAACTTAGAACTTATTTCTCGAAGTAGAACTAATAGTTCTTATACTAATAGTTCTATATACTAATATACGCGCTAATCAAGTTTTGAAAATACAGAAATCTGAGCTGCACTAAATCTGAAGAGATACAGTGCATTATTATTGGCTTAATTATTTGCATAATAATTTGCATAATTTGCACTAGATATACCAGATAGAGGAGTGGAGAAGATGCTAGTGATAAGATCAGATACTGCCATGTGGAGGAATATTATGAGAGTAACGTTCTTCTTCCTGCTTCTTCTAATGTAGTGCACTGCAATGGTAACATTATGTGCGAAAGTTTCTTAGATACTATCACTGAGTTGTGATTTGTGGGGCTATATAAGGGGTCGTTCACATATTACGTAATCAGCCGAAGGGGAAGGGGGGTTTCCAAATGATTACGCTAGTGTAATTTTGACACAATGTAGCTATGAGTAAAACTGATTACGGAGGGGGAGGGGGGTGGTTAAAAATTGGCCAAAAAGTGATTACATAATATGTGAACGACCCCTAAGCATGCTGACACAGTTAGTTTTCTTACTGATTACAACCTTTCTGAAATCCTGGATATCCCATCTAAAGGATTTGGACAAAGTACATAGTACAGTTTAAGCTAAAACAAGGTAAGAACAGTAAGATCAGTGTAGCGACATACCAGCAGCGCTGTTACCCGTAACCCCCACAACAGTGAACACCACACACAACACACCAAACAGTATGTCTACAGAAGGGATTGTAAACTGGTTCTCCTGTAAATAGGAAATATGTGGCTAAATATTGCTATATATTGCTATATATTGCTATGTATTGCTATATATTATATTGCTACATATTATATTGCTATATATTGCTATATAATATATTGCTTTCTGTAGATTTCTTATAAGATTGACTATCAATTCGTTTCGGCGGTTGGAGATAAGTCTTACTTACGAAATATTATGGTAATCAGACCAACTTTCAATTTTCAAATAACATAGAAATTTGGTAAAGTATACGATTCACAGAGCCATAGTTTTACCAACCTTGCAGAAGTCCATTTTTTCGGATAAAATGTTTTCGAGGTTCTGAGTTGAGTTAAATGTTGTTGCCAAGGTATTTTGTTTACAGGGATTCTTTTTGTCCATTTTTAATCTTAATAATCATTTTTATCGAAAAAAGTAAATTTTAAAAATCTTCACTCATTCACTTTCGACAAAAACACTATACTTCAAGAATATATTAAAGTTAAAAGCCATTTCAGACGCAAATAAAATAGCATCGAAGAGAATTACTTTTACTACCGAAATATGCCAATATGGTCCTCCTATACACGCGTCAACGTGGCTCGTCTACCAAACCAAACTAGAAATATGCCATCACAAAATCAGATATTGATCTATTAGTGTTGGTCATTATCTTATTACAGACCCTCATCGAACTTTCCCTATGATAACATATGGTGCGTGATTGAAACAAATGATTCAAACTAATACATGATAATTTTAAGCAATGCTCTACGAACACAGGAGTAAAACCGACAATCAAAGAAGTAATGTTTGGACAAAAACCAAATGAAGTTGACAGATCCAGCTCCTGAACAATGTGAACGCAGTCAGGGATATCACGCGATCTGAGCACGGGTGTTGGACAGATGGTAGGTTAGCCTAACGTATAAGCCAGCTTCATCAGTGTATATAAAGGAACCAGAGGGAGGGGGGGACCAGGCTGAGCTTCAAGATAACTGTTATGTATAATCTAAAACCTACAACAAAACGAGTTTACACCCCCCTGGTCACAGTATACAAGATAAGAACACCTGGAGACTCGCTAGAAAATCTATTGACTTGTCAGTCACCTGCACGTCGGTTAAAATGAGAAGTCACAACTTTTTGATGACGTCACACTTGACACTGATGACGTCATAACACGTGCCATTATGAACTGAGACCTGGCTGTAATTGCAAAGACTTGTATCAGCTCCAATCAATAGTGTTGATCGTAAGGACGGCTAATACCGATACTGGTCACTGGATCCTAGCTCGAAGTTTTAAAAGCCATGTGGCCTGGTAATTAAATTGGACATAACTCACTAGCTGAAGTAGCTCTGATACATCGGATTAGAACCTGTAAGACTGGCCTCCAGCTCGCAATTTTTGAGATTCTAGCAAATCGAGGATGTTCAAAGGGTGCAGGATAATTAGCTCGACAAAATACCGATGGAAACTATTTCGTAGGCCCTAAAATGACTCCTCCAGATCCAGTCTTAACCTTAAATTGGACATAACTCACTAGCTGAAGTAGCTCTGATACATCGGATTAGAACCTGTAAGACTGGCCTCCAGCTCGCAATTTTTGAGATTCTAGCAAATCGAGGATTTTCAAAGGGTGCAGGATAATTAGCTCGACAAAATACCGATGGAAATTATTTCGTAGGCCCTAAAATGACTCCTCCAGATCCAGTCTTAAGCATTTATTTTTAAATGTAATAGTGATTATTCTGTATTCAACTAGCTTACAGCACCAATAAATCAAATTCCTGTACCGCTGTCTCCATGCTCCAGTGATCAATGAGTCCCCTAGCCAAAAGCAATACTCCATGTCCATGGCTAAAAGTGTGGTAATTACAGCCAGATTTCTGTTTTGAATTTCAAAAGGAAATCTACTAAATGATTGATAAATCCCAGCACCGGCCAAAAATCCCGGCACCGGCCGAAATTGGCGCCAGGACGCGACCGAGAGATGGCCAAAATTCTGCACCCAGTCGATCACTGGCTGTCAGTTGTCAAAATAAACTTTAACACCTCCCTGCTTGTACCTACATCTATTTTTGAACTTTCAAGATCCATAAAATGGATAAACCAATAGTGCCATGAGAACTGAGAAGTGCTTCTTTTGAGTGTCGATCGAACCGAACGATGATACTATTTGAACCTAATTCGTTGACCAGAACAGAGACAGAGAGAGAACCTAATTCACAATTCGAAACCCAACGACTAATCGGTGACATTGCAACGGTCTATTAAGTTCTACACCACTGTTTCCTAGCCCCTGCAACGTCAGAGATATCATATCACCATAGAAAATAGCACATTATATTGAGTAATGAAGACTGTCAGGATGTTCAAAAAGTTTTCGATCAGTGTCAAATTCAGATCGGTAGCAGCTGGTCGAGCTGTTCTCGATATGGTGGTGATGATTCTCGGGCTTTCGGCGTTTTAAACGGTGCAAATCGTAAGGGCTGTCATGAAATATGTTGAGGGCTATAAGAGTTGGAACTTAATGTTGGGTCTGTTCAGGTTTTTTTTGTCGTTATGGTTACGATTAAAGACACCTACTATTATTCACATTTTATGGTTCATCCCTATGGTCTCCCTAAACTCAAATAGTGAGCATTGAATATGAAGTTACCAAATTAATCTTAAATCACTGACATGACGCTGTAACCTATTGTCCAATTCTTTGAAATTTAAAGACAAATAGTGCAGTTAAGTTTTGCAAGGAAACAATGAGGTTCGGATTTTTTAAAAAGCATTCTGTTAGCCCATTTCCCAACCACAGGGTGACAACACAAACATCACAGCCATATCATTAATCAAGGTGGTATTTTCAGGTTGATATTGGTACGTTATCAAGGTAAGGTTAACTGTTGCTTTGTCTCCTATCAGAGACAGAGAGAGAGGGAGAGACTAGAGAGAGAGGGAGACAGAGAGACAGAGAGAGAGGGAGAGAGCTGGGTTAGTGGAGAGCTTGCGGCCGGTTTGTTTTAATTTCCTAATTACAACTCATGGCTTCACCAGAATGTTCATCCAATTTCATAACAGTTTGCTTGTAAGTAACGTAGGAACTAGCTTGACCAGGAGTTGTGATTAATACTGTTAGTATATTGGTGACACAATTTGTTACTTTTGATATTACGATGTATGTATTCCGATAAAAAGAGGCCTTAGGTTGACGAATAAGATGATCTTAAAGCCGAGATAGCATCATTATCATACAATAGAAGTAAACGGAATGGCAAGATGTTATTTCGTTCCAATTGAATGTAGAGCAATTAAATAAAAGAGAAACTAATGCTGGTTAAAGTGCGGCTGGTTAAACTTAAAGTGTTATGCGGCTGCCAGAGAGATTCTGAGTGTGTGGGAGCGGCTGGTGCCAGCTAATTTAATCATCTCTGACAGGATTAATTGGAAAATACAATAACCTTCTTGTTAACAAAATGTAGACCGAGATGATACCATCATATGCTAGTGACAATTATATTAAGTTATTATGAGCCCGATTTTAAATCTTATGAAGACATTTTGTTACTGTAAAATGTGGCACAGTGCATTTTATCACACCACTTCACCGAATTTCACTGCACTTTACTGCACTTTACTGCTCACTGGAAATTGACTGTATGATTCGTGACAGATAACTATTATTACGTAAAAATGATCTGCCAGATTTTTCATAAAATTATCAGCCGTAACTAAAATTTGATTCCAGGCAATTTATCCAACAATTTACTACATAACTGCATGGAATGAGTGCAATTACTTCAATGTCGAGTCTTTTTAAAGTTGGTACTGTTAAAGCTCATGATGTGTGGAGGTTCTGGAAACAAATAACTTAATCGGTTTCAGATGTGGTTCCACTATCTTTCATTTACATTCAACAGTTTCATTACATGTACGTTCCTCAGTCGATCCTCTGACCGTGCCCAACATGAATTCCTTCCGTTATCATCCCAACAAGCTGTTATAATCGCTTGGAGCTGTCATTAATCAGTGCAGGCTGCTGCAAAATATGTTGCAAAATCAAATTATTTGAGATGATTTGGAAGATTTCTTCAACTTCAGGATCCGGGGTTAATTTCCAGTGTGATTCAGATCATGATATATTACAAAATTAGTGTATAGATTAGTACTGGTACAGATTAAATACAGCAGACCGATTATAATATACGGAGATAATCATTAACTTTTTCAAATGGATATTGAATAATACTGCCAATTATTACTCATGAGATATTAAAAATGTCGAAATAAGTCAGACTGCATCGCTCTGCTAAAATGGCGACATTCATGAAATCGTTATTATTTCCATTGTATAAATGATATTCATATAAAGATTTTGATAAACTTTAAAATGTACCGTACATGCGTGCCACTAAGAAGCTCTCATACATGAAGACTATAAAAATCAAAGTATTAACATATATGGAATATGTTTAAGATGGCATCTAGAAATAATATTACATCTCTAATGGGCCGTCAAATCTTCCCTTCATCTCTTAGACGCGACGAACTTAATCAATGCGATTAAAAAAGCCTCCCCCAATCAGACCAACCCCCAAATCTTGAACAACCAATCCACAGCTTGTATCCCTTCCCGGTTAAAAAGTTAATCACAATCATCACGCCACCTTGTAATGATCACTGAGAGACCCACCGTCAAGTATGTGTATGTAGTCTGAGTCTCCAGATCGTGCTATAGTTTTTAACTTTTGTTTTTAACCCCCTGTGGCCGACTTGAGAAGTGCATTATAACATGCGAGTATTGTGTGTTTTATTGGCTGCTCTCCTTCTTTTCTCGTTATGCCACTGCAGGAGGGTGAGTTTTTGATTAACTTTTGTCGCCCCTGCATTTATTAATTTAACTGTGGCCTTTTATTGTTGGTAGGGTAAATATTATGAACTGTTGACGATATTTTTGCCATCCTAGTCGGGTAAACTTACAATAAACCTGGTTTTTGCCTAAAAGACAATATGTAAAACTTGGCAGTCTGATACTGTAATAGAGGAGGGCTCAGATCAGGGCGAGATATAATTTTTCAGAGACGCTGCCCGACCCATCATTTCATCAGGCCAGCGTAGGGGGTGCATACCCGTACAAAATGTAATATTGCCAATTACCAACAAGAACACTAGTTGACACTAAAGCTGATAGAACCCAAATGTGCAAAGTTTCCAAATGTACAATATAAACTAAAATACTCTTATCGGACTAAATAAATGATAACAAACATGTAGAGTGCAGGTGGATTGTCATGGGCATACATTCCAAAACTAACTTTACAATTACATGTAATTGTGACTTCATGTCACTTCGTCTTCATCAACCATTGTGATTCTCAATGGCGTATCCTGTCTGACCCCTAACGACATAGGGTGGTCTCCTGAATAGTATAATTATAGACAAAGCAGGCGGAGAACTAGCTGAAATCAAACCATATCTCCATATTAAACGTATCTTAGAGACCTTGAACTGTTAACTAACTGGAACCAGCTGATTATAAGGCTACAAGTTGAAGTACATAGCAGGGGTCCCACGAATTGTATAACCAACACACAGCGATCACGCTCTGATTAAAGTCTAAGTCGTTATATTTAAGTATTTATGAATTGTTGGAATTTCCCAGGTGAGCTGTCGGCGGATGTCCTGGAGAGAGCGGTGTAGGAAAATAAAGAAATGTGAACGGAAACTACCAAACTTGGAGGAGAAATGTGATATACGTTTCAAACGAAACGTATTGAGACAGATTCTTCCAGCTGACGAATTTGATTTGGATTTCGATGTGATCCTCGACGATTACGTTAATAACTTTAGTAGAAGCGACATGATTGAATTGTTCTCGGCAAAGATATTGTCAGGTACAGTATTTTGTAAGGTATTGTAATTTGTAGTACAATATATATCACAGTGACCAAACTCTTGGATCGTAAATTATGAATACAGTTCATATATTATAGTGTAACTTTTAATTCTGTCAATTTCGCAAGCAGTCATGACGCATAAATGAGGATTGAGGTTAAAACTAACTTTTGTTTGGAGCAATTTTCACCAGTTACTATTTTTTATTCACGAGCATCCCTAGCATCAGTTAAAAGAACTATTTGTTTAGAGCCATTCTCAATGCTCCCAGTTCGACAAGCATAACTAAAAAATGCTTTTAATCATATTAATTTTGATCACTTAATTTGGCTTGTTTCACAAGCAGTCATAAACTTAGCTGGAATTTTCAGCTCTTACTTGACGACTAACAATATGCTATAACCCTGCGCCAATAAACCACACTAATAGCCACTCAAACTGAGCTTTAATCACACTTTTTTGTTATAAGATAATACATACTCACACATCCACCCTTAAACCTGCTCCCACCCCCAGGTCCGATAAACACAACAGCTGCTGTGGGAGGGGTGGCAATATTCACGTGCACTGTGGAGGGTAACCCGGCACCCCTGACTGCCATCTCCCCAGTGATAGCTAGTGAGGTGTCCAGTAACTTTATCAGCGAGATGAGCCAGAATAACGGGGTTGTTAGCAGAGTTAATGTCACTAATATCATTAGGTAATTAACTCAATTTACTCAATTAACTCAATTAACTATTTCATCATATACATTTTTTGGAGATCTACACAAATGTCTCTTTCGTCATTTTTAAAATCAGTCCCTGAAGGAATAACATCCCTAATTGTATTGATGATCCCACAAGGTCCAGATAATATCGTCCCTAAAATAAAGTCTCAATATCGTCACTTCCTCAGTCAGATAACGAAACTAGACGAAGGGTGGTACAGGTGTGGGACTAGTAACCTATACGGTAGTGAGACTAGGGACGCGTACCTGACAGTAATAGACCCTTGTGAAGGGGTGGAGTGTGGTGGGAGGGATATGAAGTGTGTGGTGAACTATGACACCCTCTCTGCGGAGTGTCAGTGTAGAGACTATTGTCAGGTACTCTTACTAGTAAAGTTGGGGGGGGGGGACCGGGGGGGGGGGGTCTCTTACTAGAACATAGTTTTTATTGGTGGGGGGGGGGCGGGTCTCTTACTAAAACAGAGTTTTTATTGGTGGGGGGGGTCTCTTACTAGAACATAGTTTTTATTGGTGGAGGGGTTCTCTTAAAAAAGCAGGGTTCATAACAAGTCACTTGACAATTGTTATTACACAACAATAAAGACAAAGCATTCAGTTATTTTCACTTCATTACAAACGTCCTACTCCACCTCTTTTCCTCAGGAGAAGGGTGATTTCTTGCCATCCCCACTATGTGGGTCTGATTGCAGGACCCACTTCAACCTCTGCTCTCTTCAACAAACCTCCTGTATTGACCAGCTAGAGATAGGGGTTCTCTACGAGGGGAGATGTGAGGCTGGTATTGGTGACATTACAGTGGAGGTTGCTGGATATCCTGGTCCTCTCCTCTACTACTCTGGTGATGTGATAGAGTTGGAGTGTGACGTCACAGGCACCTCTGTTGCTCATATATCGTGGTATAAAGTGTACCAGAGTAGCTCTGGTAACTATGGTGACTCTGGAGATCATGGTAACCGTGGTGACAATAGATTTATTGTGGGAAGAGGAAAAACTCTCACTCTGAATAGAGCTCTGGTTGATGACAGTGCGATGTATCAGTGTAGTGTCACCAACTGTTCCAGCAATGTGGTGTTCTCTCAGACTGTTGAGTTAGTCATTCTGGAAAGGTTCCAAGCCTTGACCGCCTCTAAAACCGGTACTTAAAGTTTTTATCCTTATTAAAGTTTGTAAACAAATCGTCTAGAATCTCAAAAACCCTTTATAGGTTTCAACCATATCAAGATTCCCGTTTTTTGTATAATTTGGAACACTATTATAACTAAATTAAGATCCCTGAAGTTGTGCCTGACCACCAATCTGCCAGGTCCAGTATGTTCAGTGTTCAGCGGCTCCAGAGTCATAACATTTGACAGCAGCTCCTACTCCATCACCTCTGCTTGTGACTACGTATTAGCCATGGACTGTGTCATGGCCTCCTGGTTGATCTACGGTCGTACAACACGCTGTGGAGACACTGGAGCCTGTCTGGAGAGTGTAACTATTTACTCTGGTTGGGATGTGGTTACTTTAATGAGGGGTTGGGTGGTTGTTAAAGGCAGGGCGGGACGGAAAGTAGCTCTGACTCAGGGCAAGGAGATAGTGGTGGGCAAGTTTTCAGTGCTGTTTGATGGATTACATGTGACCCTGATTTTAGCTGATCAGGTGACTCTCACGTGGGATGGGATATCTGCTGCTTACATTCAACTCTCTAACAAACTCACACCAACCTGTGGTATTTGTGGGGACGAAGAGAGTAACCATGACGACAAGACCATCATGAGGAACCGGCAGCAGTGGAACAAGGATGAAACTAACGTTGACTTGTTTGCTAAGAGCTGGAGAGTGGATTCCAGAGGTCTCTGTCGGGACTCTGCTCTTCTAACTACAGATCCAGACAAAGAACCAGATACCAACCCCTGCGAGGACATCTTCAACAGTCCGGTGCTCTCCAAATGTAGACGTCACTACCCTGTAGACAGCTACATAACCGAGTGTAAGAAGGAGGTGAGACTGAAGAGTCACGTGCTAGGAGACACTGTTCCTGTTCAGTGTTACTTAGGGGTGAAGTTTCTAGAAATGTGCTCACTAGTACTGAATATCAAGGTTCCTGCTACTTTGTACGAGTTGGGGTGTCCTTCTACCCGCTTTCTTCAGCAGTATGCTGTTTCTATTGGATGTCCACAGAAAATACTACCGTTTGATGACTAAAGTCCGTGCAAACAGCGATGATGTTATTTGTGTAGCGATTAGAAACTGGGATGGTACTAGAGTTGAGTACAATAATTTGTTTTTGATGAAGCTGACTCTTGGTGCGAAGAAGAATTTTATTAAAATTTTAAAACATTTGTGACGAACTTTCCTTTGAGTTATTAAAATTTAAAACTATTTGTCAATGTATTTTCCAAAAATTTGCGGAGGCGAAACATTTTATTCCTTTGCGAACTGTTACCGAACCACAATTTGAAATTTTTGGACAGATGTTTGCATTTTCACTTTGTACGATATGTTACTCAGTCCAAATTTTTGACAACTTTGCGCGAGCATCGACCGATGACAATCACAAATTTTCCTATGAGTATGACATCCATCATCACAAACCGAAAAGAAAACTGGAAACATATCACTATGAGTATGAACGGCAGTGCTAATTGGATACCTTGTCAGTTGTCAAGGAGTGAAGGCAGCACCAGGTGCTACCAAATAGTTTACTTATCGTGATGGAAGGCTAGTTATCACTAAATTAAGATACGCGTCTCTATGTCTCGGTTACCAATTGGAGCAGACGGAAATTGAAACTGTAGTCTCCTGTTCCATGAACCGTTTTACAACAGTCCTGTATTCGCGCTTCAATTTAATATCACTTCCTGACTTCATAAAACCTGGAGGTGATCAAGAGAGCTGAGAGAATGGGAGTTAGTCGTTTTATCTGAGTTACTTAAACGTGCTACAATTAATGCAGAATGCAGATCTACTCTGTCATTGACTTCTGGTGTGGAATAACAGAGTTATTATCCCTGTTCGTGGTTATTGGTCACGTGGTACAGTAGTTATATTAGTACAGATACCGATACTGTAACTATTAGTGGACCACGGGATCTGGATGGACCCGAGTTTTCCTATTTATAACACAAAATTTATCCGTCAAATCCGAGTCGAAACCATTCGAATTTTTAAAATTTATCTTGAAGACTTCGCGAAGGATTCTTAAATCAGCGGTCTCATCCATCGAATGGCATTTTTAATTTTCTGCACTCTGCAGCCTCGTGAATCTCAAATCTGTTCACGGTACATCGAGAGTTGCTCTGCATTAAAAAAAATCGTATATATCTGTTGTTAAGGAATAATTTTTTATTCTTATTGTTTGCAGTCATATTAAAATTATTCAAAAAATGAAAATGTAATAAAATCTGAGAGACAAAATGATAATTTCTTTTAATTCCACAACAAAAGATTTGACGAATATTCGAGACAAGACAGTCTAACTGCTAACATAAAAACGGTTTCTTTAAACATGGAGATTTATGACGCATAATGATCATGAATGAGTTTTATGTGCTTGCATATCAGCAAAAAACACTTAAAATGCTCTCATGGTCAAACATTATAAAAACAAAATTCAATCTATAAAATTAAATTCTAGCTACCCCGACTACGAACCTGGGTCGAGTTTAGCACACTTAGGACGCGCTTTTTCGTGGAAGTAGGCGATATCCTTCTCGCAAGTTATCACCATGCTGCCCAGTAACGTGTACTCAGGATCACATGCCACTGTGATCGCAGTCCCGTACGTGATAGGATATCCAGCATTAGTTGATAGATAGTTTTCTATCATCATACCCGTACAGTGATCTGAAGCCGAAGGTTCTACATTGAGTTGTCTTCTGTTATGAATATTAACATGAAACTTGTTTTATAAAGTTTTTCAGCTAACTTAACTTTTGAATTTTGACGAACAAACAACAAAAATATTTGAAAAATTTGATAAGTTTAAAAATATGATCGTGCTTCAATACTAAAATCAACCCACGGAGAGCTGCAAACCTATGGTACAAGTTGGAAGTTGACCGATTGTGAAGGAAATGTCCCTGATACAAGTGATGGTATTGTCTCCGGCGAGAGTGTGTCCCGGCTTGCAGTTCACTTCCACCACAGTTCCTACTATGACGGGGAAGGTGGTGGTTGTTGTCATGTCTGATACAGCTGCTGGTAGTTCTGTGCATGTGTCTGCGGTAAATAAGTGACGTTGTTAAAATACTTCCTCTACTAGATAAACCCAACTGCTGTTTTATCTTAACAAGTTCAACCAAACAGCCACGGTAACACGAAATTTTCCGATATTTTATATTTACAGTTTACTAATTACTTAAAAGTACTATTTCCCCGATTTATTCTTCAAAATGTTCAATATTCTATAACACTCAGTACTCGCCTAAAACACAGCTAGGAGTTGTCTCATACTTCCAGTTATCATCCTTGATGCAGGTGATTTGTGTGCTCCCTGATATGCTGTAACTCGGGATACAGTCCACTTCCACTCTAGTTCCATAGTACGTAGGTAGTGAGGTAGTGGTCATCAGGTCGAAAATGTTTTTTGGGAGACTTGTACACGTGTCTGAATATGTGAGCCGTCAACTTAGTAGGAAAATAACGGTTTTGTACCAGCCGTCTTCTCAAGATCATACGATAAACAATAAAATCTAGGTATCTGTAAAGGTCACTGCTGCAACGCTTTTTACGGTTATTTCGTTTTTGAGATTTATTTTTTTATAGTACGTATGCTTGCGAAATCAATGTCGATTTTTAAAATTGTTATAGCTCTTGTGGTATACTGCAAGTGGAATTGAAATCGATTGATTATCAAACTTATAGTTATAAGTTAGTAAGTTCGTTCACCATTCACATCGGGCATGAAATGGCTTTAAAATGATTACCTGGGGACCCCAAGCTATTATGTTCATAGAGATTCGGCGGAATGACAGGCTGAGCACCGCCCAGTAATAAAATGACAAGTAGAAGTAGTTCAATTATAATGATCCAGTGCAGTGGTTCGTGAAATATATTCCGGGAAGTACTAATTATACTGTTAAACCAGATATTGTCGCGGGCACTCATTTTCGTGGATTTTCAAAATTAGATCATTTTTGTGTGTTGTGGATTAAATTTTCTGAATTCAAATGATTTAATGGAGGAAATAAATTCCTCGCAATATTTTAATTCAAAGTATTAGTAGTATTAGCTTTAGCTTTAGAGTTAGCTTAAGTATATATGTGGATTCTGGTAGGGAGGTGAAGCATCCGCATATTACTTTTAGTTTGACCTCGATTAAGGTCTGACTGGGTGCACTAAGAAAAGAAAAAAAAGAAAGTATTACCTATGTGAGTTCTAGAATAAACCTCCACCTCGCAGAGTGTCAAAACCCCGGCATTGTTAGAGCCACCTACAATGGTAACAGTTGGTGTTGTTACCGCACCACAGTTGATATGGTAAGGATTAGTTCCTCCTTTGTATTTTATTGTTCCGCATAGAACTTCGCCAAGATGAACCTGTGAACGAGTTTTAACCTTTATGTGGTGGTGGTGCTAATATTGGTTGTGTTAAAATTAAAAACGCCTTTTTTGGACATTTATAAATAGACAATTCAAATATCGATAATTCAAAAAGATGATATCACAGTGCTGGCAAGCACGACCGTTGCATTTATTGTGGGTATACTATGTTCCCCATTTACTATTATACCCCCTTTACTATTATACCCCCTTTACTATTATACCCCTTTTACTATTATACCCCCTTTGGTACACGTTACAAGCCTCTTTTGTGCACGCGAAGCGTGCACTCCGGCCGGAGGCGGCGGCCGAAGGCCGCCGCCTCCGGCAGGAGTTTTCCAGGCATTAAAACTCATCGGAAGTCGTTCAGCAGATTTATTTTTAGTTCAAAACATTCTAATTTGATGTCAAAGATGACAGGAATAAAAAATAGTTATGTTTAGATTTTTAAGAAATTTGCATAAAATACTCGCCAGCACTGTTATACGAAATTCGGTAAAAAACCCAAAATCGCCATATTCAGGTGCCCTAAAAACCATGTTAAAATTGAGTTAGAGATCTGAAATTTTTCAGGGCGTCTAGACGTTGACCAAATTGACTGCAAAAAAAGTTTCAGGTTTCAGGAGCATCGAGAAACGGGTTTTCTTGAACCCCTGTTTTACGACAGATTGTCGGGACATATACATACAGATATACATATATTATATATATTCAGGGATAGACGCTTTGCCAGTCAATTGTAGCCTGTATTTAAGTGTCCATAGATTCAAAAGTAAAAAAGATACAGCCATTTCCGACCACAGGTCTTGCAAATAATTGTTTACACTTTAGTTTACATTGTATAAAAAATGTATTTGACGTCATAAACACCCCTTGATGACGTCATCAAGTTAACCGTTTTTAAAACTTGATTTTTGACAAAGTAATAACTTTTAAAATTAATTTTAACCCATTAAGGAGTAATTTTATTCAAAATTTGAGGAAATTTTTACCTTAGATAATTGTTCAAGCATTCTGAAAATCTACCGGAAAGTTTTTCTAGCTTGCTCCTTCATAAAGATATTCGTCATTGAAGTTTGTGCTTTTTTGAAGAATTATTTTATAAAAACGTCAATTTTGCGATTTAGTATTCTTTGGTGTTGGGCCATGCCTTGGGTTGTGGAGCTCAGTTCTGCTTCCTATAGGTATAAATTGTGCATTAGGCTAGTTTTAAAGTTGAAAATCAAAAAGTTGCACACGTGGGGACACGCCCAAATTGATAGAAAATTGCTAAAATCACTGAAAATTGCTGTTTTCGTCATTTTCTGTCAACTTTAGAGTGCCGTTGTGATTACAGTTCTTCTTGAAATACTTTGAAACTTTGCATGCTTATCAAGCTATATATAAAACAATTACATGAAAAAATTTACGGCGATTCAATATTGGATGCGCATGCAACGTCCGCTCAAAGTTTGCAGGTGCGAAAGGTGAGAATTTTGCTCATTCGTGATTTCCAACAAATTCTGCTTTGCCACGACAGTTTAATGTCATTATATATGAATTTAATGTCAACTTGAATGAGTATTAAGTGGTATATTCAGTCAGTGATGGACCGATATGCTTACCTAAACACAAGGAAATGTTTTTAAAGGAAAAATTTCGAAATCGTTGAAACTTCCTCCTTATTATAATGAAGATATCAGTTTATATTTCGACTTTATAAAGTACCCTGACATTATAATCAAAAAGAGATGATATTTTACCAAAACCCATAATCATGGGTAGAGTGGACCGCTGCCAGTGTCTCTCTTTCCCAAACAAAAGGAAATGATATTAATTTGATTGACCGTTCTCAAATGCAAAATGATACCGAGAATGAAATCGGTCGCTCGCTTTTCCCATTCATTTACAATTGTAATAGATTAAGAAGAACTACCCAAAGGCAGCTGTACTCGGCAATAAAGATTCAATAAACTTCAGCTAATTCAATAAGTGATAACTACCACCCTTACCCCGAAATACTAGGTATCGACCCGAACGCAACCCAAAGAGATTTTTACAGCATCTGATTGACATGTAATCAATCGAAAATTATTACAATTCGTAAGCCGTGAATGAATGGGAAAAGCGAGCGACCGATTTCATTCTCGGTATCATTTTGCATTTGAGAACGGTCAATCAAATTAATATCATTTCCTTTTGTTTGGGAAAGAGAGACACTGGCAGCGGTCCACTCTACCCATGATTATGGGTTTTGGTAAAATAAATCATTTATAATAAATGTAATTGTAAGCTGTAAAGTCTGTCCTAGCGAGGATTAGTACTTATCATTAATGATTAATTTTTGTTTGTTTTTGTTTCTGGTCAGATGAGACCTTCTATTTTTCATAAGTAATTGTGATACCTCAACATCATTAATCCGAGCCGGAGCTTCTTTTCTATTCCATACGTTGACCCAATCTATCTGTACATCAGATGGGAACTCCAGTTTCCACCAAGTCGAAGTTGGTTTCCACGTTGCATAGGTATGTGTACACGATCGGCCGTAGCTGAGGATATTTTAGTCCGTACTCCGTGGTCAAAAAGGGAAGTTGTTGTCAATATGATAAAATTAGAACCAATTGCTTTATCATGAATTTGTTTTATCAGTATATAAAATTAGAAACAAAATATAATTGTTTCTAACCTATAATATCCACTTTTGTTTCCATCTATAGCTCTGCTAGCAACCCCGCCAGAACCAGTGCTCTTTTGGGTTGCTACGCCGTACTGTGCGATGTTACTGGACTCTTTGTGGGAATATAAACCTTGTAAAATGTCAAATTAAAGTCAAGCTAACTACAAATTAGATGGCCAAACCAGATTCAGCCAAATTTTAATGAAAATATTAGGCAACACAATTCAAAGTTTGCCGGCTTTTAGTATTCTTCCAACTTTTGTTTTTCGGTCATGACTTTCTTCCTCTTCAGTAAAAATAGCTGAAGGCTGATAAGAAATGGTTTTATAACATATTTCATACCTTCTTCATCTGTGGAAGCTGTAGATATCACCAACAAGATGAGGACAAGCAAAATGGAAGTTGTCATTCTCCAACACTTTATTACTATTAAAAACAAACAATAAAGACTAACGTGTTGTAATTTTTAACCCCGATGATACTGATAGGTCCCTATATAATATATATCAATATGAAAGGTCCCTAATACGCTCTTTCCTGTGACAACTAGAACACTCAACAGGCAGTCTAAAGCAAGGCGACCAACAACTTTACTTAATAAGACCCACTTTAGAATTAGAATTTGACACAATTTACACGCTCTTAAAGTTTTAGTTAACGGTGTGCCAAATCAGGCCAAATCCTAAAACGACGACATAACACAGGTCATACCTATATTACAAATACAATGGCACCCGAATAGAATACAACAAATTCGTTCTAAGCAGACAAAAACAAAAAGCAAAGACTAATATCGAATGGAGCAATCAAGGGAAACCGAAAAGAAGCTTTATTTATAAGTACCTTATCGGACCTTATTTGGACGGACATTATTTGAACGCTGGAGGCCCTAGCGTTCATCTTAATGTCCGTTCAAATAAAGTCCGTTCAATTAATGTCCGTCCAAGTTAAAGTCCGTTGAAATTTTTTCAAACATTTTTCCATTTCGAACTTTTTGTCCAGAATATGATTATGACAACTTTGAGAACTTTATTATGCCGTAAGTTAACGACGGAAAGGTTCTCCTTGTATTGGTCTGCCGGAGGCACAGAAAACTTTACTAGTATATGATGTTTTCAAGGGTCACTTGGCGGAAAAAAGTCAACGAAATTATGGCACTCAACAACATAATTCATGAACTAGTCCCCGCCAACATGACAAACTTGTTCCAGTCTCTAGATATTACGGTAAATCGTGTTGCCAAGGACATTGTCCGACGTTGTTATAGCTCATATTACTCAGGGGCGGTAATGAAACAGTGCTAGGAAAGCTCCACGTGATGTTAAGGTTAACCTTAAGTTGTCTAAGATAAAACCACTTCACGCCGAATGGCTTGTAAAAGTTAACACTGAAATGCAGGACCGGGGTAGTTTAATTGATCAAAAAGGTTTCCATAAAGCTAGATGCTTTAAGCATGGACTATTTCATGCACGAAAACCCATTTGATGAAGATGATATGTGATATTAAAAACTGATCATTTACACATATTTTAACATTTTTACTGCTTTATGACTGCTTTTCTTACTTACTGTATAAAAAATGGATTTAGAAATCATTTGCTGAAATTAAAAAACGTCAAAAATTTTTTAAAAAATTCGGATTTTTTATATTTTTGAATGCCTTCGAGCGTTCATATTAATGTCCGTTCATAATTATGTCCGTTCATGTAATGTCCGTCCAAATAAGGTCCGATAAGGTATGTGACGTTTCACATAGCCATGTGTATACGCGTACTGCGTGACGCGCTTGTTTCACAAGTAGAATATACTGAGGCAGGCAGGCCAGGTCACCAAGCTGTGATTGGTACAGGATTTATTCTGGTAATTATGCTCGGAGGATATCAGTGACGCGATTCCCACTACAGTGTAAGCTGCAGTGTAGCTGTAATAGTCTACCGCCATTCGGAATGAGTGTGAACTTGCTTACCAGGCAATCATGATTTCCGCTTGGTACTCATCAGGTCTCTAAGAAAGCCAACAGTGTGCTGATATGCACTGTCATATGTACTTCCTAGAAGCAGCACACGGCCCATTTAATTTAATTTCGGACTTGCACGAGTTATAATTATATACTGCAAGCGATAGGGCTCTGGTTAGAGCAAATGTGACGTTAAAACTTAAACATAGAGAACTCAGCTTGGTCGCAAGATCAGAGCCCTCCTACTCCAAGTCCTGAGCTATACACAAATACTGAAAAAGGGCGCGATCTGGAAGATCAACGTTAGATAATGTGCCATAATGCTATTGTTATTTTTATTTTACTTTCCACACGCGATCTTAAAATGGCAAGGATCAGACAGCCCTAACTATGTACTACTACTAGAGAGCTCAGAGCTTACTGTGCCATTGTTAAAATATAGCACGGCAGACGGCGGTTGTAATGTTTAGGATTAGCCGCGACCATTTTACAATGAACTGCCTCAACAGAAAATAGTCGAAATCTGGGAGGGCTAGTATAACTTTAGCCAATGTAGTCCTCACTGTTTGTACACTGTTTGTACACTGTTTGTACACTGTTTGTACACTGACTCACTGTTTTTACACTGACGAGTGACCATTGAATAACCTTATTTTTAATGGCCTCACCATATCACTCGCCAAATATTGTTAAGCTTTTACAGAACTAGGGCCCTCAGCCCTGAGCATTTTCCAATGCTGATTCAGCTTGAGGAGTTATGGACGGAAACTGTATGGACATCCGGACAAGTATTAATCTCATATACTATTGGAGTTATTGTCCTACCCGAAAAAGTTAAACCGTCATCCAAAAATGAGAGTAGTAGGGATTCAAATACCGGGTAAGTTATTTATAGCCTTCCACGGTCCACCCAATGAGACCCATGGAGCTTCAGAATGTCACTAATAAGATCAATGACTGTCTCTCTGAAATCAAGGTATGGATATGGTTATAATAACTTCATGAAGGTGAATGAGAGCAATCGAAAATTCTGTCTTGTTAGTCATTGGAAAGCCACTGGTGCTGAAGAAGTTTGACCTTGAAGTAACAACAAAGTTTGGTGACACCATCATGACACCGACAGAATGTAAAAATGATATACTGAAAAAGTCTTTGAGTGTTACTAGATGAATCTCTCAACATGGAAAGGCAAATTTACAACGTTAAGAAGAACTGTTGCTGGACAATGAATAATCTAAGAACTATCAGGAAGTATCTAAATGAGAAAGTTAAGCTCATGCTGGTCAAATAACTGATCATATCAAAGCTGAACTATTGTAATGCCCTTTACATGAATCTTTTCAAAGCTGCAATCTGTTCTAAATGCAGGGATACAGTTCATTTATGAAATCTATGACTATGAGTCTATTAGTAGTCACTAGTCTATTGCTAGTCTATTGCTCGCTCCTCTGTTCAGGAAGCTTAAAAAGAGCGCGCCACGAACAGCTAGGAATTGGCGAGCCAAGTACGTAAGGGTCAGAGTATATTAGAAGGTTATGGTTTTGGGTTACCTAGGGACCTCACTCCTCAGGCTATTATGTTCATAAACATAATAGAGATTCGCGGCGGAATGACGGGCTGAGTGCCGTCCGGTAAGGTTTTGGATAGTCCCTCAGGCCCATGATCCATGTTGATGTAGTGTGTACTTGTAGAGAACATGTTTATTTTTAAGTAAGTCACGTGATAGTAGAGTGATTATTGATTAATCAACATCAGACCTTTTATACAGTGTAAGTGGGGTTAAGGGGGCATACACCAAAACAGTGGTTAGTGCTGTCCAACCCGAATGACCTCATAGGCAGTTCAGTGACCATCTAGCACACCGTTTCCAGTTCCACACAAAAAAAATTATTTTGAGAATACCCATTTTTGTAATCGAGCATTTCCTGGTTTCATGGAGGGGGGGGGGGCCAATGGCATAAAATGGCATAAAATGGCATAAAATGGAGACTTTTTCAAAGGAGAAAATGGAAAAACCCATGAGTAATTCTCCATTTTCTCCATTTTATGCCATGAATTTTGTCTTCGAAATTTCATCTTTAACACCATTTAACACCTAAATTGGACATCCTAACATGTTTATTTACGCTTACTAGGGGCGTAACAAGCTTATGAAAGCTCATAGTAGGCTACTAGATGCTTATACTAGGTTAGTAGAGGCACACTTCAGGCAAACTCATAATTACTCAAGCCTAGTGTAAAGTTATTTCTACAGGCTACAGCAGGAGTGAGTAATAGGGGAGAGTAATAGGCACTGAGAAGTGAGACCTACATCCTCGAAAGTCGAAACAAGCTCGCACTGCAAAGGGGAGGCCTGCCTTCCGAGATCGCATTACCAGGGGGAAGCCTCGAGTCCAAATTTGTGTATCGAGGGGTAGGTGTAGACTTCGGTAAACCGAAAAACCAAAAAAATATTTTCGGCTAATAATGAAGAGGGTAGCATGAAACGTGGAGAAAAGTGGTTTTTAGAAAAACTTTGAAAAATTTTGACTTATAAAATTTTCGGCCCGAGTCATTCTCGATACGTACCCCTCGTATCGAGAGCTCCCGATTCCGAGCTCGTGTTGCAAAGGGGAGGCCTGCCTTCCGAGATCGCATTACCAGGGGAAGCCTCGAGTCCAAAATTGTGTACCGAGGGGTAATTTTCTAAGTCAACATTTTTCAAAGTTTTTCTGAAAAACACTTTTCTCCACGTTTCATGCTACCTTGTTCATTATAATATATAAGCCGAAAATATTTTTTCGGTCAAAATTTTTCAAATTTTTTCTGAAAAATTTTTTTTCCACGTTTTATGCTACCCTGTTCATTATTTGCCGAAAATATTTGTTCGGTTCTTCGAAGTCCACACCTTCCCCTCGATACACAATTTTGGACTCGAGGTAATGCGATCTCGGAAGGCAGGCCTCCCCTTTGCAACACGAGCTCGGAATCGGGAGCTCTCGATACGGGAGGTACGTATCGAAAATGACTCGGACCGAACATTTTCCAAGTCAACATTTTTCAAAATTTTTCAAAGTTTTTCTAAAAACCACTTTTCTCCATGTTTCATGATACCCTGTTCATTATTGGCCGAAAATATTTTTTCGGTTTTTCGAAGTCCACACCTTCCCCTCGATACACAATTTTGGACTCGAGGTAATGCGATCTCGGAAGGCAGGCCTCCCCTTTGCAACACGAGCTCGGAATCGGGAGCTCTCGATACGGGAGGTACGTATCGAAAATGACTCGGACCGAACATTTTCTAAATCTAAGTCAACATTTTTCAATATTTTTCAACATTTTTCAAAGTTTTTCTAAAAACCACTTTTCTCCATGTTTCATGATAACCTGTTCATTATTGGCCGAAAATATCTTTTTTTTAAATAATTTTTCTCGAAATTCTAAATTTTTCAGGTTTTCAATGGCATAAAATGGCATAAAATGGCATAAAATGGCATAAAATGGAGACTATTTCTATGGAGAAAATGGAAAAACCTATGAGTAATTCTCCATTTTCTCCATTTATGCCATTGGCCCCCCCCCCCCCCCTCATGGAGAGGCTACAAGTTAATCATTTCTTGCGGTATCGGGTTGAAATTTTGCTCATCGTCTATTCACATCTATTTCAAGGTATGTGTAAAATCTTGATATCGTATCTAAAAAGGCTGGTGTGTTATAAATTTTTAAAGTCAAAAAGCTGAAATTGTCCTTTTTAGGCTTATTTCAACCAAAAAGTCAGCCAGGGAAGATCGGATTGTTTTGATGCTTGACATGAAATTGTTCTCTGAATTCTGGCGCAGTTTTTGATGACCTCAAAAATATGTTTACTCATTTTTCTTCAGATTTATTGGACCTCAAAGCCAAACAACAAATTCAGGCACATTTTTCGTTTTTCATATTTACTGATTTTTCTAAAATTTTGATAGGAATGTGCTAGTGACTTTTTGAAGGGTGCAAAATAACTGCAACTAGCACATTTATATATGAGTTATGAACAAAAAAACACCCTAAAATGCTTCCCTTTGAAGTTATGGGAGAAAATGGCTTTGTAGATAAAAATGACTTTGTTAATTGATTTATATCTTTTAAAGACAAGAAATTGCCCCATAATTTATGAATCTGTTTCAAATAAATAATAAACAATTACAATCTTCAAATACCAAAATCTGTAGCAAAATTTGATTTTATACAAACAACAGTCTGAAAATCAGGGCCCATTAAAACAACACACACTATTTTAGCATCATTGATTTAAAACAATGACTGATCTGACCATATATCAATTTATACAAAACAATAAACCAGCAATTGGAGTTTATTTATACCGAAGTCTACACCTACCCCTCGATACACAAATTTGGACTCGAGGCTTCCCCCTGGTAATGCGATCTCGGAAGGCAGGCCTCCCCTTTGCAGTGCGAGCTTGTTTCGACTTTCGAGGATGTAGGTCTCACTTCTCAGTGCCTATTACTCTCCCCTATTACTCACTCCTGCTGTAGCCTGTAGAAATAACTTTACACTAGGCTTGAGTAATTATGAGTTTGCCTGAAGTGTGCCTCTACTAACCTAGTATAAGCATCTAGTAGCCTAGGCAGGCCTCCCCTTTGCAACACGAGCTCGGAATCGGGAGCTCTCGATACGGGAGGTACGTATCGAAAATGACTCGGACCGAACATTTTCCAAGTCAACATTTTTCAAAATTTTTCAAAGTTTTTCTAAAAACCACTTTTCTCCATGTTTCATGATACCCTGTTCATTATTGGCCGAAAATATTTTTTCGGTTTTTCGAAGTCCACACCTTCCCCTCGATACACAATTTTGGACTCGAGGTAATGCGATCTCGGAAGGCAGGCCTCCCCTTTGCAACACGAGCTCGGAATCGGGAGCTCTCGATACGGGAGGTACGTATCGAAAATGACTCGGACCGAACATTTTCTAAATCTAAGTCAACATTTTTCAATATTTTTCAACATTTTTCAAAGTTTTTCTAAAAACCACTTTTCTCCATGTTTCATGATAACCTGTTCATTATTGGCCGAAAATATCTTTTTTTTAAATAATTTTTCTCGAAATTCTAAATTTTTCAGGTTTTCAATGGCATAAAATGGCATAAAATGGCATAAAATGGCATAAAATGGAGACTATTTCTATGGAGAAAATGGAAAAACCTATGAGTAATTCTCCATTTTCTCCATTTATGCCATTGGCCCCCCCCCCCCCCCTCATGGAGAGGCTATAAGTTAATCATTTCTTGCGGTATCGGGTTGAAATTTTGCTCATCGTCTACATAAAAGCTTAACAGCGCCTGGGTCCGTTCACCAACTGTGCTAATGTGAGTGGCGGTGTGGTAAAACCCATTTTAACAGCGTGAATATTTATCAAATATAAGCGCGCTAGCTGCTAGCATACTTGTATCATTTAATTTTTAATCAAATTTATTCGGATATATATTTATTGATTATGTATTGAATTGGTGATAAATAATAAAATTGTCTTTTCTCAAAATTGTCTTTTCTCTATTCACATCTATTTCAAGGTATGTGTAAAATCTTGATATCGTATCTAAAAAGGCTGGTGTGTTATAAATTTTTAAAGTCAAAAAGCTGAAATTGTCCTTTTCAGGCTTATTTCAACCAAAAAGTCAGCCAGGGAAGATCGGATTGTTTTGATGCTTGACATGAAATTGTTCTCTGAATTCTGGCGCAGTTTTTGATGACCTCAAAAATGTGTTTACTCATTTTTCTTCAGATTTATTGGACCTCAAAGCCAAACAACAAATTCAGGCACATTTTTCGTTTTTCATATTTACTGATTTTTCTAAAATTTTGATAGGAATGTGCTAGTGACTTTTTGAAGGGTGCAAAATAACTGCAACTAGCACATTTATATATGAGTTATGAACAAAAAAACACCCTGAAATGCTTCCCTTTGAAGTTATGGGAGAAAATGGCTTTGTAGATAAAAATGACTTTGTTAATTGATTTATATCTTTTAAAGACAAGAAATTGCCCCATAATTTATGAATCTGTTTCAAATAAATAATAAACAATTACAATCTTCAAATACCAAAATCTGTAGCAAAATTTGATTTTATACAAACAACAGTCTGAAAATCAGGGCACACACTATTTTAGCATCATTGATTTAAAACAATGACTGATCTGACCATATATCAATTTATACAAAACAATAAACCAGCAATTGGAGTGAAACCACTCAAGAAGACGCATTTTAGATTACCATACACCACTAAGGGTGGAGAGGTGATTTATTTTTATTATTTACTGCACTACTGCAGTAACACTGTTACAACCGCTAAAATGTTTATCATAGTGTCAGAACTAAGGGGTCGTTCACATATTACGTAATCACTTTTAGGCCCATTTTTAACCCCCCCTCCCCCCTCCGTTATCAGTTTAACAGATATACATTATACAATATAGCTATTGTGTTAAAATTACACTAGCGTAATCATTTAGAAACCCCCTTCCTCCCCCTCAGTGATTACGTAAGTACGTTATTTGTGAACGACCCCTAACTAGGATCACCCCTCCAGCCATAGTATCAGAATCTTTAATTTAAATAATATTAATAACGACTTAATAATGCTTTATCAACGTTATGAACATTTCGTGTACATTGTACAACCTGCATGCTCAATAAATTAAGTATCAGAGTTGTTCATTCTAGAGGATGTTCACAAGTCAAGGAATTTAACCACTACAGGAACAGCGAGTTGGGGGATAGACACGTGGTTTGGATACCGTGTTTCGATTGGTTCACAGTATCCTGTTTGTAACAGCTACTCCAGGGAGATATCGCCCGATCTCCATCGAGTGTACGAAATCCCAGATCCCAGTGCGAGGGTCAAATCTCTCAACTGTCTCCAGCCTGTTAGTTTGTATTGTTAAAGTAAGCACAATGTACTGAATAATGTGAACAGTTGTCAAAACTCAAATGAAACGATAAAGTAAGCACAGTGTTATGAATACTATGTTGTTAGATGAAATAGGCGTGTGCAAACACCGTCGTTACTTTTAATATGTATTTTTAATTTTTATTGCAAAAAAAAGTAACGTGCTCATTAGAAATTACATCTGACCATGATTTACAATTTTTCAGGCACTGACCGAGTCGAGCCATCGTGTCCACCTACTACATAAAGACAACCATTCAGAGAAGTCAGCGCAGCCCCACTTCTGGCCTTGTTCATAGCACAGATCTGAGAGAGACAATACATTACAAACATTCTACAGTTGCAAATATTTTAATATCCAAGTTCAACAACAGAACAAATTAACACTTTCTTAGGTGATCTACAGAAAGTTACCTTCTGCCAAATATTGAGCTCCGGATCGTAACACTCCGCTGATTTGAGACCTGTCGCTCCGTTAAACCCGCCCACCGCGTAAATCTTATTTCCTAAAGTGGTCACTGCAACATCCGACCTCAGCATCCCTGTTAGTAGGTTTACACGTTACATAAAATATACTTTACATAAAGTATACCTTACATAAAGTATACCTTACATAAAATATACTTTACATAAAGTATACCTTACATAAAGTGTGTCTTACATTATATATTTGGATACTGGTGGGTTGGTCTGCAGAACATCGCCTCCCCACCGGCAGTATCCAGATCTTAATATTGCACCTTACATTATGAGACGACTGAAATACGCTGATATATTACACGCAAGTCCATCAAATCACAGGATTTCTACATGATCATAATATATCAGTTTAAAATGTAATAAGCTATGAAATATGAACGAGGGAAGCTATGAAATATGAACGAGGGAATATGAAGTTTTTAGATTTATTACCCATACTAGCGACAGGACGCCATTTCTGATTTGACAAGTCGAACCTCTCAACAACGTTTAGGCAAGCGCAGCCACTCCAACCACCTGCATTTTAGAATTAGATTTAGAACATCCAACATCATAACGTCAATTTGATAGCTGGAATTGGAGGACCAATCCAGAAACCTATAATCAGCAGGCAAGAAGGAGCGCCACACGAATATTTAACCACGCATGTGACATATAAAATCGTTCATTTGCGTAACACAGTGCCTTTTTAATTGGTTCGTCGCCGGTGGTCCAACCGGTTTCGATCTGAAACTTATATTAAATAATATCGAACCGGTATATTTCTTAGATATTTGAGTTCAGTTTGAGAACTTAGGAGTCTCATTAGGGACGCGTCTGTCAAATCTGGCTGGTCAAATGAAGGCAGAAAAAATGGTCGGTTCTAGATGCCTTGCCATCGATCGGTTCGATCAGCTTCTATTTTTGGAGGCACATGGGAAAAGTTGAAGATCAGAAGCGCGCATTTAATGCGCGCGCTTATTGCGCTATCATTTTCACCACATTTCATTTGGCGCGTTCCAAAACGTCCGTCCAGTAGACCCTTTCAGATACTAAAATTTGGTAAAGTTTTCTTAAATGTAAGTTAACGCGAATGTGTACGAGAATGGAGATGATCCCGAGTACTAACCAATAGCGTATATTTGACCGTCAAGAGTTCCAGCCCCTAGGCCCCGTCTTGGATTTGCCATGGGAGTGACTGGTTTCCATTCTCGACTTGCTGGGTTAAAACATTCCACACTTTCCAACGTCTGTTTACCGTCGTGGCCACCTATGTAACATGTATAATAATACATGAATAAGAAGCTTTAAAGTTTTAGTATTACCTGTCTTGGTATGCTCACATCTTCTAAGCTGTAAGCAGTAGTGACATGGCTAGTAAATTTGTTAACACAGCAACATTTTAAACCCACTTGCTTTAACTATTATATCACAGTATAGGTAACTTAATTTAGTAACTAAATCTAATAACTAACGTATTGTAACTAACTATAGAAACTAGCAGTAACTAACCTATAGCGTATATAAGTCCATCTAACACCGTCACAGCATGACCGTCACGATTGTAAGCCATTGAGGGAAGCAAGGTCCACTCGTCAGTTTGAGGATCGTAACATTCCACAATACTTAACGAATTGTTGTCATTCAAACCTGAAATTCAATTATAATTAACAAATTGTTGTCATTTAAACCTGAAAATTCCACATTCACATGTAACTACCGTGTAAAACATCTCTACATTCCAAATTCCATCACTTACAGCTGTTTGAATTATCATTAACTGTCAATAATTTGAGGTATGTCAAATATGAAGTAATTTACATTACATATTTGCATATTTGAACTTTATACCACAACACACGAACTGTATAAATGTGTCGTTAATAACAGTAATTAGTAAATACAAAGTAAGATTACCTCCTAAAGCGTAGATATACCCATCAACCGAGGTTACGCCGACACCGTACCTCGGCGTTTTTATCGGAGAACACACCGTCCACAGATCTGTTGTGTGGTCATATCTGGGGTAATTATGGAAATTAGTTAATTAGTTAATTAGTGAAATTATTAACCTGTTTTTCTAACAACGTTTCTAGTAACGAACATAATCCTTTTCTAACTAAGTTATTTATAAATTCCATTATACATATTATAGTATTTCTAGTGATATCATCTCAAAAGTTGTTAATAAAATAAAAAGATAAGAGATAAAAGATAGGAGATAAGAAGTAAAAGATAAGATTCTCACTTCTCAACGTTGTCCAATGCTCCAACTCTGTATTTCCCGCCCACTACAATAATTACTTCGGTGGCCCCAGGACACCGTCTCTTTGTCCTATCGTTCTGCGTATACTCTTCTGTATTGTTATTGTGATCTTAACTTACTGACTAACTCAAGTATTAATTATTAAGTTAAGTATTAGTAATTATTTATAAATTATTCATTAATTGTATCCAACTTAATATCAGGGCAGATTCTGTCCGACAAAAGGTTACATGCAAAAGTATGTGTTTACCAGTGTGTTGACGTTCAGGTATAAGATGATATCTCATAGCTTCAATTAGGAGGTCTTTACAGTGAACATCACATTTTATCAGCGGGTCACTTTCAACCTGAAACAAAGTATACAGTGAGGAAGAGGGAATATCATTACTGCAAAGAATATTACAATTATTATTTGGCTCCAATTATTAGATAATAATACACATATAATAATGACTAATATCAAATCACTAATTATCACTATTAGCTAGTTATAACGAACATGACATCCGAGATAAAACGGCAGGAACTGAGCTGTAATAACTCACAATATCTACGATGAACTCTTTACTAAGCAGAGGGAGGCGCACAAGTGATAAGAGCTCGTAAGTGAACTGGGCTCGTTTTGTGTCGTGTCTCAACCACGTCATTACGGCGTCAAACACTTGCTCCTCCTCTGTTACCTGAACACGGTTACCATGGTTACCCTGGTTATCTTGGTTACTACTGCCTTATTACCATGGTTACCATAGTTATTGGTTACTACTGCCTTATTGCCATGGTAACCTTTGTTATTGCTGTTTTGGTACTATGATTACTTGGAGATGGTTACCATGGTTACTCATATTTTGTTACCATGGTTACTTAGATATGGTTACTATGGTTCCTGCTATCAAAGTGCCATCCATTCGGCCCAATACCAGGTTGAAGTGATGTGAGACTAACGACTCTTTGTACATACCAGGAAACAAAGTTACAAATTATCATTACACGGGGGCTCAGCTAGCTACTTAACAGCAATTAGCGGAGATATTAACAGTAATTAGCGGAGATATTAACTCGATAAAGACCAACCTGGAGACCATCGTCTCCTATAAGGTTCTTCAGTTGCTCTAAACTCATGTTAACAAACTGGTCCCCTTTAGAAACGAGCAGGAAGTGTCGCCGCGTGTACTTCTCTGCTAGTATTTGTAGTTCTGTACAGTCGTGTTTGTTGGCAAACTCTCGTAGTGCTGGGATTGTAGTGTGGTTATTCGAGCTTTTCATTTAGAATTAAAATGAGTTCTTCATATTATGGAGTCAGGGTGTGGACTGGCTGCACCTGGTTACAGCATCCCATTACACAATACTCGAGAAATATATTTAATAAGTTAATAGTAGTTGTGAAAATAGTTTAAACTGCGTATAATGGGATACTAACTCATACTAGTTGAAATTTGGGGGCTGGACAGTGGACAAGTATGAGCTCTACTGTACCCAACCCAACTACTATAATAATATTTCTTATATCTACAGTCTACAATAAAGTACAGGAGTGTAAAGTACAGTAAAGTACAGTAAAGTACAGTAAAGTACAGTAAAGTACAGTAAAGTACAGTAAAGTACAGTAATGTACAGTAAAGTACAGTAAAGTACAGTAAAGTACAGTAAAATACAGTAAAGTACAGTAAAGTACAGTAAAGTACAGTTAAGTACATACAGTAAAACACAGTAAAGTACAATAAAATAAGTAAAGTACACCTGAGTGAAACGTGGTACCCACCTATACAATTGGTTGGGTCTATCTGCCATTTCAAAAAATCAGCACACTTTGTAAAAACTTCAGAGAAGTCCAGAAAGCAGCTGGCTGATAGGAGGGACTGAACGTTCTGTGTAGTTATTGAAATGCAATTCCTGTAATTTTAAGTTAATATTATTCAATAAGTCAATATGAATTATGCAACATGCATAAGAATTTATTTAAAGGATTCAGAGCATTAGGTATGGATCCGCGTGGAGTGTAATGTTTTTTAAACTTGACGTTTCTCACTACCTCTTATTATTATGGCGTTCCCCACAATTAAGATGGGGAACTGTAAAGTCTAATAATAATGTCCTAACTTCCACTGACCCGTATGTGTATTCCAGTAGTAACCTCACTGCATCACATCCCAGCTGTCTTAGATACACTTCTCCTGAAACATAGGCACATTTATACACGATACAGGCACATTTATACACGATACAGGCACATTTATACACAATACAACAGGCACATTTATACACAATACAGGCACATTTATACACATTATAACCAACAAATTATACTTACATTTTTGTCATAATGTTAACATACCGTTTATGTTTGTTGTTCGTAAGGTAATGTTAAGGACCTAGTTGCATGACTAGAACTTCAGAATGATTTTTATAAAACCACATTAAATCTAGCAGTAACTAAGTGTTTGAAGCTTTCCAAAATTGGAAGTTTCCTTCTTACTGGGCATCTGTCAACAGAGAAATCATTACCCGGCATTTGAGAAGTATATGGAGTATCCGCTTTTTGAAAGGAAAGATCAGATATTCAGTATTTATTATCAGCCTGATATTCCTCGGTTTGTTTTGATCATAATTAATAACTATCGTTGGTCATTATGATAAAAACAATCACTTTAAACCATTCTTAATACTGTATTCTTGTGTAAATTTGTATTGATCCCGTTTGATGCGACAAGGAAAAATGCTCTTATCAGGAAAGGAATTACTCAACGTTTCAATGTTACAACATCGTATAATACATTGCAGCCATGCGACGGGCCCATGCGACTCATAAACAATATTCCGATCCGGATTTTATATTCTTAATACTATCTTAGACAGAAATGTCAGTAATTCTAATCCAAAATCAATGATATGATAGTTTAAAGTAACAACATGACATCTCATCAATGCTTTAGAGTTTAGTCGTCCTAATTTGTGTAATTATGAATCTCATCACTTACTAATTAGTAACTAGTGATAAACCGCTGTTTTCCCATAAAAATGCCTACAATTCAACGATATAATGGCACCCCAAATGTAACGTTTTTTAACCCCCACACGACACTAACAAATAGCAAATCAAGTGTTTGTTTGCAAAATTAGATACACGAACCTGTAGTCGTCTCTTTAAACTCAGTACCAAAAGTAGCTCTGAAGTAGCCCGCTCACCGCGCACAGTAGCGCTCTGTGAGCTGGGAATCTCTCATCCTCTAGTGGGAGTGTTTCAGTTTACAAACAGGCAAATTGATAGAATAGTATAATTACAAGTTAAATTAGACTTTTAAACAGAATTGATAACACAGAATTCAACATTAGAAACAGTGCTTGGAAATAAGCACGATCAGGAATACCATTAATTAATTAATTATTAGTTAACTAATTATTAGTTAATTAATTAACCACCAACCGACTATAAGGACGCAGTCACAATGTTCTTCACTGTGTCTCATCTCATCCAGACGAGATAAGATAGAGGTGGAATGATGAGGATCAACCTTTAGTTCTGTGTCGTCTTGCAGTGACATTCCTAGATTAGGTACAATATATTATTGTAATAATATGATAAACTTGTGAATTGACTTTACCAATTTACAAAGAATGTTGAGATTGTCAACAGGTCAGCCTCATTTAAACTCCATTTAACTATTATTACATCAACAGACATCAAAATGTTGTTCCACGTTGAGTTGAAAATATACGGTCACTGAAACTTTACTAGATAAACTGTAAAACGTCTGCAAATTAAAACCTACCATGAAAGTAATAATTTAAGCTCAGAGGTTTAGCCTTATTAAGCGCTCGCCTAACCAATGTCACATTTTTAAATGACGCTAACATTCAGAGTTACTGCCTGACCAGATAATTGCAGCGCTCCTTCAATACCAACCCAGCTGATTATACCAGCACTCCTGTCTGTCAGTTAATAGTAGAGGATACATTCCTTTCCTTTATAACACTTGAAGCATAAGTGTCATTTTCGGCCATCTAGAATGTCCGGCCGATCAGCCAGAAAACAAATATCATCTGATATTTCATAATCTAGTGAGAAACTACTTGTTAAAGGTGGAGCCAGAAAGAAATGATAGTAATAAAGTTAAGGACCTGTAGGTAAGGACCCAAACCTTACGATTCTTAAGGTAAGGACCTACAAGTTAAGAACTTGACAACTAAGGATCTAGCATATTGTCTTTTCTCAAAAATTGTCTTTTCTCAACAATGCAGGTCTCTACGCCGTGTTTCCTCATAACTCTTGACTACAAAACAACACGATAAGCAGGTCTTTGAGGCTCTTCACAGGCGAAGGACGTGGCAGCTTACATTTGGACATCTACAATCTAGGGGTTTATACACACGATGGGTGAAATTCTTAGCTGCGTCCTTCCTTGCTGGACCACGGCTAAGGTCTACCACTGCAGAGATGGTAGCTATAGTGGCTAATGAACCATTCAAAGCAAGTAGAGATCTCAACACTATACAATAAGGTCTACAGTGCTACATTGGGGTCAGACAGGTATGTTGGGACGGGAACTGCCTCTCAACTGCGCACTTAAGTAAGCTGTATGCCTATTACCCTATAAATACCTGAGAATACAATGGGTTCAAAAAATATAATAAAAACATTATGTTACACGCGACAAGACACAATATCCCAACATACAATATCCCAACAGAGTGATATAATAGAACTAATATGTCACACCATACAAGACATAATAGAAGTGTGGTAATACACAAAAGACCAGAATATGCAGAACCTAACCATGAGATCTCAGCATACGGGGCTCCTGTGCATGTGGGAGCTATGTCCAAATTTCTTGCAGGTCAAGCACCATAAAAAGGGGCTCACATGAAGCTAGGCCCAAAGTTCTATACATTAATAATGTGCAATGTGCATATATAGAGCATAAATAGAGCAATTTACACAACAAATACTCCCACCAAGATGCAAACACTCAGGCACAAGCTGCAAAGCCAAAACTTTCACAGACAAGCTAGCAAGAACCCAAAAAAGAAAGTTAACTCACTGCTAAAACGATCCACATGAAACAGATCAGAACCGATTAGAAAAAGAAACCAAATAATTCAACAAACAACCAAATTAATACCACACAAAATTGACAAAGTGTCAAAAATCTCATGACAACAAAACAAGAATAGTCAGGACTCAGGACACTACCAACTGCAAGTCTGGTGACACCAATCACAAGCACCATGTTGTTATTGGGCATCAAAACCCATTTGTCAACAGATGCCTTGGATTTTGATAACATGAACTGATGGCTGATGTGTAATTGCCTACACACAGGTAGGGTAGTAGAGCTTTAATTGAGCAATTGCATTGTTTGAGGTACTACGCCTCTACTTACCCCAAAGTGCCTTAGACGTATATCAACTCAGAGACAGTTAAGCTTGTGTTTCTACAGTTCTCATGGTGCTGAGGCCAGTCAAAAACACTTTCACTTGGCCCACATAAACCACTCGATAAGTTGAATCACACAGTAATATGCTAATAGCTTTCCTTGCCCCGTTAGTTACCTGTCCTTCCAAAACCAAACTAGCAGTCAAGGACAAAAAGTCATACACCAAATGGGCATCATATTTTATGAATTATTTTTCATCTTTTTATTCTGTAAAATGTGCTAAAATTAAATTTCTTGTTTCATTTTTTGAAAACTGGCCACGGGCCTTAATATTACATATCAATCAATTACAATTCATTAAACTGTCCAAAATATCTAAGAACGTATTCTCTAGCCAAGGGGCTAAATATTTAAATCTAAGGAATGTGTAAAGAGTGTAAGCAGTTTGTCAACAGAGTAGCAGGCCTCATAGCAAGAAAAAGGAAGGACTAGAGTAGACTACTTACAAAAATGAGAAATTTGGGTATAAGTGGTAACACTTTAGATATTGTGAAAGACTTTTTATCTGGAAGAAGATTTAAGACATTTGTTGGTGGAGCATATTCCTACCTTCGTGATGTTTTATCAGGCGTCCCACAAGGGTCTGTTTTAGGTCCTTTATTGTTTGTCATTTTTATCAATGACTTGCCTGATTGTATTAATGGTATATCAAAACTGTTTGCAGATGATCTTAAAGTTATTATGGATGCCAATGACACTGAAAGCACTTTCAATATGTTAGAAAGCTTGCAAAACTGGCAAAATGTCTGGCTGTTAAAGTTTAATCCTAGCAAATGCAAAATAATGCATGTTCCATTTAATGAAAATCCCCTTCAAGAATATGTATTTAGTGGTGTTACACTTGAATGTATTGAAGCAGAGAAAGATCTTGGAGTTTTAACTTCTTCAGATTTGAAATGGTCGAAACATATTAAAAGTTGTATTAGTAAAGCAAACAGTATGATTGCATGGGTTACAAGGAATCTCATTATAAGAGAAATTAATGTTATGAGAAATGTTTATAAAACTATAATAAGACCCCACTTGGAGTATTGTGCTCAGTTGTGGTCTCCACCTGCTTGCCATGGGAATTGGGCTACTATCATTGAACTGGAAAATGTCCAGAGAAGGTTCACACGCCTTATTGATGATATTGGAACACTTCCTTACAGTGAAAGGTTGGATGCCTTACAGATTACAACACTCGCAGAGAGACGGGTTAGAGGAGATTTGATTGAAGCCTACAAAATTGTAAATGGATTGGTTGAGTATGGAAAAGATATTTTCAATTTAAGTAGATCGGGAGATAAAATTGTTAGCACTAAATCTAACAATATTGATAGAAATATTAAAACCTTGTCTAATAATTTTTTATCAGAGCGTGTTATCAGCTTTTGGAATAAATTGCCATCTTTTGTTAGAAATTCAGTGTCTGTTATTGATTTTAAAATTAATCTAGAAGAATTTAAAAAGACTAATTATTTAGTAGACACAGGCAACTTTTGGGAAGTGTCAAATATAGTTTTAGCAAAAATAGAGGGTGTAAATTATATCGAAAAGAAGAAGCAACAAGTCCAATATTTATATAAAAATCCGTGTGTTGCCAAGAGAAAGGGAATAAATATCTCATGAATTTGTTTTTATTTATTTATTTTTTAAATTAACGGTTTTTAACTTTTTAAACTTTTTTATATGTAAATAAATTATGACAATTATGTTAGTTATAGAATTTGTTTGTTTTTTAATGACGAAGGCTGTGAAATGTTCACAGTTCTGATAATGAGGAAATCAGAAAGAATGTTTAAAACTAGTGATGATGTTTATGTCATTATTCTTAATCTAATCTAATCTAAGGAGAGTTACTGCGAAGTAGTAAGGCATGTGAGAACGAGGATCACAAGATTTGCAATGTTGGAAACAATTTTCATAGTTAATTGATGATGTCAATTCATCGCAGCTCGGCGCGGCACAGTATCGCATCTCGCCGATCTAGCGAGGAAAAGCCTCATTGAGTGCGCGGCGCGGCACAGTAACGCATCGCGCTACAGTAAAACAAAGTATTTTTAGTAAAACAAAGTTTTATAAAAGCTATATATAGCTCTATGAGGGTACCGAGTAAAAAAGGTGGACACCAAACATGAGACCCATGGCCATTTATATCAGAAACGTCTCATACAACCTCATCCCTGCCCCAATTGGAATGGAGTAGATCATTATGTGTTTTGAAATTTGTGTGTATAGTACATTTGATTATATGTTAAAGTTTTGACATTTTTGAAGCAATGTATTGTAACATTTAATTGATTGTAATTGTGCTTTGCCAATTGCATCACTTGATTTAATTGAGTGTATTATTATATCCTAATTCTAACTTTAAAAAATTTACGAAAATAAAATTGTGCAGCGCTGAGCGCTCTTTTCGAAATATTTTTTACGATGCAAACTTTCTGAAATGTAAAAAACTACGATGCGATATGAATATGTCGATATTAGTTTATAATGCTTGATCCTAGCTTCTTTTGCTGAAAAGCTTTAAAAAAGTATAATATAACTGCCTTGCGGATAAAATATTGATTGACGATGTCAATCCGTCGAGATCGTTGCTCTGCTTCGCAGAGCAACGATCGAATGCTAGAATGCTAGAATGCTAGTTCGCGCGGTGCGTCGAAGCGGCAAAGTCCTCCAAATAAAATATAACATATGCCGGGTAATATGTAGCATATAAAAAACAATACTTACTTGTACTTGAAAAGGTCTCCTCCTAGTCGTTGGAGTGGCCTGCACCACATAGTAACTCCTTTCTCCGATGTATTAGGCCTCTCCAATGTACCCTGTTTGTTGCTTGTTGTTCTGCATCTTCTATCGTGATGTTATCGACACCTGTGAAGATTGCTGCATCCTCCCGGACACATGACAGCCAGTTTTTCCGAGGTCTACCTCTTGATCTTTTACCATGCTTTGGGATCCAGTGCAGAAGATAGTTGGGTATTCTTTCTTCTGGCATCCTCACCACATGGCCAAACCATCGGAGCCTAGCTGCTCGTACGAAAGTATCAACAGGGGCGATGTTGGCCCGCTTACGTACGTCAGCATTAGATACGTGATAAAACCATTTGATTTTCAGGATTCTTCTCAGACATCTATGATGGAACACCTCAAATCTTTTCATCTGCGTCTGTGTGGTATTCCATACCTCACTTCCATAAAGCAGTATAGTGAGGACAGCCGCTTTGTAGATCCTGATTTTAGTCGGTGTCTTGATGTTGCGACTGTACCATATACTGCTAAGCTGATAGAATGCCCCAGAGGCCTTCTGAATTCGAGCTGACAGTTCTCTGTCTATTGTTCCATCCGCACTGATGATAGCACCCAAGTAAGTGAAGCTGCTGACCTGCTGTATTGGGTCAGCAGTATCAAAAAAACAATATGGACTTTTGTTTACTTTTGTTAATAATTTGACCGCAACCTTTCTTTCTCGAAACACAAATCCTACTGTACTTCATTACAGTATTAAGATAATATAATATAAAGCAAATCATGTGAATATATGACTACGAAATAGATCTATAGACTTGTCCATAATATTTAATACCGTATTGATGGTTTTGAATTTTGTATATTGAATTTTAATGTGAAGCGTTTACTCTTCCCCCTCGGCAATTAATTAGAAAGTTAGATTAATGACAATAATTGCCAAATGACGTAGTAGATATAGATGTTCAATGTTGTAGAGTGATTTCAAGAGTAGTGGTCCACAGGGGCCCGAAAAAGCCGTACAGGCACTTGGGTCCTTATCCTTGTCACTAGTCCCAATTGGATTCACTTTACACAAAACATGAACGTTTACAATTTAGACGTACACATTGGCACGATATTTATTAGAAAGCAAACAGTATAAAATAATACGTGCGTGCGCGGCTTGAGCCGCGCCGCATAACAATTTATGCGTTTAGGGGCTGGAGTACGCGTGTTTACAGATTAATGAATTGTTGCATTGTAAATATTTAAAGTTGACGATATATTATGATTTAATAGTAAATTTTTCAAAGCTGGCTTTGGACTTAGGTAAAATTATAATTTATTTATTTAAAAGAAAAAACCACGGATAGTTTTTAATTTACATAGTCGTATAACTATAATCAAGTTAATCCTGTTTTCAAGAATGCGCGGCTTTGGCGGCCAGTTATTGACTTGTACATAAAATTGAATTTTAAATAGAAATGTGAATGTATTAAAATTTAAAACTTTCAAAACGGAGGCTTATAAATATTATTATATTATGATTGTAAAATAAAGGATAAAATTTTAAATTTGTTTCACTAAAATTTGTTTCACTAATAATACTTATTTAAAAAGTTATCGATTGGCAATCAATATAAATATTAGTACACAGTAAAAAGTAATGACTTTATTATCGTAGTTTTTCATTTTAAAACATGGGAATTGATTTTATGTTCCGAAAAAATTTATTCTTGTAAAGAAACGAACATAATAATTTTGTGCGCCGCGCAAAACAGTCATCCCAAAATCGAGCGCTATAGTAAAGTAAAGATATTCGTGTTGTTGAATATTTTTCTACAGTAAAACAAAGACTTTTTTAGTAAAATTGTACATGAGTATAATGCTTTAGTTAACACGTAATTGTAAATATAAGGATACTACTTTAATATGATAGGCTCCCTCCCATTTAACTTTATTATAGATTCTTGATCAGTCGGCTGAATCAACCAAGATTTTGCACTGCTCATGATGATTGAAAAAATTCTTAGCTCGCTTCCTAGAATTATAGATGACAATAAGATTTGATCCAAGACCATCTGCCCGAGAGACGGAATCACTGGGCTATCTAGTAAAATTCTTTAAGTCACTATCAAGACTTAGTTTCATACTTAAAAACTTAGTTCCTTCAGTCTAAACCAGCCTGTCGAATATTTAGCTTTTTATACACTTAAACTATTAGCGTGTATGCACAATGTTTGTCAAAGGAGTCTCTCTCAGAAAAACTGTTATTCTGGGTCATTCCAAATCCGCAATATGTCTCTCAAACAGGTATTCCATTTACTATTATGTGTTGAACGTGTATCAATATTCTAATCACCAGATGCTGATCGGTTTTAAACGTCTGATTAATCAACACATGTTTGATTATTTATATATTACAATGCACTCATCTGATTATGATAGGGATCGGTCATGTGTGACCGATCAAATCACTTCTGATGCTAGAATACTCCGTTTCTTGTCTTAGTAATGATTGTCGTTCGATCTGTACATTGTTTTAGCCGTGACCCACAATCAGTTTGTTAAACTTGTTCATCATAACTTAAAATATCGAGTGCAGGTGTTCTAATTCTAATTCTAATCTATAATTATTTTTAACTTTGTTCTCTATCCACTTGATTAGCAAATCTTTGATGTAGGTAATACATTTTCATAGGATTCATGATTTATATTGGGATGTAGATTGCAGATGTACGATTTTGTAATTGATTGCAACAATTTAATCAGTCAATGAATCTAAATTAGACCATCTTGATCATATTACCTATCGAATTTCCGAATTTAGAAAGTTCATGACTTGCTGAATGTGATTTTTGACTTTGCAGGGCATGGCACTGAAAGGTTTAAAAGTAATCGAAATGGCTGGTTTGGCACCATCCCCATTTGCAGGGATGTTACTTGCAGATTACGGTGCTGATGTTATTAGAATAGATCAGCCCAAGCCTCTATTGTCGACTAATGTTCTTGCTCGGGGCAAGAAGTCTATATCTATAAATCTGAAAAAACCTGGCGGTGTTGAAATTGTGAAAAAACTTGTCAATGATGCTGACATATTAATAGAGCCTTTTCGCCCTGGTGTTATGGAAAAGCTGGGACTGGGACCCGAAGTTCTTCTCAAAGAAAACAAGAAATTGATCTATGCAAGATTATCAGGCTATGGACAAAATGGTAGCATGAGCCAAGCAGCCGGACATGATATCAACTATGTTGCAATGACAGGGGTTTTGTCTAAACTTGGACGAGCAGATGCTGCACCATTTCCTCCAGTAAACCTCCTTGCAGATTTTGCTGGTGGTTCTATTCTCTGTGTAATGGGAATCATGATGGCACTCCACTCTCGTTCAAATAGTGGAGAGGGTCAAATTGTAGATGCTGCTCTGACAGATGGTGCAGCATATGCTAGCAGTTTCCTGTTTTCTAGTATCAATCAAATACCTATGATGTGGCCTGGACAACGTGGCTGCAATTTACTTGACTCTGGTTGTCCCTATTACAATACTTATGGCACTAAAGATGGGCGTTACATGGCTGTGGGAGCCTTAGAGCCCCAATTTTACACTGCTTTGTTACAGGGACTAGAACTTGGTGAGGCCGGATTACCACATCAAATGGAGTTACCAAAATGGGGTGAGCTATCAAAAGCTTTCCAGGATAAATTTGCTAGTAAGACTCAAAGTGAGTGGGTGGAGATATTCAGTAAGCTGGATGCTTGTGTAACACCAGTGTTAACGTTTGCTGAGGCTGCTGAGCATCCGCACAACAAAGATCGTGGAATGTTCCTGGCAGGACCAGGAGGTACAGCAGAGCCCTCACCTTCTCCTAAACTTAGTGCTAACCCTGCTAATCCAAATCTAACCATTCCTAAGTTAGGGGAACACACCATGGAGATTCTGGGCTCTCTAGGTTATGATGAAGTAACCTCGAAACAGCTGTTGAGCGATCAAGTTATCAATGTTTCAAAATATTAAAACAAGTTTGAATAGATTTTCCAATTGAAGAGAGGCATTCAAATATATTCATATAGCTTTAGCTTTTAATTTCATCTAATTTCAAATATATAAGCTTGTTGATGTTATGTTATTTAGCTTGTTAGATTCCAGCCAGTCAATATACTTAGACATTATTTAGTTAATGATTAGCCAGAAATACCAAGTTTGATTTTTTCTTTTATTAACAAGTTATATTATGTTTAATCACAGTGCCTTTGCAAGGTTTTTACTGTCAATATAAGTGTGTTTTTGAATCTTTTGATACTGATTTCTTATGTTTTATGATTTGTTTGGTTATTAATAGTTCCAATTATCACCATTTTTAAACGATTTACAGGTTTATGGGGTCTACTATGACTTAATGTAAATTGAAGTATTGTTTGAGATGTCAAAAAATTTCATTTGTATGCACCGCATTCCGCTGCCTTGCGAAGCAGCTAGCCATTTTAGATCTCAAGATCCCTGTACGTGATACTCGAATTTAAATAATTACTATCATTATAACATTATATTAACATCATTTAGGACATGTTCTGCATAACTATAACAGGTGTGTAAAATCAGTTTCACGGTATTGGCATCTCTCCAGATAGTATCTAAAATACTGCCTTAAATGTTGTTATAACTTGATAGAGGTAAGAAATCTTTTGATATAAATTTCACCTATTAATAGTTCTCGATTATAATATGTACTTTGTCGAATCTCATAGAAGCAATTTTATCTAAAATAAGCTTAGCAAAAAAGAGATTGTAATCAACCCTCTATCTGCCTAAATTTCATTTGCTATTAAAAAAATTCTTAATGAGACTTTAAGCGACAAATTGTTCACGTACAAGCAGTGATCTTGTACGTGATTTTGTTGATGCTAAATACTAGCACCAACTCCTTTAACAGATCATAAAGGGACCTATACATGCTATAGCTCCATATTAACTATAGTGTAATAACAGTTAATATTGTTAGTTTTATCGTGTGCATAACTTTGTATTATTACTTTATGTAAAAGATGCTTTTATATAGCAATCTGCATAATTTATAATAATGTTTTAAAATGTAACAATGATACAATATAATCGCTCTGACGACTTATCACGATGGTTCAAGAAAACAAAAGCAATAAGTCTATTAATAATTTCCATCATACATATTGCATATTGCTCGATTCGCATTTATATTTTAATGTTATTAAACTAAAAATGTTAAATAAAAGTGTGTTAATTTAATTATCAAGCATCTATTAGTAATTTATAGTGCAAGTGTCCTCCATGATCAAGTATACAGTTAGGAATAAATTATAAAAAGATTTCAGCAGCATGTTATAAACTCACCACTGTAATATCGAAAACACAAGTACAATAATAATTGTAATGGCCCCTTATAATGGCTCCTTATAAATATAATGGCTCCTTTTAGTGGCTCCTTAGAAAACACAGGTACGACAATGAGTCAGGCGAGCACGATGAAGTACTGGTCAGGGTACTTGTTCTCAATAGCCTGCTATTAGCTATATTCTAGGTCAAACATTTCAATGAAATAATAATGATTGTAACGAAATGTTTAATTCTTCGCTCTTTGTGTTTAGTTGTCAAAACAAACTTTTTAAAACGAACTAGCATTTGATTATTCAAACCTCAAGTGTGGTGAGCTGCTTGTTTTTTAAGTGCTAAATTAACTAAGGAATTAAGTCGACTGTTAACTCATTCATGAAACTTGTAGTAAGATAGATAGAATTGTATCATTTTGCCTGTCGTTCACTTGTGAGAGTGAATGAAATTTAATAAACACGACCCTCTTATTTTATCGTATATAAGAATGAGTTTTTGAACTTAAATTATTATTTTTTCTTTCTTTATTGAAATCAGTCTAATATCCCATTGAAAGTTGCATGGTATGTACAGTGATGGCTGGTACACGACATTCCCTACCCCTGGCCCCCTCCAGCTTACCCTCAAATCTGATTCACAAGCACATGAAAATTTGTTTATTTGATTGGTTTCTAACGTATAAACCCTTAGGACTCCCCGGAGTGATATCAGACATTAAATAATCATGATCACATATATAATATTCAGTATTTACATATGTATTGTGTACTATACCATGTGAGCTGAGTTAGGGTCATGTACAAATCAATCTGGAAATTGAGCTCTTTCTATTGAAATGAGGCACTATGGAAACATTATTATTTTCAGAATAACGAAAGACCATAAAGAAGATGTTGCGTTATTCGGTCAACTAATAAACTAACACTGCACGTGTCACTTAATTTGAAATTAAAACCCACAATATGCAGATTAGATTGCTGTCGGGCGTCGGTGTAAAGCCAAGGACCTAATTCCTTTTCAAGGCATATTGCACGACATTCCCTCTACTTCGTATAAAGTTAACAGTCTCCCATTCACTAGGCCATGGTTTTCATCATGACAGGTGGGTAGAATGTAGTGACCAATACTATGCAGACTGTAAGCATAAGCATCACGCTATTGGCATTTCTCCAAACAGTATCCAGTATAGCTCCCAATTTCAACGAAACTCTACTTGATGAAGACATCAACGGTACTTCGGGTAGTCACGTGACAGGTGAGACATCTTTTTATTTTTATCTCAACACTTAATATTATATTGCACAATAACCGGAATATATAAGTGTTGTATACTATTGAATAGGTAATGTTATAATATGTATGTAAATTTGAATGAATGTAATATAATATGAATCGTTCTTGTACAGAAAGTGGTCAAGCCAAACTCTAATAATAATTTCTGTATAATGAATGCACTAATATAGTTGTGCCATGTGTTTTTATATCGCTAGATATGTACAAGATGCACCTAACATCGGTGTTAAACACAGTGTCTTGTTCCCGCGAGCCTGACACACATAACTCTCTGGTCAGGCTATATTATCGTGGAACTGTGAACTATATAGGGTGGACATACAGTATATAATATATGAACTGTGTGAAAACATAGGATAAGGTACACAAGGTGAGGTAGTCAACTTAAGTTTATTTTTCTATGAGAGAGGGCTGCTAGACTAACCGGTATCCATGACTCCGAACTATTTTACAAAGTTGCTAGGGATACAGCTCCATCAGCTAGAAACACCAAAAGATTCACGGAAACTATTATATATTCAGAGTTCTGCCACTTGCTCGATCTAATTGTGTGCCGAAATGTCGAGTCAAAGGAACAATTCATTTCTCTTTCGATAATTTGCTGATCTAAGTAAGGATTTTTCTTTTTAAAACTTGGCACAGTTAGCTACAGAGGTTGATAAAAGTTCGACTTTTATTATTCATAGACTTGACTACTGGTGGGATTTTACGTAAATTTTCCAACGGCATGCTTTCTGTGAAATAAATTTAGCTGAAATCGTCAATCTTGCGAAAGAGGTCTGTTTTTGCCTTGCATTCGATGCAATCCCTAAATCTAAATATCCCATTGTTGACATCCTCCTTTTAAGAGATATTTTTGGTAATATTCTCTATTCTTTATTCTAATATCTTGCTCTTTGTGTTAATATATTTTTGAGGTATCGAACAAAAAGAATGGGCAGCAAGGAACCACGGGTATTGTGCTCAAATCGTAACGTGTAATTCTCAGTATGTAATTCTCTAGTATGCACAGAATTTATCTCGAATTAGCGTATAAAAGGTGAAAATTCGTGCAGGAGACAGTCCTCGTCAGTCCTTTTCAGCTCTCTCAAGTAAGTCAACCCAGCCGCTACTTCAATACACTTGAATAGAGGGAAAATGAAGGATATCTCATTTTGGTGTGTCTTATTGCCGCTTCTTCTGTTGCTCTTTCCATTCCAAGTCCCGGGGACTAGTCTTCAGGGGAGAGAGTTCGCAGTTGATTTTAGGAAGGTCATCGGACGGCATCCCTTTCTACCTGTAGATCAAAAGAGCATGTTATTATCAAACTACTACCAATATACACGATTCTTGCTTCAATATAGCGTACAAGGGGTAACCCAAGAAATAAGAAATAGTTCCACAACCTGTCGGTTCAACTTTGACCCTTACCATGTCGAAGAGGTCGTCCTGGCAGCAAATTATGAAGATGCAGTATGGACCTGTGCTCTGGCTGATAACAACGTCTGTGATGGAGTGTCTCAGTGCCTCACTGATGAGTGTAGCTGTAAAAATAACTTGACTGAAGTTTTCTACTGCTTTGACGGCTCAGGCTGCATCTCGTTCGACCATCTATGTGATGGTACCCGGGATTGTATTGATGGGTCTGATGAGTGTTACTGCACTGAAGATTTTATCAAGATTTCTTGCCCGCTCATCAGCAGCACTCCCATTTGTTTGCCTGCTGTGCTGCAGACGTGCATAAGCCTGGATACCAAGTCAACTCGTTTTAAATGCACTATTCCAGATAAGAGTGACGCTGATAAATGTGAGGCTGAGGGAAATAAACTTACTCCCTTGTACTCGTGTCTGGAAAGACAATACAGACATAACCAGCGGTCATTTATGGCATTAATGCGCGAACATCCTGTAAATTTCCTGAAATCTTATTGCAAATATAATTGCACTAATGAGACAGATTTCGTAGTGGACAATTGGGTACAATTTTGTGACCATATATTTAGGGATATTTGGTCAGGGGCGGACTTTGTTTTCAACTGTGAGAAAGATCCGTTTAGATCTGGAACAGAGTCTTTCCACGTGACAGCATTGTGTGATGAAAAGCAAGACTGTGAAAATGGGGCAGATGAAATTGGATGTCCGAGCAGGTTCTATTGCAGCCCAAAATCAACAGCAGTGTGGATTGATCCTGAAAAAGTATGTGATCATGTGAAGGATTGTGCTGACGGTAGTGATGAATGTGGAACATGTGACCACGGAAGTTTGTCCTCCTCCAAGTTCCTTATTCAATCCATACCGGTTCTAGTAGTCACAATTTTCATGGGGCTCTTCATCGTCATCATCAACTCTGTAGAGGGATACAAATGCTATCGCTCCCAAATAAATTCAAAGACCGGTCAAATTGACAGAATTTTTCGTCTCCAAATATTCTTCTTCGTCATAGCCGCTACAATCCTCCGATTCAAAGGCGACTACTGCTTGTTGGAGAGAAAGTGGCGAGCCAGCATCTTCTGCTCTATTTTTGGTGTGCTCTTCTCTGTATCCTCTCATGGCTCCTTGTTGACTGTCGCATTTGTCAGTGTGATCAGATGGCTAACTTGCACCAGTATGGTTAGTGATATAAGAACAAGGAGGATTGTCTTAGGATCCGTTATAGGTCTTCTCCTAAATGTAGCTCATGCTATTATTCCGCTCCTACCCATTCCTGACGTACAGGATATTTTTAGGACGGAAATATTCTTCACTAATCTTGATGAAAATCCATTTTTCAGCAAGAATCCTATCAACATGTCAAGAATTACAAGAATGTACCACGGTGCATTCGCCATGGAAAGTAACACAAACACGATGCTTGAAAAGCTCCAAAACACGACTTCCAAGGGAAGCATGTTCGATAGTGAGGAGATAGGCTACTACGGCAACACCCGATTATGTGTTCAGAACATCTTCAAACACCAGGAATCTTATCGGATCTACAAACTTCTCTACTGCATAACTCTGGCACTGCTGTTGGTCACAGTACTTGTAACATACACCAATATATTGCTGGAAGATAGAAAGAGTAAAGTACGTGTCGCGGCTCTACGACAAGCACCATTGGCACAGGGGGGGCCAGGGGGCCGGCGGTGTAGGAGATCAAAAGGCGGATATTACAAAATCTCTAACACTAAAAGTAGTTCTGATGATCGGAAGTCAACTCATAGCCTGGATACTCTTCATCATGGTAACAGTCTACTACGCGTTCTTCCCCAAACAATCAGCACCACCTTCAGTCTTCGAGGTGTTCGCTCTGGTGGTGATTCCCGTCAACAGTTTCTTGAATCCCGTATTCTATAGTGACCTATACAAAAAGGCTGTTGGTTACATATGGGCAAGATGGAGATGGTCGGTAAACATGATCAGGGTAAGTCTAAGTGTTAACCAAGAATCTAGTGATCTCGAGATGTTCACTGACGAGGTCAGGAACGTGAAGACTATACAGTGTGCATCTGAAGACGAGGTCAGGAACATAGAGACTGCGCAGTGTGCACCTGAAGACGAGGTCAGGAACATAGAGACTGCGCAGTGTGCACCTGAAGACAAGGTCAGGAACATAGAGACTGCGCAATGTGCACCTGAATACGAGGCCAGGAACATAGAGACTGCACAGTGCAGTGTGCACCTGAAGACGAGGTCAGGAACATAGTGACTGCGCAATGTGCACCTGAAGACGAGGCAGGGAACATAGAAACTGCACAGTGTGCACCTGAAGACGAGGTCAGGAACATAGTGACTGCGCAATGTGCACCTGAAGACGAGGCAGGGAACATGAAGACTGCGCAATGTGCACCTGAAGACGAGGTCAGGAACATAGAGACTGCGCAATGTGCACCTGAAGACGAGGCAGGGCACATAGAGACTGCACAGTGTGCACCTGAAGACGAGGTCAGGAACATAGTGACTGCGCAATGTGCACCTGAAGACGAGGCAGGGAACATAGAGACTGCGCAATGTGCACCTGAAGACGAGGCAGGGAACATGAAGACTGCGCAATGTGCACCTGAAGACGAGGCAGGGAACATAGAAACTGCACAGTGTGCACCTGAAGACGAGGTCAGGAACAAAGTGACTGCGCAATGTGCACCTGAAGACGAGGCAGGGAACATGAAGACTGCGCAATGTGCACCTGAAAACGAGGCAGGGAACATAGAGACTGCACAATATGCACCTGAAGACGAGGTCAGGAACATAGAGACTGCACAGTGTGCACCTGAAAACGAGGTCAGGAACATAGTGACTGCGCAATGTGCACCTGAAGACGGGGCAGGGGACATGCAGCAGGCTGGAACTGTTCAGTCAATTGATTAAACTTAAAAACTATGCTTTCAGCTTTCGTTGATGTTCGGTGCTAAAAATTAGATTAAATAACCAAATAATCATGAGCTGCTTAGTTCTAACTTATTTCTGTCCTTTTGCTGCTTTCTCTTAGCGTGTATGATTTGCTTAATAATTAAAATACGATTAATCAATTATCAGCACTTTAAACTAATAATTACCGGACAAAATGTCTGCTGAAAACTTTCTCGCTCTCCTGACAATTCCAACAGTTCCTGTAACCTGGTATTAAGTAATGTAAGTTAAGGGCTGTGAAGGAGCTAGAAACCACAAATTAAGCTATTTTAGCTTTTATTATTATATTACTATTTCCAGAGAAATTTCTAGATATAGACGGATAAAGCTCTAGCTGATGTATATTTTTAGTTATAAGTTATAATTAGACGTACTTATCGCTGTGATGACACGGGTGTTTGCCGTTACAGTTTGCAGATAGTATGTCAGTGTGTGTATATTATTGTAATTTGCTTTCTGGATTAAGTTAAACATTCCAGCGTCTTCTTTGTTTGGTGCTTATACTTGGTTCCCATACGCTTAAGTGCAGTAAATACTAATTACAGTTTTGAAACAAGTAACCGCAGTAACACAATCCCGCATCTTTCCTCATTTTTATCGCCAAAATACACAAAAAAAACGCACAATATTTTCTGCAAATTACGTGTCTCCACGACCACATGGCCCAGTGGGTCTACACTTAACAATTAACTAATAGGTAATTAAAATTAAATAACTAATGAGTAATAACCTGGGCAGTTTAACGTCCTCCTCAGCGAACAGGTCGTCTATCTCACTAGTACACATCTCCTCGTACCTCTCATACTCCACTTCTGTTAGAGTCTCTTCCTGTAGTCAATTAACAGAATTAGTGAACTAGCAATTAGCAAATTAATAAACTAGAAATTAGCAACTTAGTAAACTAGCAATTAGCAACTGTTTTATTGTGCCTGTTAAATCTGGTGGATGTTGCATTTTAAAATATTCGCTCAAAATCTTTATGTAAATTTAAGATTTTTCGGAACTAATCAAATTGGTCCGGCTCTTATTTTATCCGGTATTCAAATAAAATTGAGAGGATTTAGCTGAAGGACAGATTCTAGCCAGCTCATGAATTTCCGCGCAGCTGGTTGGTCACATATCTGCTGGATGGCGTCCCTTTCTGCTACTTAGCGTGCCGCTAACTAACTAACTAACTAACTAACTAACTGATTGACTGACTGACTGACTGACTGACTGACTGACTGACTGACTGACTGACTGACTGACTGACTGACTGACTGACTGACTGACTGACTGACTGACTGACTGACTGACTGACTGACTGACTGACTGACTGACTGACTGACTGACTGACTGACTGACTGACTGACTGACTGACTGACTGACTGACTGACTGACTGACTGACTGACTGACTGACTGACTGACTGACTGACTGACTGACTGACTGACTGACTGACTGACTGACTGACTGACTGACTGACTGACTGACTGACTGACCGACTGACTAACTAACTAACTTGTTCACACGTGTGCTGATGCCAGTACCAACGCGTGCAGACATTGTGGTTTCTACACACAAGGATTTCTGTTAACAAACGGTTAACGTGAAGAGTGGTTATTTTTTTTGAATTTCATAACAGGTTTAATTAATGTATAATTGATTTTTAATCGATACATTAAAAGCAATGATCTCAAACAATGGTCCAGAGCGGGTCCAGAGCAAATATTCGTAAATCTAATATTCTGTGCTTATGTTTTCTGTGTTTGGGTAATGGGTACAATGATTATAATATGGATACATACATAACAATTATAATTAATGTTCTGTGGAATGGAAATTGGGAGATGTGTCTTGCGACATAACGAGATCTGAATTGTGCCATATAGTCATAATTGACGAAAGCAATCTACTCCGAAATTTGTTAACTGTCACAAAATCAAGGTTTTGTGTCGAAAATATTAAGTTTTGATGGCTCAATGGATGCTTTGTATCTATTGTGCATAACACGATACTGTTTTTACTGAATCAAACACCAGATACTAAGGCTGTTTTAAACAATACTTATCAATACATTTATCGTCTACTGCAGGAAGGGATGTACTCATATTTGCATGCTTGATTTTTAGGCTCCAAGAAGTGCAATAAAACTTATGATGGATAATATTTTAAAGGCATCCCATGATGACTAAAAGTATTTAGAAAAATGAGTGATCTGTTGAAGAAAGATATTGGTAATCTTTTTTCCTAGGAAATTGGGAAAATTATAACAACTCATGACTCGCATTCTTGAAATATACGTTTCCGATTGGACTAACCGACAAACAATAAACACATTTTTTGTATGTTATAAGTTATAAAGAACAAAATAGTATCGTCTTAAATCTTATTCGGGTATAATAATGATATAATAATAAATAAGGAATAAGTATTAAGTATGCTGTCTTGCAATCCCTCTTCTATTATAATAATAATTCTGATAAACTTCATAGCGTAACGTAAATCTATAAAATACATATTAAATACAACGCTATAATATTTGGACGTCGATACTAAAACGCAAAGTACATTAAAATAACTGTTTACATTTTTCCTCATGTGTAATACTCTGTGATATATATCAAACATATTGAGACATAGATACTATTTCGAACAATCCCATAATCTGGTTTAATGATGAATCTGATGGATAAAGTGATTTATAAAGTTCAACGTAATTAATCTATTTATGTATTAATATCATAATTATAATATATAGTTGTTATTTATGTATTAATATTATAATTATAATTAGTTGAGTAATGACTACTTCAGATTTAACGACAAGTCAGGGAAACACAAGTCAGATGAAACACGAGGCTACCTGTTCTCAACAGTGTTCTCAACAGGACCTCTCCTATTGTACAGGTACTGTTTCTTTACTAATATTTCAATCTTACTGAAAGTTATGTAAGCTTTTAATAACTTTTCTAAGATTTCGATGTATATTTGTCGGTGTGGGTATTTCAATGTATGTACTTGTAAATACCACAATGTGGTATTGATATGTCATATCAATGTACAATGTACAATATCTGAGATAATTATATTGTGTAATAATATGGTCACTACATTATCACGTGCATGTCCTCTCTCTATCTCTCTCTTAGGAGAACTCCGAGTACATTTTAAGTACTTTATACCATTAATAAATTATAAACCAGCGGTCAGCTATTCTGTTGAGAACATCAAAATATTAATTACTTTTAATTTTTTTAAACACCGACCCCCAGGGTACAGCTAATTAATTAGCTGATTGAGTGATTGATTGGGAAACAGCTTTGTTTACTGGTTAATGTTTACTCAAGAAATTATACAATAATATATATAATATATATATTATAATAATATGTAATATATATACATTTATTTATTATACGGTACTAATAGTTGTTAAAATAAATGTAGGCACACTTGCTAATTAACAAACTCTCTTCCCCAGGGTACAGTTACCCGATAGAAGAGGACCTGGAACTGTCCATCTCGTGTAACACACGTGACCAACACGGGAGGGACAGACACGTGATGGCTTACATTGACAGTGCTATTAACGGACACTGGAAGAACATGACTCTGGTATTCCAGGAGCTGCTCATGAGGGTGAGTTTAGGGAATAAATAATAAATTATAATGATTATAATTGGAAATAAACAATAAATTATTTTAACCAGATAATAGCATGAGGATAGATTTATTCGAAATTGGAACTGAAGTTATGATAAGTTAAATTTTTTGATTCATTATTGATATGTGCCCGGTTAAGTTCTTAGTCAGTTGATCGATATCATGATATTTAAAAAGAGATCTTAAAATTATTTATCTAATTGATGTATTTGTTAATAAAACAACGTTCAGGTGTCACCGTTGCAAGAGAAGTTCCCAGAACAGTACTTCACTCAAGAGACTGCAGTTATTTCGGTAAATATCTTCTACATTTAATAAAGGGTGGGCCAAAATAAACTTAGTGTAAATTTAAAGAGCTTTCTTCTGATCTTCACTATTGTGAAGACGATTGATGATTGGTAGATATTTAGTTTATTCTTACTCACCCTGAATCAATTTGCATAATCATTTATCAAGTTATAAGTTCTTCCACTTACTCACTTACTGCTTTACTGGCAAGCCATGCGGACGGAAAATAAATTGATGGGAGTAAGTTTTTACATCAGTAACTACTAAAGTGTAAGTATTGTTCCTCCATCTTCGATTTTCTTAAACCGTGTCTTCCTTGGATTGTGTCGCCTTATTATCACCATCAGCTATTTTCTTCTCTTGATCTTCTCGGACTGGAGGAAATTGAAGGGTTAATCTTGATTTCTTCGCTTTGTTGAGTCGAATATCGAATAATCACTTGAATGTGTTTTGTCGTAAGCTTGATAAATAATTACAAAGGAAAGTATTATATAAATGTTACCTGTCGAAGATGAGCATATGCTTGATAAAGAGGCAGGCACAAAGCACAAAACTTTAGATATCAGGAACTTCCGGAAGCTTTTAATGGTCAGAGTGTAGATATAAAAGTTAGACATGATATCCACCAACAACAAGAAACTGCTAACTCTATAGTATTGGATGTGGGACCACCCACCAGGACTCCCCTCTGTAATGAAACCTACACCCCAGCAAATCTTGTAAATAATGTGGGGCAATGTTTAGATGCAGTAGACGACAGCTGTCGCGACGACGGTTACCGCTCCTTGCCATGGAATACTTCCTTGGACTCGTTTAGCAACTTTTGTAGCATCAACTAAGTACTTGAGTGTAGGGATTGTGGTAGCGACAATGATTACATTGGGAACTAAACCAAAGATGCACCCTGTAATCGGAATTAATATCTTCCCCCAGATTTTATCTTTGAACCCGTACTCACAATAGTAGTTTCTATAATCAAAGAATACATCATGCTTGTCTACAGTGAAGAAAAGTATTGGATTGATTACCGAGATAATCCAAACTAAGCTGCATATTAGATGGACCCTGTTTGTTGACCAAGTTGCTGTCCGGAGTGGATATCTGAGTATCAGGAACTTGCTTGTAGTGAGGATTGCTATTAGGGACATACCTGACAAGTAAACATAGTAGGAGATCAGATACACTTGGACATAGCAAATAGTATCTCCTAGAACCCAGGAGTTTGCTAGCAATGAGATGGTAGCAGGAAGAACTGTAGATATAGCAAATACAAGATCAGAGACTGCTATGTGCTGGATAATGGTCACTAGGATTCTACTGACTTTGAAGGCGTCCTTCTGGAACGATGCAATCAGGATCAGAGTATCTCCAATAAGGGATGACAGGAGCACAAAGAAATGATAAGCACTCCAGAAATATCTCTCTCCGTTGTTGTTTATCCCAAATTTAATGTCCGAGTAGTTGTAATTGTGTGAGGTATTCATTAGAGATCACTTGAGTGTTTCGCCTTTTATGGAAACTGAAAGGAAATTGGTAGTTAAGAAAGGGGAGGGATGTGATTATTTTAATTTCTCTGATTAGTAACAAGATGTTTCGAAAGGCTCATTTTAATTTGAACGACGAATCATCAATAGAAGAAGATAAGAATGGACCAGTCAGGGGACAGATTTGCAAAAGAAGAGGGAGACGGTGAGGCAAATGCAAAATAAGTTACTCAAATCTAGCGTGTTTAGCATACAGCACATTACAAAATGAACACAGAACGCTGAAGAATTGCTTGCGGAGACAAATGACAATCTATACAGGGATCTAGACTCTAGAAGAATAGAAGGAAGAAGAGAGAAAGAGAGAGAAGGATGTAGCTGCATTGTTCCTCTAATCCCCCTCGGAGATATTTTGGTTTTGAGTTATTAGTAAAGATTGGTCATGCATTGTGTAATGGGTGTGTCCATAGAATTACCGTCTGGCGTCTTCAAACCCCTCTTAGATAACAAAAACATGAAATGACAATCCATTGTCTCAAAAGAATTCTTTAAATCAGTGAAGAAGGACATGCGAACTACCATGGTAGTATAATGTTAGAGACGGCTGATTTTTACCGTGATTTGAACAAGGACACTCAAGGACACGTTGTTCTTTAGAATTTGTTTTGCTTCCAACGCATTTTTATGAGATTAAGTCCGTCCCTGGCACGACAAAATGTTTTCAATTTTATTTATATATATATTATATCATTACGATTCATGATGATCAAGATTCAAGTGCAACGATTCTTAATGTGGATTTGACGATGCATTAAAAACATCCAAATTGTAGTATAATTAATAATATAAGCTTTTACACGAACATTTTACAGAAAAATGCTTCAATCAGGAGTACAGATATCACAAAGATATTTTCATATAATCAATCAATTATTTAAATGATCGCTCGTTGTTCACAGGTTAAACCAAACAAACTGTATCAACGCTAACTCGATAGAGTCTGAACCAATCATCATTTCAAAACAACACAAACTCAGTAGTTACATCTACACTGAAAGTTCAGTGGAGATTTAGTCTATTTTTCTTTTTTGTCATGTTAAAAGCTTTGTAATAGTTCATATCATGAAGACCTGTTGTTTGAGCAACCGGACTATATAATATAGCATGATTCGGAGTCTCAGATTTCAACTTGTGGCCATGCTCAATGTATAGTGTACACTGTGAGTTTCGGGCCTTGGCCCCTGAAGTCGAGTATTAATGTACAAATAAACATTAAACAGCCCTCTCTTTGTATACGTAACCATATGTTGATAAATAACAATGTTCGTCAGAGTAAGTACATGATTACAGTGTTAATTTTATGGATTATAATAAGTTCAAAAAATCAAACAAACTCTACCGTTGATTCAGCAGCTTCTTCGTATCTTCATTTTGAAAACAGATCGATTATTTAAGTATGTTTGCATTCCACTAAAATCATTTTATAGTAAGGTAATCGGTCCCGTAGATAAAGATAATAGTAATATGGTATTAATAATTTGAGGACTGGGCCCTTCTTATTCGTGGCCATGCCATGGAGTTTATATTGTCCGTACTGTTATCGTGTAGTAATCGCTGTGCTGTGTCCATTCGCTTTGAGATTCTCAAACTAAACTCTCGCTCATTCGTGAGTTATTCTTGCTAGCTGCATGTCTCTCCTCGTCCACTGGGTGTGAAATTGATCAGTTCGAGACCGCAATTGATTGTCCGTCATGGTTGCTATTTTATGAAAGTCTGGATTTTGCACTGTGATGAACAATTTCATGTTTAATAGATTATATAGTAATATATTAAGTAATTGTATGTATATTACATGTTGCTGCCGATAGGATGTCTTTGGATGTCAGGAGTGAGGAATCAAGAGTAACTGCACCTGTTACTTCACCTGAGTGGGTATAAATTATTAGGGGTTTACAACCTTCAATTGCTCTCCTCGGTGCTGCTTCCAACGCACTGGAACTTAACTTCATGTAAAATTTTAACCGGATAAAGTTTTAATTACTTAATTAATTAATTACCTAATTACTTAATTACTTAAGTAATTAATATTAAAGTAATGAACAATCTTACCTTGTGAGTCATCTGCTTCTCTTGAATGTCTACATGTCGTGTCTTCAGATCCTGACATAATCTTATCAGGAACATTTTCTCCGTCAACTGAAAGAGAACTTAAATCAGTAGCTATCAATTAACTGCTCATCAGGGCTTTCATCAAATTAAAACTAGAACTTAAATGCATTCGAAAACCTAAATGAGTCACTGGTAAACTCGATATTACCTTCTACAGATGCTTCGTTCCTACCAGCGAGCCGAATGAATCGAACCATCGACAGGACTTTACAGTGGATGAAGCTACGGAAACTTCTTATAGTCAGAGCGTAGATGTAGAAGTTAGCTGCCACATTTATCATCAACAAGAAGTTGAATATCCTGTAAAACTGAAGATGAAAGAGTCCCGGAGGATCTTCGTTGATGTACCGGCTAGCAATACGGTGAACTACATAAGGTAATGTGGAGACACAGTAAGCAAGGGATGTTAGAGGGACTGTCACCACTCCTTGCCATGGGACACTTCCGTGGACTCGTCTTGCAAACTTCATGGCATCAGCCAGGTACTTCAGTGTAAGAATTGTGGTGGTGACAACAACTATGTTAGGGACTATGCCGTAGACAAAACCTGTTATGGGTATCAACGCTTTCTTCCAAACATCACTGCTAAGCTTATACTGACAGTTGTAGACTCTGTAATCAAAGTGGACATCATCTTTGTCAACAGCGAAGAAGAGTATTGGCATGATGAGAGATGATACCCAGACAAGGCTGCACACTTGATGGGCCCTCAAATCTGACCAACTCACTGCTCTTAGAGGGTATTTGAGGATCAGGAACTTACTGGTGGTGAGAACGGCTATAAGGGACATGCCAGCTAGGTACATCATGTATGAAGTGTAAGCTCGGATGTAGCAGAGTGTGGCCCCCAGGGCCCAGGAGTTGGCTAGCAGGGATATTTCTGTAGGTAGAAGGAAAGTGAGGGTGTTTGCTAGATCTGATATAGCAATGTGTTGGATTATTACGACCAGGAACTTTTTAATTTTGAAGGCATCTTCACGGAGGGATGCTAATAAGATCAGAGTATCTCCGATGAGAGATGAGAGGATTCCTAGTAGAAAGTAGAAGGCCCAAGAGTATCTCACTGCATTGTTTTGTATCCCGAACTTAATATCCGAGTAGTTGCTTGAAGTGTTCATGAGAGATCAGATTCTTTAGTCACGTGATTGATGAATGAAATTTACTTCTTGCGGCGACATCAAAGAAACCTCTGTTTAAAAATTCGCTACAAAAACGTTTCTTCAAAGTTGTACGAATTTTCAGAGCAAACCAAAAAAATGAGCTGAAAAAGTCGTTTCCTGTACGATATTTCACCCGTATCACGTGATATATTATTATTAACCCCGCTATCTCAACATAAGCCACTACTCAAAACCCGATTTGACGGTCATCATAGCCCCGGATAAATCCTAATTTGCAGTGATCTGAGTCAGATCCTCCCCTACCCTATAATGACGGTGGTAGTGATTTTATATCTCGCTGTGTGCTCATTTTAAACATCGCGTCAGTAAAACCCGGAGGGGATTATACACGAATTACTGGTATAGTGTATAGTGTATTATAGTGTATAGTGTATGGATTGCGTGGTCTAGTGGCTAACTGGCATGGCCTCTACAAAATGTCGATATTGTAGATTTCAAAACACAAAATTCCTGTTGATAGATATTTCTACTCTACTTCCATCTTTCACCTATCGTGGACCATCTTGACTGAAGGTTATCATATTCTTAGACTTTTTGGCTGGTTTATGGCCATTCAGCAGAGTGACCAGGATGTTACTTTACACCGTGGGTCACGTGGTCCGTGGGTCACTGTCATGGGATTACTATAAATTTATCCTGTAGCGTACCATATTATCATGTATTTAAATGTGGTCGTTCACAGGGAGGTTCAACTTGTTTTCTTCCATGCTGTGAAGTTAACCGATATTTCACCAATTAGCAAACTCTATTCGATCGTTTGTTCTTGTATAATATAATAAGTATTAAATAATTAAAATAATGTAATAATAATATAATATTAAATACCTACACCCCCAGGTACTAGAAGGACACAAGATGTCCAACTCCTGTAACGCAGACTATCTCCCCCTCAAAGAACTACTCTGTAGTTGGACCTTTGTCAGTCCTTGTCAGTCCCAATTCAAGATATGTCGGGTACGTTGTTGTAGAGAGAGAGAGAGAGAGAGAGAGAGAGAGAGAGAGAGAGAGAGAGAGAGAGAGAGAGAGAGAGAGAGAGAGAGAGAGAGAGAGAGAGAGAGAGAGAGAGAGAGAGAGAGAGAGAGAGAGAGAGAGAGAGAGAGAGAGAGAGAGAGAGAGAGAGAGAGAGAGAGAGAGAGAGAGAGAGAGGAGAGAGAGAGAGAGAGAGAGAGAGAGAGAGAGAGAGAGAGAGAGAGAGAGAGAGAGAGAGAGAGAGAGAGAGAGAGAGAGAGAGAGAGAGAGAGAGAGAGAGAGAGAGAGAGAGAGAGAGAGAGAGAGAGAGAGAGAGAGAGAGAGAGAGAGAGAGAGAGAGGAGAGAGAGAGAGAGAGAGAGAGAGAGAGAGAGAGAGAGAGAGAGAGAGAGAGAGAGAGAGAGAGAGAGAGAGAGAGAGAGAGAGAGAGAGAGAGAGAGAGAGAGAGAGAGAGAGAGAGAGGAGAGAGAGAGAGAGAGAGAGAGAGAGAGAGAGAGAGAGAGAGAGAGAGAGAGAGAGAGAGAGAGAGAGAGAGAGAGAGAGAGAGAGAGAGAGAGAGAGAGAGAGAGAGAGAGAGAGAGAGAGAGAGAGAGAGAGAGAGAGAGAGAGAGAGAGAGAGAGAGAGAGAGAGAGAGAGAGAGAGAGAGAGAGAGAGAGAGAGAGAGAGAGAGAGAGAGAGAGAGAGAGAGAGCGAGAGAGAGAGCGAGAGAGAGAGACGTTGTTGTACATGTTTAATATCTGTATCATTGTTACGTGTCTTTCTGACGAACTCTGCTAAAATTGACGTTGCTTTTATCATAGATTTTTTAAAGCTCACATGTACGAATTGTTATGAACTATTGTTAAACCCCGGGCCCCACGTGACCGTCAACAACCAATCACTAACAAACCACCCAATGACAGGACTCCTGCGACACCCTGATGGAGGAGTGTTTCCCCAGTGCCATGCGAGACTACGACTCTCGTACTGTTCTGGACTTTATCTGTGGTGTGTTGAGCAGCACCAACAACACAGGCTGCTACATACCAGAGGATGTGTACCGGGAGGATTGTGAGTGCGCTTGTTATAATTGTTATTACTACTTTTATATTTATTTATTGTGTGTACAGTACTACTTTTCTGTGTATAGACTATAGTAGCTATACTACTACTTATAACTATAGCTATAATACTAATATAGTAGTGAGGTGTACTACTCTTTACTTTTCTGTGTATAGACTATAGTAGGTATACTATAGTAGTGAGGTGTACAGTACTACTTTTCTGTGTATAGACTATAGTAGCTATACTATAAAGCAATGAAAGGCATTAGTTTGGTCAAATCAAACGGAACTTATGCTATCAGACTTTCAACTGACTATGGCAGGGTTAAAACAGTTTTAACGCTAGCAACGATCCCCTTTTACATAGTTCCACTAAAATGATAATTTAAGATTAAATATGTATACTGTATAGTGATAGGTAGATAAAGTAAATGTAATAAAACGGTAGGGATAAAGTATACTAATTAAACGTAGTCGACACGTCATAAAACTACTATAGTAGTGAGGTGTACTACTCTTTATTCTACGGAAGGTTTATCAAACCTGACCACACCCTTTACCCCACCTCTTACGTTATGCTAGTACTTAAGATGCTATAACTACTGTAATGTAACCTTGGTAACGCAACATTATCTTCTAACGGTTATAGCATGACCTGAAAGTTTTCAAAGAAACAATGTTTAATGTACACATAAGTCATAACGAGGATCTAGTTTCGTGCTTCTCAATGCACTAACATAGCAACGTATATTGAATTGTTTATTGTACACTGTACACTGTACATTGTACACTGTACACTGTACATTGTACACTGTACAGTGTACAATGTACCGTGTACAGTGTACGTGTACAGTGTACATTGTACAGACCCTACACCAGTAAGTGTACCAGTTGATCCTAATCATATACACGCCCAAATCCCAATACATCATATTGTCATAATACTGTGTGTATTACACGTAACATTTATATGATTAGGATCAACTTACTATGATATTATTATCATGATCGCCATTATTATATATTATGTCATAATCATCTTACCTTGTAACTTAACACCATTTTACCATGTAGTACTATCTTACCTCATAGTCATGTGTCATTATAGGTTCTAGTATCTTCTATCTGAGTCTGACATTTTCTAATTTATACGTCCTGTTGAAACCACAAAGTGTTTTTTGGTCGCGAGACAAGCCAAATAGTATGTAGATCGTTATCATAGAAGCCAATTTGAAATGACAACACTTATCCACACTGTTATTATACCTACCACCAATTTCTTATATCTAGTATTAGTCAGGTTAGTCAAATAAGATATTATACAGTTTAATACGTCAGAATACACTCAGTAGTTATTAGTTAACCTTTTAATGTGTACACAAAAGACAGTGTAGACAACTAGACACTATGAGACATGACATGTGTCATATTGTCTCCATTGTCTTCTTTGCTTTGTCTTCTTTGTCTTATTTGATACAATTTGAGAACAATAGTTTACACTCACGTAAATGTATTCCAGCTTTTCATTTAGAATTTAAACAAGTCCGTCATATTTTTGGCCTTCGGACTTTATCAAGTCCCGACTCGTTCACATTCCTTAATAACTGGCCTCAGCTTTATAGAACAAACAAATTCCCGAATAAGGTCATTGAAATGATCATCGGTGCCAAAAATCAGGATGTTCTTAAACTTCCGGCATCTATGGTTAGTGCTGTCTACAGCTTTATACCGTGGGTTTACGACAGTAAAATCTGCCACAAAAATAAAATATATGTAAAATATTGTGTAAGATAGACGACGTTTAAATGTATATATTGTCTGTGTGTGTGAATGTTCGTAGAAAGTGACGGTCTTCTAATTAAGACTTTAAGAGCTGTGCAATTTTGCAACGTTTGCTTTATCTTATGCTGCACAATACAGAATAATAGGTTAAACACGTGTTGTGGTGGTAACCTTGTTTGGTTGAATTTACGGGTTATTAACGTAAACGAACGTTTTAATTGAAGGTCACGCTCATTACTCTCAACTGTAACGTGTGCACATTCTCGCTACATGTAGCTATATATTATAATATAATATATTATATATTATGTATAACTGCTATATATTACCTATATATAATAGCAATTATATAGCAGTTGAGAGTACGTTTCAGTTAAGAGTAACGAGCGTGACCTTCAATTAAAACGTGATATTTAATAATAATATATTATAATATTCTTCTTCTTCGGAGGGGGCTGTGGTCATTATCACTAAAGATCGTGACCACTGTAAGATAGAGCATTGGAGCCCTGTGCGTTCATTATGCAACATGTTAACAAGGTCCAGTTATCGGCAAATGGCAATGAGAACATTTTATTAATCGGTTTTAGTACCATTAGATGTACTTGTAAATGTGCGATATTGAGCGATATTTAACAACAATATGTGTCCGCTATTTAATACAAGTGCGTGATAATGTGCGCTATTTAACACAGCCCACAGGTGCAGTGTGCGATAATGTGTGATATTTAACACAGCCCACAGGTGTGCAATATTGTGCGCTATTTAACATATGTGTGCGATATTGTGCGCTATTTAACACATGTGTGCGATATTGTGCGCTATTTAACACAGCCCACAGGTGTGCGATATTGTGCGCTATTGTGCGCTATTCGTTATACCGGTGTGGGGCTACAGATCCCTGGTAGCACATCTCAATAGCACATAACTAGGTTTTCATGATTGCTCGACCCGCGACAAGTAGTCCGTATTAGGCGTGATTGCTATCTCTCACATCAAAGATTCAAAATTATAGGGAGCCATGTTAATTTTGATCGGGTAGAAATTCTTTAGGATTTACCCTTACCTCTGTAAATTCCCTTTTCTATTAAAAGTTCACTAATTATAGGTCTACAGCAATACTGATAGTGTCAGCCAAATCTAGACTCTGGTGGAAATTATAATTGATTCCACTACTATAATGTAGATTACATGCTATAAAGCTATAACTTTATATACGCTAAATTATACACCAGCCCTGCTGTCTAGCTGCCAGATGTCAGTAGCTGGATAATGCTTAGTATTTAGTACTGGATAATACTGGATTATTCTCACAACTTAGCTTTACAATACTTGTATAATACTGCCACACACACCTGATACACACTACACACTTAACTAAATGTCCAGTTGGTTTACTACAGCTGCTTCATTGTACACTCACTCCACACAGCGTACATTGTGACTATGTGACATTATTATACTGAACACATTGAGTTTCCACTGCTCTGGTACTCTCAACTATTATAATACGTGTTTAAGTAATTTGATAATCTATTACATTTATTAGCTGATAACGATCGATTAATGATCTTATTAGCTATGTTTTTATCCCTCGCTCACTGTAACAACTCCTATTCTGTAAGTACACAGACGACAGTGTATTATTGCCCTTACATTCTGACTATACAGTGAACACAGTGAACACACCAAGTTGCTAGTAGACATGTACTCTGTGACTCTTGAGTCTTGAAACAATGTAATGTAATGATAAGCACAGTAAATGAACCATATCAAATCTATTATATTATTAGAATACCGATAATCAATAACTGTGTACCGTATAGTGTGTCTTAATGCTCATTGCTCAAACTAAATTAAAGTTTATTGTAATGTGCGCGCATTTCCTGGCTGTATGCCCTGTGTGTATTATATATATCCTGCACATTACATACAATGTATATTATAATATACATTATACATTCAGCGTTTCTTGTGTATATTACAATATATTCTTATGTGTCATCATACATTCTATGTACTGAGATATACATAAATGAGACCAGAGAAGCGGCATCTTAATTCTTAGGACGCGAGGAGGGTTAGGACTCCTCGGACTACATTAAATCAATTCCTTCTAATTCTGTTACGTCCTCAATGAATGTAAGATGAATGATGAATGTAGATCTGTAGTGTCGTAATTAGTTTAAAACATATTTCATTATACATTCTTATCATTAGCATGATTAGGTTGTGTGAATAATGAACTCAGTAACTTAAGATGTGCTGTATTTAATTAATTTAATTAATGATAGTTATCAAGTCTTCAGTATTATAATGTAGGGAATAATCGTGTTATCTACTCACGACTTGGCAACTTGTAACCATGGCAACTTGTAACCGTGACAGTTATTACGTTTCTGGTGTATATAGAATGAACTACACGTGATGGCCACATAAGGAATTATTGTAATCATACCAGCGTAAGTTCATTTTGGTTTGATGAGAAAATCACAGCACTAAAGGGAAAAAGCTTCATAAAAGCTGAAACTCAGGCACACACTAATAGTAGTAATGTTCATTGTTCCTGTCAACTTGGACACCCCTTTACTTTATAAATAGCCAGCAGTGTGGTCACCCAATGTGTGTTAAAATGTCTCATTGTAAAGTTTTAAAGTAGCCGACACTCTTAAAGAGCGCGGCTGTTACTTAGTTACCATTTTAGTAACCTAGCGACCAGCCTTGAAGAGCGCGGCTGTTTCTTCAACTATCCTAATACTCTAATGAGTTGTTCTAGTTAGTCAGGGAGAATACAAATCTTCTAAACATGCAGTGCGGCACTAAACCCTATTGTGCGAGAATACGTGCTGGGTCTTTATTTCACACTATTTTATACCGTATGTGATGTTGACTGCTCTCACTATTTGAACTGCTTATATATACGTAATAACACGGTGCTACTGCGGGCAGTTCACATAGTCTAATGAGAGCTGTTATAATATATTGGTATATATACTGTTAATGTGCTTACTATGTAGTGAAGAATGCAGTACACCTTTGGAGAATTAGAGAGTCAACACTATAGACCGTGTTCATGGGTCTAATACCTCTTACTGCCAGTCTTTTGGTCATGTAGGCCACAGCCTGTAAGTGTTATATGGGTCTAATACCTCTTACTGCCAGTCTTTTGGTCATGTAGCTGTAGGCCACAGCCTGTAAGTGTTATAATGGGTCTAATACCTCTTACTGTCAGTCTTTTGGTCATGTAGGCCACAGCCTGTAAGTGTTATATGGGTCTAATACTGCGTACTGCCAGTCTTTTGGTCACATAGGCCACAGCCTGTAAGTGTTATGGGTCTAATACCTATTACTGCCTGTCTTTTGGTCATGTAGGCCACAGCCTGTAAGTGTTATATGGGTCTAATACCTCTTACTGCCAGTCTTTTGGTCATGTAGCTGTAGGCCACAGCCTGTAAGTGTTATAATGGGTCTAATACCTCTTACTGTCAGTCTTTTGGTCATGTAGGCCACAGCCTGTAAGTGTTATATGGGTCTAATACTGCGTACTGCCAGTCTTTTGGTCACATAGGCCACAGCCTGTAAGTGTTATGGGTCTAATACCTATTACTGCCTGTCTTTTGGTCATGTAGGCCACAGCCTGTAAGTGTTATATGGGTCTAATACCTCTTACTGCCAGTCTTTTGGTCATGTAGCTGTAGGCCACAGCCTGTAAGTGTTATAATGGGTCTAATACCTCTTACTGTCAGTCTTTTGGTCATGTAGGCCACAGCCTGTAAGTGTTATATGGGTCTAATACCTCTTACTGTCAGTCTTTAAGTCATGTAGCTGTAGGCCACAGCCTGTAAGTGTTATGGGTCTAATACCTCTTACTGCCAGTCTTTTGGTCATGTAGGCCACAGCCTGTAAGTGTTATGGGTCTAATACCTCTTACTGCCAGTCTTTTGGTCATGTAGCTGTAGGCCACAGCCTGTAAGTGTTTATATGGGTCTAATACCTCTCACTGCCAGTCTTTTTGTCATGTAGGCCACAGCCTGTAAGTGTTATGGGTCTAATACCTCTTACTGTCAGTCTTTTGGTCATGTAGGCCACAGCCTGTAAGTGTTATGGGTCTAATACCTCTTACTGCCAGTCTTTTGCCTTTAGGTCATATAGGCCACAGCCTGTAAGTGTTCAGAGTCTAATACTGAATGTGCTGATAACACAGCTATGCGAGATGAACTAGGAAAGCTCACTTATATCGACAATTATAAGTATCAAACTTATTAATTGGCGATGAAAGAGCGGCCCGGAACTGTAATTCCATCCTCTAAATTATGACTTGGCGTTTCTGTGTTTTTATATTCTGTGTGATATCTGATTGACAGGATAATTAGCCTACAGTTGTCCGATTATAAATATTCGTGAAGTAGCTATCGTCAAGCTAACGCCTGCTGACTGTTATTCTGATGATATATCAACAGAGTACATTCATTTATATGTATGAATGTCAGTGTGATGCGATTCCGTGCGGTATTATGCGACCATTACATCTTTTACCTTTATCTTGAACTGGAACCAGGTGTTTAGTTACTGTGGCACTGGAACTGAGAGATGTTTTGTGTTCTAAATGTAACACACAAAACGGTTAAAATCTCGGTATGGTTTATATAATATAATGATATCGCTGTCTGTGGGGAACTTTTTCTTTCGCATTTTCTTAGAACATGATATTGAACACAGCTTTACACTTTACACTTAACACTTTATGTAGACGAAAATTTGACGTGTCAAAATATTTTCACAAAGCATAATATATATTACGTGAGTGCACCAAATATGAAATACACCAATAGTATTTCAAGTACCAGCATTCTCCAAAATGTTGGCAAGTATACGCCATGGCCTTCTTGGCTCTATTTATATTATGAACAGTATATGGAACTCCCTCCACACCGATTATAAACACCCCTATAAACTCTTTATTTCAGACAATTCTCGGAGGGACTCAGATCACAAAACTCGGGCAGATTACATTACGATACTGTCAGCTAGTGCGGGGGCGGCGATTCTTCTTGTTAGCATAATATTCCTGCTAGCTGCTGTCAGATACTATCTCAAGATCCAAGGGTAAGTTCTTTACACTCTTTATTATACTCAATTTGTATGCTTCTATGCTTGTTTTTTTTATTTTTAAGTACCGTTATAAACATTTGATGGTTCAAGTCACAGAATTTTAATAAAATGTTCCACATTTTATCGTCGTAAGTATACATTACAGAGGATTTATTTTACATCTACACAGTAGTAAAGTACACAGTGTCCATATAATTATTATATTAAAATAATGACCAATCTTTATTAGGGTATGTTTCTCTTACTACTTCGTGCTGTGGAGCGAGTTAAAAAAGTGGGTCTCATTTATTGAGTCTTTCCATCTACGAATAAGACTTCCTGTTATTAGATACCCCACTCTGAAATTTTTTCATTCCAGCCTCCTGTTTGACGTTTATCTCATCTTAACTTTTTCTGTAATTTGAATTCCCTTGGTACCGAAGCTTTTATTAATTAGTGGATGGAATACCGCCAGCATTTCTTCGAGTTACGTCTTCTCTGTCGTGAAATTTGATCATCATCTGGTTTCTCTACACACATGCTTTTTGGTCGTTTAACTCCTGGTAGAGTCTACTGCGCGGCGTAGAAAAGCGCACAATTTCGGCGCTCATGTGATTAAAGTACAATCGTCAAGCATTCAGTTATAAACACACACGGCTTAACAATATTTTACAAGCGCCGATTTCACAATTTTACCGCCATTCTCAACTGTCAACATAAACTGATCAACATTGTCAACAAAAGCGTAGCCACTGTATTAAAACTTATAAGCATCGAAACTGCAGGATCCAAAACCGGGTTGTTTAAACTTTTTCTTGATTTTGACCCTATTTTGTTGAAGTGATTCATAATCACTTAATAATGAATTATATATACCTTACGATACATATTTAAAAGGTACGACAGTCGGTGGTTTTCGGGAAAAAAACACCATATTTTCGGACTACCAAAATTTAGGTCACCATAATTTTTCCCCCAAATTATTTTTCACGTATTAATAAAAAGAAACTTAGTCGATTTACTATCTATATATAGATAGTATATATTGATAGCTTACTATATATAGTAAGCTATCAATATGATTCATCTAACAAATGAACACTAGTATTACACCTGGGACTACACTGGAGAGAGAAACATCCCTGAACCAGAAGATCAAGAAGATCAAGAAGAAATCGACTTGTATTTTTTCAAATTTCATATTTTATTTAATTGATTTTCTCAAATATTGGGTTTTATTTTTGTAAAATATTAAGAAATGAAAAAAAATCCCTTTTTTCGGCAAAAATCCCATATTTTCGTTCCCAAATCATATAGGTCACCGGAATTTCGTCGAGTATAAATATTTCTCGTAAGGTATAATGAACAATAGTGATAATGATAATAATAATGATCCAAGATAAAGGCTAACATTTAAACGATCTACTTCAAACATGCTGTACATTCCAATGATCACGAATTCTCCCAGGTTTATTGGAGACGACGTTACTAAGTTCGACATGTTGGACCCGGTTTGTGAGCGAGCCAGACAGTTTTTGAGTAAAAGTGACCTGTTTCCTCAACTTCGCGCCAACCCTTCACTTGGTAGGCATCAGTTAAAATTACCTTAGACAACCATTTTTGATTTGTATAGTACATGTAGTATTTTATTTTACACTATCAACGCGTTGGTAAAATGTTTGAGGATCGGACGATTAAAGCTGGTGCCACAGTTAAAACCAGATTTTCTAGGTCAACAATTATAATAATGAACTTTTAAAAAAGAAACTTTTGAAAAAGATTGTTGTTATCTAAATGAAGGACCTAAATCCTTATCGCGTCAGGAGAGCGAGGTCTGCAGCTAAAGAAGCGAGGTAACATGAAACTAGACCACCTGGTCCACACCTCCAACAACACCGTATCAGAGATCTCACTAGACCAACTTGACGCTCACTCCCTCAACTCTAGTGCTAGTACCTTCTACTGTCAGACAGATCACAGTGTCAGTACTATTGGAGAGGTCCTGCCTCCTGAAACTATTTACTTCGAGGTAAGTCCTGCCTCCTGAAACTAATTACTTCGAGGTAAGTCCTGCCTCCTGAAACTATTTACTTCGAGGTAAGTCCTGCCTCCTGAAACTATTTACTTCGAGGTAAGTCCTGCCTCCTGAAACTAATTACTTCGAGGTAAGTCCTGCCTCCTGAAACTATTTACTTCGAGGTAAGTCCTGCCTCCTGAAACTAATTACTTTCTCGTGGATAATTAAGTCATTATTAGGCACCACATTCCATGATCATAAGGTCCGAACACCGACTATTACACCTCACCACTCCCGTATTGAACCACTTTCCATTTTTATTTAAATCGTTTTAGAAATTAACCCTTGTTAACTCCTCACCACACCTGCCCCTTGTCGTATGAAAGTATGAACTCTCTCTGCAGTCCAAACAGACCCTGCAAATAGTGCCCCCTCCCATAATAAGATTATAGTATAAAAGGACAGCGAATCTTACCCCGCTAACCCAATTATGGTTATTACTTATATTATTCATATATATATTATTTATATAATATATTATTTATCTTTATATCCCAGAAAGAGAATTGAATTAAACTTGAATTCTATTGATAAATTGCAGAGAGGAGTTGAGTGCAGTGTGCATTTTGCTGTAGTGTTGTTTGCTACTGAATCGTATTAAATAAGTCGTTGGTAATTCAAACTCTCAAATCACTTATAATTACGGGTCAAGATTCCTTGACCCGTTAATTATGTCCTGAAAGTTGCAGATGAACAATTAGGAAACTTACTTGTAAGAAATTAGAATCGAAGACAACCACGATGAGACGACGACGTCGAAGATGTGGCAGATGAACTTTCCGGAATACCTATTTCAATTTGAAAATGACACCTACAGCCACACATTCTATGAATATCTCATTCCATGAGATAAAATAATGTGTATTCAGGACTGTGGTAGATGAACTATAGTAACAATTGACAATGACACTTACAGCCACACATTCCATGAATATCTCATTCCATGAGATAAGATAATGTGTATTCAGGACTGTGGTAGATGAACTATATAGTAACTATTGACAATGACACCTACAGCCACACATTCTATGAATATCTCATTCCATGAGATAAGATAATGTGTATTCGGGACTGTGGTAGATGAACTATAGTAACAATTGACAATGACAATTACAGCCACACATTCCATGAATATCTCATTCCATGAGATAAGATAATGTGTATTCAGGACTGTGGTAGATGAACTATAGTAACAATTGACAATGACAATTACAGCCACACATTCCATGAATATCTCATTCCATGAGATAAGATAATGTGTATTCAGGACTGTGGTAGATGAACTATAGTAACAATTGACAATGACACTTACAGCCACACATTCTATGAATATCTCATTCCATGAGATAAGATAATGTGTATTCGGGACTGTGGTAGATGAACTATAGTAACAATTGACAATGACACTTACAGCCACACATTCCATGAATATCTCATTCCATGAGATAAGATAATGTGTATTCAGGACTGTGGTAGATGAACTATAGTAACAATTGACAATGACACTTACAGCCACACATTCCATGAATATCTCATTCCATGAGATAAGATAATGTGTATTCAGGACTGTGGTAGATGAACTATAGTAACAATTGACAATGACACTTACAGCCACACATTCCATGAATATCTCATTCCATGAGATAAGATAATGTGTATTCAGGACTGTGGTAGATGAACTATAGTAACAATTGACAATGATACCGACAGCCACACATTCGATGAATATCTCATTCCATGAGATAAGATAATGTGTATTCAGGACTGTGGTAGATGAACTATAGTAACAATTGACAATGACACTTACAGCCACACATTCCATGAATATCTCATTCCATGAGATAAGATAATGTGTATTCAGGACTGTGGTAGATGAACTATAGTAACAATTGACTATGACACTTATAGCCACACATTCCATGAATATCTCATTCCATGAGATAAGATAATGTGTATTCAGGACTGTGTTAGATGAACTATAGTAACAATTGACAATGACACTTACAGCCACACATTCCATGAATATGTCATTCCATGAGATAAGATAATGTGTATTCAGGAATGTGGTAGATGAACTATAGTAACAATTGACAAAGACACTTACAGCCACACATTCCATGAATATGTCATTCCATGATATAAGATACCTTAATTCCCAAAAATTTGGGCGACAAAAAATTTGAGCGGGCCTCTCGCCCAAATTTTTTGCAGACCAAATTAATTGCATAAATCTTTTCCGTCTGCCAAATTTTTTGCTAACCAAACTTTTGGCATTTGGCCTGTGGCCCTGAAATCTATAGAAAGATGGCTTTTTCTTCATATCCAAGTGAAATAATATTTGAAATTTTGGTTTTCTAATCTGTCATTCATGGCTTGACCAAGTAAAAAGGCTTATATTTTAAATGAATAGAAATAACTGGAATAGCTAGCAAATGACTGGAATAATAACTATAAGGAGTAATAATGAACTAAGGCAAATATCTAACTGAAATTTTAGTGGAAAATCGTTCATTTTTCGAAGAATTTGTGCCCAAATTTTCGGTCGCCCAAATGAGTTCAAATTTTCTGCCCAAATTTTTCGGGCTCAAATAAATTGTGCTCAATATAATGGCACACAAATTTTTGGGAACTAAGGTATGTGTATTCAGGACTGTGGTAGATGAACTATAGTAACAATTGACAATGACACTTACAGCCACACATTCCATGAATATCTCATTCCATGAGATAAGATAATGTGTATTCAGGACTGTGGTAGATGAACTATAGTAACAATTGACAATGACACTTACAGCCACACATTCCATGAATATCTCATTCCATGAGATAAGATAATGTGTATTCAGGACTGTGGTAGATGAACTATAGTAACAAGAAGAAGAAAATTTCCGTCTAGTGAGTACATAATTAGTAAGCATGAATCTCGGGATTCTTGCTCAGGAGATGTTAACTTAATTTGAAGAGTCTGGATCGTCACATTCAGATCATGTGCCTTAGTTAACCGTGCGTTAACCGTGCGTTAACCGTGCCTTAAGCAACCATAATGGTTGCTTATGGGCAGTTTGTGCGTTAACCGTGCATTAAGTGACCGTGCCTCAACCTTGCCTTATGTAACCCTTGTGCCTTAACCGTGCCTTCACCATGCATTAACCGTGCATTAACCGTGCCAAGAACTAGTTGAACAGTGTATATTTTATACATATTGCGCATTTTTATGTTCGAGTTGACAATGTAATATTATGTATGATGTTTATATTTTCTTCAGTGATATCACTGTGGTTGTATCAAAAAACTTTATTTGTCAATGATTATATAAGTTAATAATTGTATCAAAACCTAATTATTCTGCAACCCATCCATGATTATTTAGTATTATAAACAGAATTTAGTTTGATAGTTGTCGACGAACTATTAAACCATCGACACACTTATAACAAGTATAAGAGCGAAGAAAGATTACCATTATAAGCTGAATTTATAAAAAACCCTGAATTTTCAAAAGCGTTATAAAATTATAAAGAAAATCGAATTAAAAGGGGGCAGCAGTTAACGAATCGAATTGTTCAGTCTATTTCTTAATTTGATTACATGACTTGGGGCTTTATCTTACTACACGTCCACAAATATTTAAACCACGAAGACACTCGGAAATATGGCCTATAAAACTTTAAGGTAAGTTATAGAACTTGGACATTATATGAACATTATAGCCTGGGGTCCCCACTTCCCAGGTAAAACCCTTGCTGTTCTCTCAAACTATAATGATGTGAATTGTGAATCTAATTTTGCTTGAGCATGAAATCCAGCCCTTCTCGCTGGCTAACATAGGTCACGTTATCTATCAAGTGACTGTTCCTCGTGACTTCGTCACTCGGTTATCACGTGCCCGACAAACTGGTGCCGTACCATAAAGCACAGTGGCCTGCAGCAACTCTATCTGAAATATATACAAGGTCTAATTTGATCACGATACTTCTAGCTGCTTCTCTCTCCCTCCCCTTACAGCTTTACCTGCAAACAAAATTGGGGATATAACCTTTATATTAAAGTGTGTTCAAGTATATTCCCGGGGTCAAATCGGCAAAAATACCTACATTTTAATATACTTTAATATAGTCAGCCCCCACAAAAAATACTTTTCTTATTTAGTTAGGGCAAGAATTGCTGTTTATGGGTCAATCTGTGAACAAATTCGTAACAAAGGTTTGTCTACAGGAATGTGTTGTCCATAGTCCCAGGAACCACCAAAAAAAACTGTCCAGCTGAAACTTTTGGGCAAAAATTTTTATAGTCATTTTTCTCCAGGAACCCATACGCCCCACCCCTAATATTGGTTATTCGGCTCCCGAAGGTCTTGAGATCTCTATAGGGGGTGCAAAATGACCGCAATGGCCACATTATGGCAGGCGAATGATAGTTTCAGAACGATTGGGGCTTTATTTTTCGAAATAAATGGAATTTTTCTCAATTTTTCTCAATTTTATTGAAATTTCGAAAAAAAATACACCAAATTATTTTTAACGCTTATTTCAAATCTTACTCGGGAAATAACTTCAATTAACAAATATCAAGGTTAACTAACAAACAACAGCAGATTTAAAGAACAAATTGTGATGAGAGAAAACTGTTTACGAAAAGAGAAAATTCAGATAAGAAAAATAGGGCTGGTGATAAAAAGAGACATAAACGTAGTATAGATAAGAATGATAAATAATATGAATAAAGTAGAAAAAAAACTGTATGGGGTACATTAAATCGACGCCGCTCTTTGTTGTTTCATTATAGAGGAAGAAGTTTACGACGATGAACTAGTAGACTTGGAAGATTACATCGACAAATGTGTGAACGAAAATCTAGGTGTTAACTTTAAGACTAAATCTATTCAGGATTTATCAGAGAAAATAACTCTGCTTCTAAAGAACCTGTTTTCCAACAGTAGAACATCAGCTCTATGGGTTACTTACCACAACATGATAACACTAGTAAAGGACTTCATAAGAGCAGAGAGGTTGCACGACTACAATATGCACTTATCAGCAGTAGCTTTGATGCTGCCCTACTTCGCAGCAGCTGGTAGGGGACAGTATGCAAAAGCTTTAAGACTGTATTTGGAGCAGGATGCTATTTTTGAAGTCAAGTATGGGGTGCTTTTAAAGACCTTTAAAGTAACTGGGCTTCACACGGTTTGTTACAACTTTACAACGACCACGAGTGGGCCGGGGTGTGGACTGACCTCTCCATAGAGCAGAGCCTTATGAGGGCAGGTAAATCTAGTGGTAGATTAACAAGTGGAAGGATGCGTAATCGTGAGTCCGCTCACAAGTTATAGGTGGCCACCCTGAATCAGATGGCTTTAATAAATCAGTCTTTTGGAGATTCATTAGCTAATTCAGTACCAACTACCAACTAGTTGGTACTGAATTAGCTTTAGTACCAACTAAAGCTGCCATCCACTCAGATCTTACCAAGTCATCAATCAAGAAAAACTGTGATGTATTTGGAAAATTATTAACTTGGTTTAAAGTTATTGTCGACTTTACAGAATCCGAAGATAAGACTAAGTTAATATCTTTTTCGACTGGTCTTATATCACAGTCTGGGAACGATGAGGTGAATCCCGAGGAATGTTTGGCCGTTGGGGCTGTCCTTCAACGTGAGCTAGATGGGTTGACATTCATCGATAAGATAAGTATCAAAGGTAAAGCAAAGAACTTGACACAACTAAGAAAGCAGGTTAAAGTGAATAATAAAAGCGTTGCAGTCGATCCGTTGAAGTGTTTTAACCGTCTAGTCTTGGTTGCTGATAGAGAAACTTCAATAGAGGAATGCCTAACATACGAGTTAACTGTGGTGCCGATGAGCTTATTTGATCAATATCAGATGATGAGGAAATCTAATAAGGCTGCTCTTGGTAGCTACCTCAAAAACATAAACCAATCTACACTTAAATCTTGCAGCTTCACGATCCCACTAGTCATTGATGGAGGTTGGCTGAAGCTTATCCCAAAAAATCGGGAAGTTATTGTGATTTTTGATGGATATGAGCCTTCTACTAAAGATCACGAGCACAAGAGGAGAGTAAAAGCGTTCTGTGCTAATATTGCTGTAAAGAAATCCACCTTTTGTACTGTCACCAAAACAACATTTCTGAGCAACAACAATAACAAAAAAGAACTGATCGACCTTATCTCAAGCATTTTTACTGTAAATGGTATTGAAGTGATCAGAGCTTGTAACGATGCTGATACTTTAATTGCAAAGAAAACATTGGAAATGTCATTCCTTGGCGATGTTGAATTGAAGGCAGAGGATACCGATATAGTTTGTCTATTAGTACATCATTTCAACAGTGACCATCACAATGATATTTATCTAACAACGAAGAAGGGTACATATTCAATCAAAGAAATATCAAGTCATCTAGATCATAAAGAAAAGGAGATACTTCTTCTAATTCATAGTATTTCAGGTTGTGATAGCGTCAGTGGACTGTTTGGTTTTAGTAAGGTTAAAAATTAAAGTGCTAAAGAAAGCTCTCACCTTTGATGAGCAAGGTCAGTTGGCAACATTACTTTCGGTGTTAGAATCAAAAGAAAAGATTATTGAGGCAGGCCTCTGTTTCTTGCAGTACATTTATGGTGACAAGAAAAAGACTCTTTCTGCTTTGAGATTCCTAGCATACAATAGGATGGTAGCGAAAAAGAGTCTCAATCCGAATAGGCTACCTCCAACAATAGCTTCAGCAACGGAGCACATCCTTAGAGCTTACTTACAGTACCATAACTGGGTCATGCTCAACGCTGACAGTCTGAATCCTCTTGACTACGGCTGGAAATTGGCTCCTGGTGGCACTTACGAACCAGTTGCAACAAAAGCTATAAATGCTCCAGAGTCTATTTTGAACCTTATATGTTGTAACTGTTCTGTCGATGTGGAACAGGCCTGTTTGACTTTCAGATGTTCATGTAGGAAATATGGCTTCAATATTTGTGTACGATGCCATGGTATGAACTGCACAAACATTAGACATGATGAACCTGAAGAACAAGCGAATTTTGATTAATATTAACTGTGTATTAATAATTGTCATGGTATTTACTGAGAATACACATTTTAGATTAACTGTATTTGTTATTTGTAGATGAGTTTTGAAATAGATTTGAAATAAGCGTTAAGAATAATTTGGTGTATTTTTTTTCGAAATTTCAATAAAATTGAGAAAAATTTAGAAAAATTCCATTTATTTCGAAAAATAAAGCCCCAATCGTTCTGAAACTATCATTCGCCTGCCATAATGTGGCCATTGCGGTCATTTTGCATCCCCTTTGGAGATCTCAAGTGCTTCGGGAGTCGAATAACCAATATTAGGGGTGGGGCGTATGGGTTCCTGGAGAAAAATGACTATAAAAATGTTTGCCCAAAAGTTTTTTTTTGTGGTTCCTGGGACTATGGACAACACATTCCTGTATACAAACCTTTGTTACGAATTTGTTCACAGAAAAATCAACTCTTGCCCTAACTAATTGTATACTTTAACTTGCACACTCACTTTAATAACATATCTCGAGAGATTAAAAATCAGAGATCTAAAAGTTCCCATTTTCAGGGAGTTCTCTCGTCCCGGTGGAAGTCCTCTGAAGATGAAGTTATCGCTCTAGTTCACTGGGTGGACGGTATTGGAAACAAAAAGAAAGGTTTGCAACAATTTATCTTCATTTTTATACTTTTTATTCGTGCTGCAAATTGCAATGCGGCAAAAAGTCAGCCTATATTCTAACCTGATTATTTCACATGATTGTAGAAGGAATGTCAATAACACTCTGCTACTGGAATGTGCGTGCTATGGGTGAGATATCCCGCCTTATACTCAGATACTCCGGTGTGAGCTGGAAAGATGACCAAGATCCTCTGGATAAAACAGGGTTCACTCGGTGGAAGGCAGAGAAATACAATCTAGGATTGGATCTGCCAAATCTTCCTTATCTGATAGACGGTGATATAAAGATAACTCAGAGCGTGGCTATCATCAGGTATTTGGGCAGGAAGTTTGGACTGGTGCCAGGAGATAATGAAGGAGATATACAATAGTGAAGTGTGAGATGATTGAACAGGAAGTAACAGATCTCCGAGCAGCTTTCACGGATATATGTTTTGAGGTGGAGAAGTTTAAGGAAATGGATCCGGAATATTTGGAGAACTTGGAGAAGAAGCTGGGGGTTCTGGACAAGTTTGTTGGAGAAGGTGATCCGTTTGTGTTGGGTGAAAAGTTGACCTATGTCGACTTTATGGTGTTTGAGTTTGTAAGTCAAATAGATAAGTTTGCTCCGGAGCATGTAGCCAAAGCAACTAATATTGGTAGACTTCTACAGCACTTCCAGGATTTACCTCAGCTACAGGAGTGGTTTACCAGTGAGGAGTTCAAGAAGGGGGTACCAGTTAATGACTTTTCACCCACTTTCTGTTGTGAACATTGGTTGGGGTTGGCGGAAGAGTTTCAACTTTGAGTGAAATTTAGATTAAGTAGTTTCGTGTTGTACTTTTGTAGTTATATTTTCTTTTATTTTGGTGAGTGATCTATTCATCTTTTTAAAGATATAGATAAAGTGTTTTTAGCTAGTCTTTAGATAAAGTAGCCCCGAAGTTGTTTATTTCATGTTGTATTTTTGTAAAGTCATTTTATTTTATTAAAAGTATCATAGTTTAGATATGTATTGTTTTACGCCTAAATTATTTGGTCAACTATGATTTAAAAACAAGGCGTCCAATCAATAAAAATTAATGAAATTTAATTGTAAACTATAATTGGAGATAAATATTAAGTAATTGTTTGTTGCTCTAAAACATACTCTCTCCAATCTCTTTTCCTCTTCAGGTGTAATAAAATGCTACACAGACAAGAAAAGAAAACACATGGAGGACGAACTGAACGTTATCTCAGTGCTATCACATGACAACGTGTGTGAGTACCTCTGGAGGAGTATGGGAAACAGACCCCACGTCAGAGGAATGTCACCACACCTCCAGAGTGTCATGTCCGTCAGAAACAAGTGAGTTGTGGTGACGTCACGTGGTGTTGTGGTGACGTCACGTGGTGTTGTGGTGACGTCATTCTGCGGTATAAAGTTATTTAACTTCATAATGTGGTGCAAATTAAAATATACATCACGATTACAAATGTATCTTGGAAAATAATTATTTTTATTTTCCAGCTATTTTTGTACCGAGTACTACGCCTATGGGTCTCTGAAGGACTTCTTAATATCCCGCGGTCATTACTTGATGAGGGATAGCTGGGCTCAATCCTTTATGAGGGTGAGTTAGAAATTAAAAAACAACCGCTGTTTCTTCTCTTTATTTGTTTCTTCTTTTTATTTGCTGAAATTAACACTCTTTCTAACATGACACGGTTCGCCTGTTTTCATAATAAAAATGGCGGTTATGACTTTAAAACGCCTGTTCATCTACTGCAAATGAATAAATCATCTTTCTGATTCACTAGTTTTTTGACTTCCCGCTGCTAAACCATAACATTCCACCATAACATTCCACTGCTCAGGACATTATCAGCGGAATGTCCTATCTCCACGACCTGGAGGTATTCCACAGAGACCTAAAAACAGCGAACATTCTAGTGGGTAGCAGGCCCGGTACCAAGACGGGAAACTCCTGCCCTTTTAAATTGGTGGTGTCTGACTTTGGGCATAGTCAAGAGAAACACAGACAGGACTGTTATGTCAGGTTGGTTAGCTTATAACTCGATCCAGCCCTCCCACCATTTATGAACTATAGAGTCCGGCTCCCCAAAGGGAATCGTAATGTGATAATCGCTTGCACAAATATGTAATCCACCCCTCTCATCTTTAGTGAAATAGTATTTATAATTTATGAATATTATTTCAATATTATTATTTTGTTATTGATACCTTAACACCCTTCTCCCCCAGGGACGGTAGCGGAGGCACCTCCCAATACACCGCCCCAGAAGTGTTGCTCTCCACCGGAGTAGAGAGGATAAACCTCTACAAAGCAGACGTGTACAGTATGTCCCTTGTTAGTTGGGAGCTGCTGTCTTATGTGTGCTGCAAGCACAATGAGCCTCACAATCGACACGAGGTGAGTGGTGGTGTTGTGATGACGTCACGTGTTGAAGTGGTGACGTCACGTGGTGTAGTTATGACGTCACGTTGTGATATGGTGATGACGCTAATTTTTTAACTTGCGTGTTATTTGGTGACGGGACTTGTTTGATTATATATATTCATGTTTTGCTACGTCTTCATTTGAAGATCTTCTATCTAACTACTAACACTCACCTCTCCTTCAGACCTCCAAGATGAGCCCCAGTTCTCGCCCGCACCCCTCAGACTACACCACCACCACCATACCCCGGTGTCAGATACAGAACCATACGGCGTACGGGGCATACCTGTTGAATAGATTCCCTGATATTAGCTCCACCTCCACCTCGTCAAGTGTGAGTAAAGTCACGTGGTGTTGTGATGACGTCACGTGGTATTATGATGACATCACGTGGTGCTATGATGACGTCACCGAGCATTATAATGACGTCATGTTCTACTATATTGATATAATTGTGCTTCAGTTTCAACATTCACTATCTCCAGGTTGTTAGAGACTACATGCGCAACATGTACAGGAATAACATTAAATTCAGACCGCCCATCGCAGCACACTGGACCACCATTTCTCCTATCATCAAATCGGTAAGCTCTTCTTTTAATTATAATATTTTTGTTATAAATTCTTGTTATATTTCCCTTTAGTACTGGCAGATGACGACGTATCTTTGAATGAGCTTTTTTATTCTTTCCACCTAAATCCAAACCTTGCCATCTGAGAAGAAACGAAGAATTTCATGTTTCGTTCTAAATTATGTTCCAAATAACGTTCCAAATAACGTTCCAAATTGCAAAGTTGCAACACTACAATTTCAGTTAATAGTGATAACGAATAAAATGTGGCACACAGACCCGCACGAGAGAATCAGTACAGCGCAACTATGTAGAATATTTAATCTTCCTCGTTACAATTCCCGACTGTCACGTGAGTATTATATATGCGATATATGATTTAATATGTTATATTATTATTACTTTTCGTAATTATATCATGGGATGTTGAATGTATATTTCACTATATTCAGCCCACAATACTGAATGATCAAGTTAGTTCTGCTTCAATCAGTCAACAATAAGATGATTCTGCTTTCTGTGATTAGAGTAGCGTAACAATTCTCTTTCTTTGATATTTATTTAATTTTTCTTCAGTTCTGTCGAACAAGAAAACAGTTTCAAACACGATATCATCAGTCCTTTGTATGAACAGCGTGCCCACGTGACAAATGAAGCCCCCCCCCCCCCCACGTGAAACGCCGCTGCGCGCATCACGTGACTCCATAGCAACGCATCACGTGACTCTATAGCAACGAATCACGTGATAAATAACAAAGATGTCTGAGTATCAAGACAGGACAAGAAACTATGGATAATATCAGCTGATTTGTTGTGAGAATGTTAGAAGAGAAGATTCTTTAGAGAACACGTGTCAATTTGTTCGCGGATTATTGATTATGTCTAACGATGAACTTTATTTAAGAGACGTAGGTTAAACTGCAAGCCTATTTGATGATTTTTTTAATGAATTAATGGATATGACAATTTTATCAGTCAAGATATTTCGAAGTAGTTTGATTTAATTAATGTTTTCTTCAGAGAATTTTTGGTAGTATCACGATTAATAATTTCGTGCACTTTCCGATCGAGCAAGTACACATAGAAAATTTGATCTACAGAATACGTTTAAGAGTGAGAGGGATGATTTTTGGTATCACTATTAGTATTAGTATCACGGTAAAAAATACTTGCACTGGTCGATTTAGAAAGTACGAATATAAAATTAGAGAATACATAATATAGTTATAAAATGAGAAAAGTAGACTTGATTAATAGACTGATGGTGGGTTGAGCCATATTTTTGAGAAAGATAAATAAAATTTACAATTTAAACATCGATAAAACATGCCATCTACCGTTCAAAATGCAGAATGTTAGAAATTATGATTCTGAAACAGAATATGTCCTGAAATACTTCATAATTAATATTAAAGAGATATTCTGTAGCAAATAATACATGGCTCACGCCTCCACCAGTATCCGGGTGTATAGACAAAGTTGAAAGATCACTTGCTGATCTTTTCGCTCACTATACACTGACAATTAAAGAAGTGTATTCATGGGAAGGAGGCGTGCACAGTTAGGGGTCTGGCATGCCAGGTACGTGGGCCTTATTTATATTATCGGTCAGAAGGCACATTATTTAATTTAAATCGGGCGTGATAGTCACTTTTTAGATTTACAGATGAAGATATTTGAGAGATTGTGAAATGAAAGTGAATGACTTTTGTAAATGTTTTTAAAATGAGCAATTATACCGCTCGATCCCAATTAATTAATTAATTAGGATTTAACACTAATTAATAATCGCTATTATTGTTTAAATGCACAATTTTCTCGGAGTTTTATTGAAAATGTTGTTTCTTTTCTGAACATGTCTACTACAGACTACAGTAAAGATTTCGAATGAATGGAGCTTAGTTTGGAGTAGACCTATAGGATTATCATTTATCAGCCGGATAAGATCCGCGGCAGTACAGTGGGACCTCCAGTTCTGTCGACCGAGGCACTCGGTAGTGTTTAACTTGAAACACGTTGCAACCCCTTTTCGCGCGCCGGCCGACAGAGGTATCCGTATGCACTATACATTAACGTGTAGCAACATGTTTAACAGAACTGTGAGGCTGGTACGAAGAGCAGAGAATAAAAACTGTTTTCAAGTCAACATTCCGAGTCTCAGGAATGTGCTACAAGATTATTTTGGCTGTAAATGTAATGAATCACGCCTTAAGTAGTAATGAACTATTTGAAAATATGCATTAAACCTTCCCATACTCAAGGTGAACATTTTGCTCTACGTGCGGCTCGTAGTGGGTGCCTTTAACCTAGAAATGAGAAAAATGAGTAGACCGTGCGATTGTAAAGGAAAGTCGTATTTCAACACAGACATGAAGAATTAAAAAAGAAAAAACTCCGTATTATTTTTAATTTATTGAACGATAAACGCACACATGCAATGATACCAAAATCTCGTAACATTTTACAAAGGGGTCGTTCACATATTGTCACCTACAAATAGAAAGGGCTTATGTCGAAAAAAGTCGTTTTGAGATAATGCATAAAAACCTATTTATGGAAATTAATTTTAGGATAGGCATTTGAATTTGATTTCTATGTATCCTAAATGGAAAGAATGACTGGCCTACACTCTGAAAATGTTCCTGAAGCTTTTCGATTAATTGGGGTAATTGATTTAATTTTGACATAGGCTTACTTAAAACAACATTCGATACAATTACATAGGCCCCTCTTAATTAATTGAAACATCTTACATGTGAGCATCGGTACACTGTACAGGGCGTATGTGTACATAGGTCCTTTTAACTTTCAAATTTATTTCTTTGAGCATCACATTCCAACAATTTGTTAGGGCCTATGTCGACATGTGCCCTTTTATTTTATCAATATCAGTAGCAGTTCAGTTTATTGAAAAAGGACTATGTTAATATATAGGCCCTTTTAACAAATTAAGGATATTCAATTTTCACCCAATTGACTTTGTATTTGGGGATATGGTAGGTATGGTTCCACAGATTTTCGTGCTGGTATAGTTTTTTAAAAGGGCCTGTGTCGACATAGGCCCTTTCTATTTGTAGGTGACGATATTACGTAATCAGCCGAGGGGGAGGGGGGATTTCCAAATGATCACGCTTGTGTAATTTTGACACAATAGCTATGTGTAAAACTGATTATGGAGGAGGGGGGGGGGGGGGTAAAAATTGTCCAAAAAGTGATTACTTAATATGTGAACGACCCCAAATTTATGCAATATTTTTTAAAATTAATCTCTTCAAGAAAAATTTATTCCATTTCTGGAAACAAATTACTTAATATTGAATTATAATCGAATTGAATTATGAAGCAGTTGCTGAAATTGTAGTAGTTGTACACTCATCAATAACAAATCCCATCAGACCTGCGGATATTTCATTAGATTGGCTCATAATTCTTGTAAAACCGATGGTCATGTGACATGACTAACTGAAATAAATACCGGGTGTAAAAATCGGGGATTGGTATAAGCAACGAATCTCAGTTTATCAAATTGAAGTAGCTATAAACTGTATAAAGTGATTGTTTTGTTGTGTTAAAGACGGCTCTTACTAATTCGCTCGCCCAATTGAATTATCACGTGACTTTGGTTTTTACGGTTTTGCAGCCGAACAAAACTTACTCAGCCTGTCATTCCGCCGAATCTCTATTCATATGTTTATGAACATAATAGCCTAACTTTTGCAGGGAAAAGTTGTTATATGCATTTTCAGCCAGGTTTGTCAAGAGCAACACAGACCTGTGCCAGAACACGGCCCTTTAACAGGAATCTAACGATTTCAATAGATGGCAAAAAGCTAGAAAAAGTTCAATGTACAAAGTTTCTTGGGGTGATAATAGACGAACAGCTATGTTGGGAACCACATCTTAATCATTTATCTTTAAAGCTGAACTCCAGTATTGTATCGATTAAGAGAATTTGCAAATTCATTCCCAAATCTGAATATTTGAAACTATACAATGCTCTTTTTATGTCACATCTTAGCTATTGTATAAGTTGCTGGGGTGGGATCCCTAAATATAAGCTGAATAAAATCTTTGCAATTCAAAAACGATGTATAAGACTGCTATTTGGTAACATTCCTAATTTTGATCATAAAGAATACTACTTAACCTAGGTTAAGCTGTGCACGTTCAAGAACTTATAACGAACATATGGCTAGCAAGAACTACTGTCTTGAACACACTAAACCGCTATTCACTGAGCAGAAAATTATCAACCTGGAGAATCTGCACATGTACCATACATTTATGGAACTATTCAAAATTCTTAAATTTGATGTCCCCCAGTCGATTAAAGATCTTTTCAAGTTCTGTCCTAGAAATGAAAAACTTCGTCTGATTGTCCCATTACTGAGGTTAGATATCTCCCAACAGAACTTTTTGTACACCTCTACGAAAATTTGGAATGATCTCATCCCCTATGTATTCGAAATATGTGATGCTAATGAAGATGGGATAATAATCCCGGGTTCTTCCAAAATTTCAGACTTATCAGCCTCGTCAGGTATTATTAAATCTAACCTTAAAAAGCACTTGCTATCCCTCCAAAATCGAGGTGACCCTAATATATGGTAACTAATCTATATTATATCTCAAATTCTACATCCGGTACGGCTCTGCACACATGATATCTCTCTCTGCCATGAAACATGGCTAACCTTTCAAACTATGATTTAAAACATAAACCTAAACTAAAACTCAACTGGGCTCTCCTATGTCACCAAACTAGACCAATAAGCAATTTTAGCTTAGATAATTATATTTTTCTATATTTGTATAATGAGTTTATTGACGTAGTGGATGGTTGAGGGGGTTTCAAGCACAGGTCACTCTCAAATCCTAAAGATAAGCAGTGGCCTTCGGCACTTGAAACCTCTTCAAACCTCCCCTGATTTATTTATTATTGATATTGTTTGATTGTGCCGTAAAAATAAATATTTGTTTTATTAAATATTTGTTTTATTAAAACGGTTTTAAATAAACTCTTATCCTAACCATAACCCCGAAGCTATCCATAACCCTAAACCGAGCCCTAAGTAATCGAATTCGTGTTTTACTAGCCTGTCACGTGACCAAAATAGTTTTTTGCCCACAACTCTCTAGGGAAGCATTTTTACCCTACGTCATGGGGACCGGGGGTGATTCGAAATCAGCGTCCAAAAATACACCGAACCAGATTACTTTCACACCCTCAGGGCCTTTTCCCGAGAATTTTTTAATAATTTGGGCTAGCGATTCAATGGGAGACCAACTCGACTGTAAATCTATATAATGTACAATGTATGCCGGATTGGATTCCCATTAGAAATAGAAATGATGTCAAGTCCAACAAGCTAGTTATTTATAAGACAAGCAACTTCTTTCACTTACTAGCAATTCCCGTATAAGTTGGACATAAACTTTCGATTGATGAAGACTGGCCACACTGTAGGAGATAACCATCATGGGCTTCATCTCCTCCGAGCTTAGAACTGTGATAAACAGAACTTTAACTAACTTTAATGAATCAATCAACCAAAAATGATTACTAATAATTACTGCTTACATTTTGTTACAAACTTAATGCTCAAGCTGTTGATCATCGATCAAAACGGTAACCAATAAATGGCAACAGGAAACGCTTAAAGAAGGATTTTACTTTTAGTCTACCTGAAAGATATCTTGTGGCACTGATCCTCGTTACCTTCACATTGCTGAGTAACATCATCCTCAGTTGAGTCACACTTCGGCGCACCTGATCACTTCATCAGAGACAAGTCTTAATTGAGACAAGTTTCAAGTTGTTTTTGAGACAGGTTTAATTATCCGATAACTTTAACAAGTCATCACATAATTTCGTAGTATATTTTATTTTTTCAAATACAATGAGGTCGGGAAACACATTTAGTTTTACTCAGCATAATTAACAATTTACAAAAACTAATGAACTAACAAACAAACAACTTATTACCAACTTTTAAAAAATAACAAATTTAAAAACTACCTAGCAGTGTTAGAACGGTGCCCATAAGAGATCCTTGCTCCTCTGTCATTGCAGCTATGTCAAATACCGCACATTTGTAGCAGGTCAGGGCGGTGGAGACAGAGACAAGGAGGAGGAGAAGGGCACAGGATCTCAACATTGTCGGTAAAATTCTTTGCTGGATAATCATAATGCGTTAGACTTAGAGTTTTAATAATAATAATATGGTGGGACAGTTTCTATTCTAAATGGTTTAGTTGCGTACTTTTTTACGGATGGGGCCGTGTCACGTGTGAGTTTCGAATACAAATTGCGGTCTCTCGATAAGTGACATTTGATTTATCATGTACTGAACTAAAACCAACAAGCAAATACAGAATAGAAAGGACAAATCATTATTAACAACATGTATTGCACTAACAATCAATGCAGATAAGCTGTGTACGCCGTTATAAAAGACTAAAACTAAAAGGTAGAATCGCTTATATGATTTGACCAAAACCCATAGTCATGGGTAGAGTGAACCGCTGCCAGTGTCTCTCTTTTCCAAACAAAAGAAAATGATATTAATTTGAGGAACCGTCCGCAAATGCAAATTGATACCGAGAATGAAATCGGTCGCTCGCTTTTCCCATTCAGTAAGCTTTATTACAATTCGTAAGCCGTGAATGAATGGGAAAACTCGAAAAGCGAGCGCACTCACTCTACAACTCCATGTCAAATGTTTCATATATACTAACCAAGTTCACAAGATATATCCTTGTGTTTGAGAAGCGCTCGTTAGAACTGCTTCTTTTCCTTCAGTATCCCACAGTCTCTCGAGTTTCGTATAATTTACACAGTCGAAACTTCATTAATAAGGAGGTACTTTGAACGATTTCGAAATTTTACCTTTGAAAACGTTTCCTTGTTTTACTCTTTTAGGTATGCATATCTGTCGATAACAGACTGAATATGGCACTTTTTAATCATTCAAGTTGGCATTAAATTCATATATAATGCCATTTAAATATCGTGGGAAAGCAGAAATAGAATATATTCGAAATCACGAATGAGCAAAATTCTCTGCACCTTTTGCCCGTGCAAACTTTGAGCGGACGTTGCGTGCGCATACAATATTGAATCACCGTAAATTTTTGCATAGTGGTATTGTATATATAGTTTGATAAGCATGCAAAATTTCAGAAGATTTCAAAAAGAACTAGGATCACAACGGGACTCCAAAGTTGATAAAAATCGTGAAAATAGCAATTTTCAGTGATATTAGCTATTTTAAATCAATTTGGGCGTGTTCCCACGTGTGCAACTTCAAACTTTTCGATTTTCAACTTTAAAACTAGCCTATAACACAATTTAGACCTTGAATGTATAAGTCGTTGGTGGGTTTGGTCGTACGTCATGGGTTTGGTATTCTATATTAGTAGTATTCTGAGTTCGAGATATAAGGGTGCGGTTTCATTTTATCTTGAAAGACATGGACAGCTTCCTATCGAAATATTGGAAACACTACTTACTCTTAGACCAAACCTTGTTACGTAATGCATTGTACTGGAGCTGAAGAACCTACTTTTAAGTCATGGGTCTACTTGTTGCAGTAAGGCCTAAGGGCCCATCTACTTAGGCCGGACGTCCGCCAAAATCGCAGATTTTCAGACCACGCCCCCCCCCCCCTCCGATCCCCCGGACGTCTGGATTTCCAGCTACTTTTAAAAGTACAAATAAAACCAACTCAAATTCATGGTTAATAAAAATGTGTAGTTACTTAAAAAAGACAATAATACATTTAGTGTCGAACAAGTTTGAAGTTTAGCACAGTTACATTTAAATACATTTAAGTACTCGTTCAAAATACAGGGATCTAAACTTACAGAGTAACTAGTCTCAAAGAGTTGAAATAAATGGGACTTTTTCGTTAATTCTGCCAAAATTTCCGGATTTTCAGAAACCTCCCTCCCTCTGTCCAGATTTGTCCGAAATTTCAAAACCACCCCCTCCCTATTTGCCGGACGGGAAAAGGGGTTGCACGTGTGTCAACAGGTATCTTAATAGAAAGCTTAATTATGATTTAAGATTTCCTGCAAGATCCGGTAGTTTGAAATTTCCTTTTCTGTAAATGCACTAAACAGCCGGTTCTTGACCGGCAAAATACGGCAAACGGCAAAATAGATTTATACCCGGCTGCATTTCCGGTGATCTGACAACTAAACCGAAACCCCAGACAGTCGGTTCCTAGTTGTTTCGGCCAATACAATATTCATGATACCAATATAATCGAACGAGAGGTGAATTATGATCAAACAGCAACAAGGAAATAGTAGAGATATTTACAAATAAAACAAAACTGTTAACAGTTGTGTTGTGTTTTGTTTGTAAATATTTGTAAATCCTGTTTGGTTTAACGAATATTTGTCACCAGGTTAACATGACATGATTGTTATGTCTATGCGACGATCATGTTAAACTATTGGTCAACTTCTAAGAATATATGTGTCACTGTCAACTGCTCCAAGAAGGGTGAACATTGAACAATTACGGGAACCGGAATGCTGATAAATATTCGTCAAAGAGCAAAGAGGGACGCTAAAATTAATTCTTAAATCATAAATACGGAAACCAAAGTTGTGGAACACAAGAAGAAAATTAAAAATAATTATGTGCGAGGGTAGGGACCCAAATGTCGTTTCTAACCCAAATAAACTTTAAGGACTAGGAGGCTTCTGATCATCAGTAGCTGCACCTGCCACCTCCTTACTCAGTTTCTGAACTGGAATTCTATGGCATATGGGCTTCCACTTCCAGACGGCCAGACCGAGTATTACTTGTACCATCCCATCCTTCTAGAGTTCATCACAAGTAGCACCCATATTTAAGATTTTTGACACTCAAACAGAGGTCAAACACAAGGAAACATAATATAAAGTAGAATAAACTTAAGGTTTGACCATTGTTAATGGTCTGGCTCGGCGCGCGCTATTTCGTAGCACTAGCACTTGCCATTGGGCCATTTCGAGAAGAAAGAGGCCATTTCGAGAAGAAAGCGGCCATTTCGAGAAGAAAGCGGCGCGCGCTACTTCGATCAAGAAATTTAGACGAGTAACATCCGTCAAAAACAAGGTTCATTCCAAACGGGAGTTTCTTGTCATACGTTGTATGACCCGCCGCTCCCCTGTAGTGTATCGTCACCATACTCATAGTGAAACGACCGTGGTTGATTCACGATGTCAATCCTTCGCATCTCGCCGATCTGCATACGTTGCGAGAAGCATTATTGGATGCGCGCGCGACCCAGTAGTGCATCGCGCTACAACGACCGTGGGGGTCGCAACGTGATACAAGGAGTTTCTTAGAGGGTGAGAATATCTTTTTTAAACTTAATAAAGACGCAAGCTTTCTAAAACGGCGAGCTGATGTGAGTTAACATGCGATATTCATATATATATGCGAGACTAAGCAGAATCCTGGTTGTAGGTTTACAACCTAGTAACCTACTAGGACGCGCGCCGAGTTGGACTCGTCGACGGTCCTTTGTAGCGCGATGCGTTACTGTGCCGCGCCGAGCTGCCATGAATTGACATCGTCAATTAAACGGTCCTGTATGGAACAGATATTTTACGAGTATCACCCGTTAAAATCCTGGTAGAATAATTTTGCGAGGGGAACGAAAGTAAACTTGAAAAGTGAGACGATGAGTGTATAGTGATTAGTATTACCGAATAGATTAGTTGGAACTTGTCATACGTTGTATGACCCGCCGCGCACGAAGTGCGCGGCTCCCCCTGTAGCGTCGAAGGGGGGTCACCACCGTGGGGGTCACCACGTGATACAAGTTGGAACGGTCAAAAAACAGCCACGTGGGTACTTGGAGCTCATGATATGAACATAACGAAACTATAACTATTAATAGGATTGGGGTCATTAATTGATCACAAATTGTGGAATACATTTTCGGTCAAATTTTGAACTCCCCCCTCCGTGATCAGTTTCACACATATAGTGTTAAAATTACACTAGCGAAATTAATTAAAACATCCCGGCCTTCCCTTTGATTTGCAATTTAAGTGATTACGTCTGTAATATTTGAATGTCCCTTATAAAAAAAACTTCAATAACCACCTTTTAATTTGTATTATGCCCCTAAGTCAAGTTTCACTTATACTTGAAGACATATCTAATTATACATGTTACTGTTATACTTATAATTATGTCACGCAATTTGAGTTAAAATGTGATTTTAGTTTAGATATTTTCTTTTTAGATCACAAATTTTTATAATATTTTGTTTTTGTGTCTTTCTGCCTTGATTGCCTTGAACGTAGATAAATTAGTGGATCGTGCGATCGTAAAGAAAAATCATATGACAACACAGCAAGGATTTAAAAAAATAAAAATCGCCATATTATTTTAAAATTAATTAAAAGATTAACGCACACAATGATATCTAAATCTCGTATTAACCTAAACAAATTACAATATAAACAGAAAGGTACAGGTACTATGTTTGATGTTACAAATAAGTACAATTTGCACACCCAATATCTTGAGGAAATTGAAATTAATTAATATTAGGACCTATACTGAATCAAAATGTTTCAGAATTTGATATTTTTCCGGAACGAAAAAAACCTCAATACTATAAATCTTCCTGCTAGTGTGTATAAAAGATATAAACATCATATCGTTCCATGTAACTGCGTAGGTAAAGTTAAACAGCAACAACAAAATTATAACATGAATATTATAAAATATATTATTATGTAAGTTCCATGGGCAAATTGAAAAAATACAGTGAACAAATTTGCACACATTTTATTTGCGAAATAAAATTACACCACCAATACGCGTATCGATTACTGTGGTTTACCCTTTTATCTTTCTAATAACATATCTTCCTAATAAAATGACGATTAATATCCTAGCTAAGATTTGATTTTACAAAAAAGAGTCGCGTGATTCACCTATCACCAGTTTTACTTATAATTATTATTCTTATCATTGATAATAATGTGTAGCATTTATCTTCGTTCTTAAATCTTGGTCCTATACAATTACAGAGATGCTAAAATGAAAGTAGCAAGAGAAGCGATCAGAATGTACAGATTGTGGTTAGAAAATGTAGCTCCGCTGGTTGGATCGTAGCACTTGCTGGAGTCACACCCTTCAGATGAACAGCCATCAATAATAAATCCTGCCAGTTCTGAGGATATCTTCGTTAGTTAGCTCATAATTCTTGTTAAACCGATGGTCATGTGACATGTGAAATAAATACTGTGTGTAAATGTTGGGAATTGCTATTAGCTACGAATTTCGGTTTATCAAGCTGCTAAAAAGTGATCGTTTTGTTGTTTTCCCATTTATTAGAAATAGAAAGGAGATAAAGAACAACAAGCTAGTTATTTATAAGACTATCAACTTTTGTCACTTACTAGCCATTCCCGTATAAGTTGGACATAAACTTTCGATTGATGAAGACTGGCCACACTGTAGGAGATAACCATCATGGGCTTCATCTCCTCCGAGCTTAGAACTGTGATAAACAGAACGTTAGCTTTAAAGAATTAAATTAAGGTTACCAAAAATGGTTATTTACAGCTGTATTTATAGAGCAGATATCAAACACAGGAAGCTAATAAGAATCTACCTGTTACCACAAAGCATGGTAACTTGAGAATGTAAGTTACCAGAAACAGGTAACTTGAATTGAAACTGCTTACAACAAAGATTTTAGTATACCTTACAGATATCTTTTGACATTGGTCCTGATTAGCTTCACATTGCTGAGTAACATCCTCCTCAATTATGGTACACTTCGGCGCACCTGATCAAAGATAAGTTGTTATTAATACAAGTTGTAATTGAGACAAGTTGTTATTGAGACAAGTTGTTATTGTGACAAGTTGTTATTGAGACAAGTTGTTATTGAGACAAGATATTGGGACAGGTTGTTATCGATATAAGTTGTTAAATTGAGACAAGTTGTTATTGAGACAAGTTGTTATTGAGACAAGTTGTTAAATTGAGACAAGTTGTTATTGAGACAAGATATTGGGACAGGTTGTTATCGATATAAGTTGTTAAATTGAGACAAGTTGTTATTGTCACATCCTCCTCAGTTAATTCACGCTTTGGGGGACCGGGTCAAATGTCTGCATTCCTTTACAGGCGGTTGCTAAACGATTTGATACGTTACAGTTTATGCAAATTAGACAAACAGATCTTTTCGGCTACTTGAGGACGGTGATTTGGAACTAATTGGTACAGCAATTGTAAGGAAATCAGAGTTTAGACTACCCTAATGGGCCAATTAAACACCAGGCAATCTAACACCTTCGTGCTTACTTAGATGATTACAGTGCCCTGAAATTGGTCTCTAATACTAATAGCTGTAATGAGTTAGAGAACTAGCAGGTTAATGGTCCGCCCAAATTTGGAGTCACGTTATAATAATATTGGATTTTCGTCAGAACCAAATGTTTCAAGTCATCAGATAATCTTCTACCAAACAGAATTACTATTATGTAACACATTTATTAAGCGTAATGACCTACTTACAAATACTAATAATTTAACAAACTAAAAAACCAACCAACTAATAAACTAACCAACTAATAAACTGACAACTTTTAAACACTAATAAATTTAAAAACTAACCTAGCAGAACTAGAGCTCCGGTCATCTGACCGGCCTGCTCCTCTGTCATTACTGTCATGTTAAATACCGCACATTTGTAGCAGGTCAGGGCGGTGGAGACAGAGACAAGGAGGAGGAGAATGGCACAGGATCTCAACATTGTCGGTAAAATTCTTTGCTGGATAATGCGTTTCAGTTTTAATAATATAGTGGGACAATTTCTTTTCTACATAATTTAGGTGGGCAGTTTTTCTTCTAAGGGGTGGTTCACAGTTCGCAGTTCACAGTTCACAGTTCACAGTTCACAGTTCACAGTTCACAGTTCACAGATTACGTAATTGCTGAGGCCGGGGACTGGGGAGGGAGGGGGTTTCTAAATGACAACGTTAGTGAAATATTAACACAATAGTTATGACGTATAAATGGTAAAACTGATTACGGTTGATTACGGAGGGGGGGGGGGGGGGGGGGGGGGGGGGGTAACAAATTTGTTCAAATTTGATTACGTAATATGTGAACGACCCCTAAGCAGTCGCACAACGTTATATTTGTTTCGAATAATTTTAAGTCACGTGGAATTGCAAATTAGAATTGAAATTAGAATTAGTATCAAATTAAAATTAGTACAAATATTTGTCTTTAAATATCCTTTGGTCCTACGGTTACCAAAAGTGAAATGCAGGTTGCGAGGTTATCCGTTATATACATATCATATTATGATGTCCTATTGTTAAAAGGACACCATGATTATAATACATAGAAAAAACCTTTATATAGAAAAAACCTAGTCAGCTTCATATAATGTTCACAGAATGAATCTCAAAGAATCTTGTCTGCCACACAACTCATCAAGGACAAAAGGTAATCGCGGCATGTGCGGAATCGCGATTTTCCCCAATCTCCGCGACAAATCGCGATTTTTTTAGCTCTCCGAGAAAAATCGCATTTTCCTTTATCCTAAATCTGAGGGCCTAATATTAGTACGTTCTTTATAAGTAGTATATGGAACCAATCACAGCCTTCCGATTTTCGAATGTAGGTACTATACGGACTAGGAACCGACCGGATATTCACGCGGCTGAATCCGGTTCCGGCCGGATATCCGAGTAGCATGAAACGTGAACAAAATTAGTTTCCAGAAAAACTTTGAAAAGATTTTGACTTTACAAAAATCTTTGGTCAGAGTCATTCTCGATACGTACCTCTGAAGGCAGAGCTCCCGCTTCCGAGCTCGTAGTGCAAAAGGAGGCCTGCCTTCCGGGATAGTATTACAAGGAGGAAGTCTCGAGTCCAAAATTGTACATCGAGGAGTTTGTACTAGGAACGAACTTTAGAAAACCGAAATTAATATGTACTTCGGCTCATAATGATCAGGGTAGCATGAACCGTGGACAACCGTCAGCATTTCTTAACCCACTCGCCTGCTGACCTAAAATGAAAAGTACGGACTAGTCGCACTTTTCAATTCGACGGTGTCATACGTAATTTTAAATTTTTATTGAAAAGTACTGTCCAAAAAACCAAACAATTGTTTTTGAAATACGACTTCTCATCTAAGCTACTGACGTAACCTTGTCACTTGTTAGCCAAGAACTTCCCTAAATCTTGACCACTAGACATAAACAATAAACATGACCATTACTACTAGACATTCATTTGACCAATAGACATAAAGTTGATCAGTAGATTTTTGGCCTAAATAATCATGATTTTCTTTTGTCCTTAATTGAGATATGATTATAAATGATTGTGTTATCTATGATCTGATTTTAATTTTCCACAAGCTCACTGATTTATAAATCATGGTGGTTCTATTACCGGAAACTTTCTCCCTCCCTGCCTGGCCTCCCTCCCTCCCTTGGTTTTTAAAATATCGCATCATTCGGGGTATTTTTGCGATTCTGTTTAAATCACTCTCTTCGCTAGCTTCACCACTAGTTAAATCATGGTTTTTCTTAGTCTACTCAACAAAATATTGTTATCAGATCACATAGGATAGTCGAATATAATCTGACTTTTATCTCACTAATAAGCCTCTCCCGAGTCCCGACCCCGTCACTCTGGCAGCTACTATCACGTGACTATGAGAATTGAGATAATAACTGTATCTCCTCATCATGATGCTGCATTATGAACCAAATCTACGATAGAGTAGTACCTACCGTGTCAAAATGGAACAGCGAGTTTATTTCTCTGAATCAAATCAATATTTTGTTTACTGTTCCAAGATTTCTAGCCTGTAGAAGTCTGGGTACAATACTTTTAATTTAACTCGCACAATACAATAATATTATTATTACTCCTCTGCATTTTCAATATCCAGCCGTAAGATTAGTATATCACAGTAGTCCGATGAGGGATTCGTTTTTTTGCTACTTCAGTGTGATTAGGACATCTAATTTAGCTCTGCAAATACATTATCTTTCGCCGCAAATTCGCCGCGATTATTCTTAGTTTGGATTGTCGCGGCGCCGCGATTTTTGGTCTAAATAATCGCGATTTTCTTTTGTCCTTGCAACTCATCGACTAAATTTAATCCCCTTTAGCCATAACAAATTAACATGAAATGCCGGATCGAAATGTTGATTTCAGTCATAAAACATGACGTTCGAGGGATAAGGAAGTGTGCAATTTTTGGCTAGGAACAGTCATGAAGGTAAATAAATAACTAAATAAATATTTTTGATTAGTTTCGAGCTCTAGATCAGAAAATAAATTTAAACTTTAAATGTTATGCAAATTATTCACAACATGGCGAATATTTTGCTACGCGCATTTGAGCGTTTGGCGGATATTTTGCTAAGAAGGCAAATTTTTCAAACCACAATATTTGCCTCTTTATGAAATATTTGCATCATCGCGCGCAGCATTGCAAATAAATGATAACATGGCGAATATTTTGCTATAACATGGCGAATATTTTGCTACTAAGAATGGCGCATATTTTGTTAGCTCGGCGATTATTTTCGTAACATGGCAATGTTGCAATCCGGGAGGGGGCTTTAAGTGCTGTTTCATAACATTCAACACCTTTAAATAGTTTTGCACTACTTCTGAAGAATTTTTAGGGGAGGAAAATGCCCATTATAACTATCAAAACGCCCCTTTTTCCCTTGGCTAATATAACACAAAGCAAAGCAACTTGAAACAACGTGTTAAAAAGGGTGTGTTTGAAGTAGCGTGAAAAAGAAACATCCGCCTTCTACTAGTACATGTAACAATACAGGAGGTGCAAATAGTGCATTATGATAACAGTTGAAGCGGCCTGCTGTTCTATTAATAGATCTGTGGAATTACATCTTAGTTCTGGCTGATTGAAAACGATAGCTTTCTGCGCTCAATTTATACTTTGGAAAATAACTAGCGAGTGAAAGATGAGTTTTCACATACATACTGATCTACATTATATTTTAAACTTTCAGGCCCTTCACACTTTGTTTCTGTCTGGTTCTAACATACCGTTACAATAATGACTTTAATATATTATGTGCGAGGAAATTGTTATCGAATTTATGAAAAACAAGTGAAAAGATCAAGGAACAGGTAAAAACCGATTTCAGCGCTCTCATCACGAAAGAAACATCGCCAATTACGATAACAAGGATATAATTTACAACAAAGAGCTAGCGCAGCTATATGTAGGAAATAGGGATCTGTAACGGGAGTGAAATATCAGACTATTGATCGGTGATCTGGGAAGCTTTAGACCAATTAGCGTTCCGTAAATTAGTTCGCATTCCTCGGAGGAATGTCTTATATATTCTATAACTGGACTGAGAGCTTAAGAGTTGCAATGATGCAGTTAACATGTTATGTTAGGATACGTCTAGCGGCCGTAGTCAAGAGATAATAGGTTTTTTACATTCCAATGGAGCTGAACATGTCATTCGTGATAATTTGCCAATTGAGAGAAACTGGTGAATGCCATTTTATGAAACAAACATACCCTTCCCAAAATCTAGCCTAACATCTTCGGTCCACAGCCCCTTTTATTTGTTATTTAATCTTCTAAATGTGTGTTGACTCCTGCATTTCAGTAGCGTAATCTAAGTAAGTGTATGATAGGTAGAATGTTACTCAACATTTCGTAAAAGTTTAATGAATTAATCGAATATTTCTGTTTATAAACATTTTCTTTATATGATATCAAGTTTGTGGGTAACAGTTTAACTTTATACTTATCAAAATGTAAGTCAGCTGACACAACAATCACTGCATGCTTACTTTAGACAATCGTATTCCTAACGATCGTTAAGAAATAAAAACGGCGGATGGAAATGATCTTATCGGTATAAGATATAACTATAAATCGATAAATGGATAAATCATAAAATGACAACGAGATATTACCTAATAAACGAATGCCAACTCAACGATATGTTATGTCAATAGAAATGTATAAGCCAGTCTGGATAATATTGTTTAACTTTTATTGCGTGTGTCGAATTAGTGCGTTGCTCTATAAGTTGTGAAATGAGACTAATTTCATTGCCAGTTTATATAATTAACCATCTATTGTTGATCTATTGCAGCGGGACCTTCGTTCTACTTCTTTGTTCTCTGTGTGATCGATCAGTTTCAATGGAATTTCCGGTATGTTTGGCATCTACACAATCCCCTTAGAGCGGTATGCAAACAGCGTGTTTACACACAGCTTGGAACATCAACAATCAACTTATCTTTGTTTTATTGATATTATAGTGAGCTAACGAGCCGTGAACTTGACCTGCTTGTATAGTTTAGAAGTGTGGTAACAGTCAACTGAAAAGGTGGGTACTCTAAAAGTTGGCCTCATCGAAAATCAAACTGATCTATAAATAAAAACTGGCAATTACTTGAATTTCAAAATTCAACAGACTAATTGACATTACGTGTGCGACCGAAGAGCAGCAAAATATAAAACATATCGAACAACCATGTCCAATTTCTGTAAAACACCGAGCAGTATTCACAAGCGGATACACTCAAATGTACATTCATTTTCAAACGACGGAGAAAATTATGAGTGTAGATTAAACACGCAGTACTTCGTCCCACGTTACCGCCGATCCAATGTCTGATTGGCGGGTACTTGTCACGTGACGAAAAGTGACGTCACGTGACGAAACGCGCGCTCACGTGTTACACGCTCATTCACCAGTCACTGTGCTAAACTGGTTAGAGTAAGTTGTTTATTTTCGTTGCAGGTTTTGGTACATACAGTTTTCCTGGCCGATGCCAAGCTTCGGGACAACTTGTCCCGGACATTGCGTTGAGAATTGATCAGTTTAAATAATCTTCAGATATAATTTGCCTATTCAGTACTCCGCTCCGTTAGAAGTTTGTTCTATTTCGATTCCAACCATTCGATTTTTACTAACAGTCAGCAGTCTGGCCTGAAACTGAGACTTCCTTGACAAATATCTCCAGGGCTTGTAATCGTCCTTACGATCGTTTTCGTCGGGCTTCATCGTTCAGCTGCTCATGTGCAGCTTAAGCGGTGGATCAATTTGAACGAATGACCAGAATATATCCGATGTTGTTGACTATACTGTCACTGACTAATATATAAGGAGCGAGATATCAAAAAGAATGGCAAGTTTAAATAAAGTTAAACAGTAACGGCGGTTTAGCTATATTTTAAAGGAAGATTTTAAAATGGTCGATCCTAATCTTCTCCGCTTAACAGTTACCATGCATGATATATACCTTGTAATCCGGTGTTTCATTGCGTCCTAATATTAACGGTAGCCAAATGCCAATATAAAAGCCTTAATAGCTCTTAATGTAAAGCTGAACATCACTGATTGGAAAGGCCTGACACATTATTAATCAATGCATGCGAACTTAATTACTAAATAAATCTGGCATTTACTATATACTATAGAGAAGACTATTTAGTTTATGTACATCTGAACGTATCTCAGACGGTTTTAATTTTAATTGTTGCTAAACTTATAAGCGATTAACACGCCGACTATTATACAGTGAGTTGCCGCTTTATTGTTACGATCTGCCTAGCTTGATGATGAATTGTTTTAAATAATGTTATTTTTAGGTCGGAATGAGCTGTTCAGCTTTGTTGACCAGACTACTCGATACATGATGAATTTTAACACGCCAAAAACTGTTTGAAACGATTACAATATGATTGATAGAGCTGCGTGCAACAACAGATGTTAATTTCACCAGAAATAAGTCTCACAGGGCAAGTTCGTCCAAATTAGGTCCGATAAGGTAGAATCTGTACGGTATAAAAAAATACACAATTGGAATCAATGAAGTTAATTTCATGGCTTTTGTTCATCAATTTGTTCGGTGCTGGATTTTAATAAATATCATAACCTTTATTATATTACATCGCACAAGTTAAACACTCAAAATAGGCTGACGAACGGAAAGTTTCATGGTATAATCAATGCTATAAAAATACCAACCATCGATGCTTTGTATTGGTTGATTTCGTTCAAATTCGTGTCGAACTAGAGTCCAGGTATAGCGTACCGTAGTTCGACAGTCGAAGTTGTCTTGTCGGAATTCAGTACGTAACGAGCTAAGGTAAATGTCGAACTAGAGTGCATGCGTGTACCATTTCTGAGTACACGAATCTTGACGACCAGAACCTCGAACTGCTATCACAAAAACACAAAGAACTGAAGTGTACACTATATAAGTGTAGTACATGTAGACTGTAGTTTAACAGCTTGCTTATACAGTATTAGCTCACTGAGTCACTGTCAAACAATTTCCTGGATATGGTATATTTATAAAAGTGTTTCGTTTTAATATACGGTAACGTACGCACACTGTCTCTGAATGTGGCTTGCTATAATTACTACATTAGTGTCTGTAATTACCTTATTAGTTGCGGTAATCGAGCGGTAATTGGTTGCTACTTTTACTGATTTTCTGCCCTGTTTCTTAATAGATTTTACATCACGCTGCAAAAGGAGTGTGCGTGTGTGTGTTAGACTGCTTTGCTAGGGTGACGTAATGAGTTATTAATATTTCCTCCAGTTCAACCAATTGACTGTAACAAGCGGAATTTTGTCTGTAACATTTGATTAGTTATAAATTCTATTTACAGCAGCTTATTCAGCTGAAATCAAATTGACATTAGTACTTGAAGTTGATAACCAACCAAATATTTTATTCCTAATTTTTTTCTATGCTTGTTGACCTTTACTTGGGAGTGACACATTTTAAACATTTGAAAGTTTGCACTTTTGATAAGCTCTATCTGCAAATCACTTAAATTGCGGAGAGTTAGTTCTTTAGAAATATCCGACTTAAAATCTCATAAAATTGTTCAGGAATGTGCAAATTTCCCGTAATTTGGCCTTTTATGTATAGGTAGGTATCATTTAATTGGACAAATTTCTGGCGTTCTATTGTCCAGGAGGAAGTTTAACATGGCTTTACTTACCGAGAATTGCTTACCGAGACCGAGGGGTTGGCTTGAAGTAACAAATTCTCAGGTATAAAGGGACAGATTCCTAGGTAAGGGCCAGCGAGAAGAATTCATATTTACCCAGTGGTCATATTATGTTGTTTGTGCCTAAAGAGACAGTTCCTACTCCTTGCTGAAGCATCATCTGTCAACTGTACCTTTTATTTGAAACCCCAAAACAGATAATACAGAGTGTATTTGTACAGTTGTACACTCTATAGGTGAAAGATCTTTTTACTTTATTTTTGTTTTATACAACAAAAATAAAGTAAAAAGATCGTCCTCTGTAGAAAGTATTTAAAGCTGGATGGCGTCCTACCAGAGGCAGCAACAAACGAACAAAACAAATTCAATCTATTATACTGCCATTCCTGCGTTATATACGCATGATCTTATCACTATTAGCTACATCAAAGATAGTGGAAATATATCAACTACAGTTTTGAGCAGTAATGAGAAATCCTCGCAACCTAATCTTATATACTATAAACCATTCTCAACATTCGTATTACAGTTGAGTCGTTTTATATCTTAATACCGTACGGTATTTATTGTTTCGTGTGCAGTACTTAACGTAATTAAGTAATTAGCGGACCGCGTACAGTCATCAGTCGTACGAGTACATCACTGTGGTAAATCTAATCTTTAATGGCCGTGTAACAGAGGCCATATAATTATCACTGGCTAAATTTTAGAGGCCGTATGAGGAAGTATTTGGGTTACAATGGCCGTATTGTGGCTATATTGTAGACTATAGAGCTCGATACCATCCATAAGATTACTTTTCATAACTAAGTAGGTACATTTTACAATTACACAGTGCATACATTGTTTATACGATGTGTAGTGGTTTAGGCTAAGTGCCCTTAGTTTCTTAATCAGTATGTCGCTACGGGTATTGCCATAACTCCTATAGCATTTGTGGCTGTAGAATCTCTATTTTGTATTATACTAATCTCTTTAAAGATGCTTCAATCAAGTCTGATTTCTGAAGAAAAAATATTTAAATCTGTTATGGATAAGTAGAATTTAATCAGGTCGACAAAAAGTGGCGCAATTTTAATGGTAGTCAGATGGTAGCGCGGATGTGGATAAAACCACACCCTGTCAGTAGTGTTGGCAAGTTGTGTGCCACTTTACAGAAATAGTCTAATGAGATCATGGCGATCTCAAAATGTCTATTTTACAAAGATAATGTATATTTTGTAGTGAATATCATTGTTTCCTTCACGTGTGATTAGTGACGTGAAAATTACCTCCCAGGTTAAGATATAATCGTCAGAAAGCAGAAGTATATAATTGTTTGCAACCTTCGTTAATTGACCTATTTCTAATCATTGCACTTATCTGCACGAATAGATTAGCTGCCAGAAGGAAATGACAATTAAAACACATATCTAGCAAACCAAGTGCGAAAAATGTGCAGACAGTAGCAGCAACACGTGTAATATCACGTGGCACATGTAATATCACGTGGCACGTGTAATGTCACGTGGCACGTGGAGTATCACGTGATTACACGCTTATATTCCTAACTCCATGCCGCGCGTCGTACCACGTGACATCAAGTCACCAGTACCTGCCTATTTAGTTTTCAGTTATTTTTATCCCGTCGCGGTTTTGTTCCAATCTAAATTTAAAATCTTGTTTGTTGAAACGTGTTGTTAGCAAATAGCAGGATGGGTAATTTTGCCGCTGGTATGATAATGGCTGCAGATATTGTAATTGTGTGCCAGCTATTTGACCAAATAGTATTACTGTTGTCTGTTTGGCGATGTGGGCATGGCCGTTTTGAATTTTTTTCGTTGACTTTGAATTTCAAAATGCTCCTCGTTTCTAAGATATTTTATCATGGTAAATTTCTACCAATTGCAAGATTAGTAAACATTAACAAGAAATCTGTTAAACTCTTCAACGAATTTCCACCTTGTATCGAAGTGCAAAAGTAAAATTACACATAAAAACGAACGCTTTATAACGCAAACTAAAAAGCGGCAGGAGCGAAAACACGCGAAACACAAATACTAAAGTTGGAACTGAACACCCTAATAACAAAACCTACACATATATATATGGTCTGGGTGTGTAAAGTGTGAGTGTAGAGAGAGCATATTATGTCTACACCCGCCCTCAAGTCTCTAATACACTAGTGCGAACTGTGTGCAAAGTGCCTAATTATACACCGAAAATACGCCAGTTCTTAAATCACCGGCCACTAGGAAACATTAAAAGTTTAAACTTTCAGATTAACAATTACAGCTTCCAGTGCAGTGTAACACAAGTAGCAAGTACCACTACACTGACTAGAATCTGGAATCTAATTTGACCTTATACAATGACAGAGTTAACTGTTAATGTAGGGGTTTAATGACGAGCCTGGGGTTGTCAAGTATATGTCAAGATTTTATGAGATTTTTAAAATCAGGTGATCCTCGAGAAGTAAAGGTGCAGTGCGCATAACATTAAATCGTATTTTTTATTCTATTCCGTTCGCATTTTCTCAGCTATCGTGTTTCTAACGGCCTTTGATTTTACTATACTGACTTTTCGCATGTGGATTGGTGTCATCACTGAAAAAAAAACATTTAAAAACTCGTAATGTGTGGTCCGTATGTGTTTTATTCAATCAGGGAAGGAGTAATATCCAACGAAGTTCTAACCGCCATTTCTTGTCTTGTCAATCATTGCAGAAGAATCATTAACGAAAATCTTACCATTTAAAAGGTATTCACTCAGAATCCTTAGCTGAGCGTCGACGACGCTCACCCCATAATTAAATTGTTCTGAACGTTTAACGAGGTTTCATACAAAGTTCCTCCTCTCCCCGCCCCCCCCCCCCCTCTTATCTATAAATGTGTCCAGCTTTTCACATCTCGACATTTCAATCACAGTTTCAACAACGACAACAGCAAAATTGAGGGACCACATGCAAAACTGGTATATCTGAACATATACCAATTTTGCGCAGGTAGCACATAGTCTTCAGGGTGAAAAGGTGCATCTTTGGAACTTTTTTTGAACAATTTTGAAGAAATTTTTGAAAAAAAGTGAAATTTTATTTTTCCAAAACTGGTATACGTTACAATATACCATTTCAGCTTTTAACAATCATGAAAACAAAATGGTATATCTGCAGATATACCACCTTCAAGAAACTTATCTTCTATAAAACCGGTATATCTATACACATTTTATAGACTTTAGCCAACCCAAATGGTATATCTTCAGATATACCATTCTCAGTCAAATTATTTTATTGTTAATAGTATAGAAAAAATGGTATATCGTGAGATATACCAGTTCGGAATAATTCTAGTTTTAAAAATGGTATATAGACAGATATACCATTTTTTAGAAGTGTGTTTTACACATGATATAGAATCTTATAAATCATTAAAATACATTTATCTCAAAACTATCAAAAACAGATATACCAGTTTTGCATGTGGTCCCTCAAATATATATATCGACACTATCACACAATAAACTGTATCTAAAGACTCAAGCGAGCACTAGACAATGTTTACCTCTTATACCATCAATGAGGTGATCTGGTCACATCAAGCTATAACTGCTATTTATATAATGTATGTGTAGTGAGCTAGTGGAAGCGAGGAATTTCATCGGGAACACGAGTTTCATACCTCGTTCAGGCTGACCTTTGCTGTAATATCGTCTTACTCTTGTCGCTTTGTTGTGGAAGTGGGTATATATTATTTTCTTGTGCATTCCACTTTTAGCTGATCCCGCGTATAACCGAATAGTTTGATAATCTGGTCATAATCACCTCATGCTCTCCATAGTGTTATTACATCACCAGAGATAGTAATGCAGTGTAAAGCCTACAAGTGTTAACTTGTTCCTACTAGTGTGGTCTGTATGTATTCTTTTCGATCTGGGAAGGAGTAATATCAAACAAAGTTCTAACCGCCATTTCTTGTCTTGTGAATCATTGCAGAAGAATCATTAACGGAAATCTTACCATAATTAAATTGATCTTATAGTTTAACGAGGTTTCATACAAAGTTCCTCCTCTCCCCGCCCCCCCCCCCCCTTCTCTATAGCTACATGTGTTCAGCTTTTCACATCTCGACATTTCATTCACAGTTTCAACAACAACAACAGCAACTATATCAACACTATCACACAATAAACTGTGCCCAATGACTAGACAATGTTTGTCTCTTATACCCTCATATAATGCGGTGATCTGGTCACATCTAGCTATAACTGCTATTAATATGATAATGTATGTGCACTGAGTAGAGTTACCAGTTAGTGTAAGCTAGTGTAAGCGAGGAATTTCATCGGGAACACAAGTTTCATACCCCGTTCATGCTGACCCTTGCTGTATCATCTTGTCGCCTTGTTGTGGATTGTGGAAGCATGGGTATATTACTTTCTTGTGCGTTCCACTTTCAGCTGATCCCGCAAATAATAAGCGAATAGTTTGATAATCTGGTCATAATCACCTCATACTCTCTATAGCTCTCTATAGCGATATTACATCACCAGAGATAGTAATGCAGTGTAAAGCCTACAAGTGTTAACTTGTTGCTACTGGTGCTACTCCTGCTGGTGCTATAGTGCTTATAATATTGTTGTTATTGTTAAGAGTGATCAGAGTTGCTTAAAAGTTGTAGTAGGTGTGTTATATTCGCGTCAAATACTTTGTACAGTTATTTTGCGACTAAATTCTGTTTCGCTGCGAGTATTTGTTTAATTGTCTTGCTGTTTCCTATTCCTGACAACTTAAACGCAAGAAATGGCACAACTTATAATGTCCCTTTTTCTTTGTTTACAGTCATTGAACGATTTACGATGTCCTGTAAAAAGCTATGGGGTTTAACGTTCGATAAGGTCATAATCCTAATTTTAAAATTTCATAATCTCACGAGAATTCAAACAATTTGCAACTACGTAACAAGTTTCAAAAACAGGAATGAACCCCTTTGATAATTTTTTTCGTTACTTAACGGGAAAATAACTGGCAGGAAATTTCAAAAGAAATAAAATAAGAAAATATTAAACTTCAACAACAAACGGACGGGTCGCTGAGAGGTAAATCTGTGCAGGTTTATAATTGAATAATTACCAAAATTAAGCTAAGCATTAGCAAGACATGATTAACTAATGACTAATAATCTTGTTAAATAATTAAAGTTACAAAATATGGAATAGGTATGTAACAGTCAAGTGTGCAAACGGCTCACTTTGAAAATGATATCAGTATACCCGACATTATATCCTTTACTTCAGTCGCTACCTTTTCGTTTGTCACTCTTTGTCACTTTGTCACTCTTTGTCACTTTGTCACTCTTTGTCGCTACCTTTTCGTTTGTCACTCTTATTTAGAACATGAATGAGTTTAGGTATATGCTTGAGTATACGTATTTACAGCTTTACGTATTTACAGCTTGTGTAGATTTGTTTTTGATCAATTTAATCTTGTTATATTTAGTGTTATATAATGAAATGACTAGTGTTATGTAATGAAGATGTGGCTCTGACAACATGATAAAAGCAACATATGCAGTATTCTGCAATCTTCATGTGTGTATGCACTGTGTCAACGTTGTCAAAGGTGTGAAAGGTGTGAAGTAACAGTACAATGCGTTTAACACACGTCACACACCCGCGTCAACAAACAGATAACAACAATACTTCTTATATAGTTATATAGTTTAACTGGTAATGGTACTGGTAATGTTATAGACCGGAGAGAAATCGTAAAGTTTGATCGATCCCATGTTTAAGACGTAAGTTTTTAACAAATATACTGGCGTCAATGCACCATAGAAAACAAAGCTTTAATTTACTGGCAAATGGTCCACAAGGAAGTTAAGTTTAATGAATAAAATACTCAAGACATTATCTCGCGTGGTTAAACTCAATCCTAGAGCTATCATCTTCATGACAAAATCATTATTACCCCCTACCAATTTAGATTAAATAGTGTGACAAATTTGGCAGTACAACACAACGAATACTTCACAACTTAAACTGATAGTAACGAACAAGGACTCTCACTCGGTCTAGACACAAATATTACTCACAGAAACCTGCATATTATGTGCATTATTACACATAACACATCACGAGTCACATTTCAATATATTTCATTGTTGATAACGTCATTTATACTTTTATACTCGTGCAACGAAAATAGCCAAGAGCCTAGTATATGTCCAATTTTAACAAGGGGTTGAGTTAGAATCAGCACAATGGTGGACACTAGAGTTGTGTTAATTCTGAGTTTTATGCTCTCCTGTAGTGATTCAGATTGTGCGAATTCCTTGTTGAAGTATAACGTTGCCGGTTTGTACCTTGCCGGTGTGTACCTTGCCGGTGTGTAGATATTTAATCCTGTTGTAACTCACAGAGGGCTTTTTTGTTATGACATTATTCGGGGCCTTTTTGGTTCTTTACAATTGACATTGATTACTTAATCGGTTGTTTCACTTGTTCCCACTTACTTTACAATTACAGTGCTAGTTCCTTGACAAGTATTTTTATTTGCCAGTTTAATTTTAATTACATTGATCTTATAGTTTAACGAGGTTTCATACAAAGTTCCTCCTCTCCCCCCCCCCCCCCCCCCTCTATAAATGTGTTCAGCTTTTCACATCTCGACATTTCAATCACAGTTTCAACAACGACAACAACAGCAACTATATTAACACTATCACACAATAAATTGTTTCTTATGACGGGAACTAGAATGAACACCGATGCAACATTAAGACAACAATAAGACAACATTAAGACAGCATTAACGCAACAAACACCAATAAGACAACAAACGATAAGACAACATTAAGACAACATTAAGATAACAGTAAGGCAACATTAAAGCAACAAATTCGTTTAAGACAACAGTAACAAACTTAGTAAGCAACAAATTATGTTTAACACTATTTCTTCGAATATATTTTACTTTGTCACATTATATTTTACTTCATCAACTGAGTAATACGAAAATTGTGACTATAAAACTCTGAAAATGAAATAATTAGGTTTTATTATTTATCAGGTAATATAGATAATCTGATCATAATCACCTCATAGGATTGTTTCACTTGTTCCCACTTACTCTAGAATTACAGCGGTTGTGCTAGTTCCTTGACAAGTATTTTTATTTACCGGTTTAAGAAACTGGTTTGATAAATTATGAAGGACTCGTTTTTAAACTTATGCTCGTTTTTTGGCTTCTTCTCAAGCAAAATTCAGATGTAGTTTTATATTTTACAGTGCCTCATTAATCATTCAGTTTGACCTATATCTGTTCACTTGCTTTTTTACTACAAAACCAATTTACATATTAGTTTCCATTGGCGAATGGTTGAATTTGTCCACTTCCAGCCTTGCTGTATTAGTGCATTACGCATGTTGAATAAGGTAGCACAAAGTATATTGAAGCGATGACTAAAAGTTGTAATTAAAAATGGCAGAATTAAATCATGAAGAGATTATATACCGACCACAACGAGGCCATGTTAAAAGTTTCCGTTCAGACTTTCAGCTGACCTCCACACTGACATCACACTAACTTTCAAAAAGAATCTTCACAGAAAAACTGTAATACGATTCATGAAAACACGAAATTATTTAACCTGATAAGCTCAAAGACTGCACGCTTCAAATACCCCAAATTTGGAATCCTCAAATTACAAAACATCCGGATTCCGGTAAATGAGCGGTAAGCGAACAAACCACGCATTAAACTAAATTAAAGTGCACACGCAACAATGCTGACAAAAGACAAGGCACTGTACGTTACAGTACGCTTATTTATACCTAGAACTGAATCTGCGTACAAATTGCGTGCGGAGTAAGTCTAAACTTACTCCCCACTGACTCCCTACTTACTCCGCACGCAATTTGTACTTTGTATACTGAGCAATCTCTGTCGGTGTGTTGTGTGTACTCTACACCATTATAGGGTCACGTGTACCAGTCTTATTATTCTGTCTTTGTTCGTGCTGTTCGTGATAATGCGGTGACAACATCTGCTCTATGTTATCCCTTTGTTTAATTTCTGTTTTATACTTGATGGTGAGATCCTAAGTCTGCCCGAGCCACACCTTCTCGAGCAGTTCTAATATATCTCTTGATTCAGCACGAATCGTTCGAAATTCTTACAATTGTGCCGGTCCATGAATGTGGGGTGAAATTCGATTACAAGATTATCATTGTGTGTTTTCTAGCGTTAATCAGCTGTATCTTGCGGAAAACGTGTGTATTTCAATTTGAGTTTATGGTCAGATATATTTCAAAAAGTAATTCGTTTTATCCTTTTCTTGATTGATATTTTAAATTTTATGATAATTGAATAGTATTTTTGAACTTTTGAAGTGTCTCCTGTCTTCCGTTTATATGATTTGATTTGATTTGAAACTTTTACAAAATAGCAAATATACAAATGTACAGCAAATCGAACAAACATATAAAATGGGCCGAAATGTATAAATGCTATAAAGCGTGGGTCAGTGAAACAAGTACAGAGGACAACTTTTAAAACACGAGGTTTATGGCCGCCCAAAGTCTCAATAACGTCACCTCCACCTAGTAATAAAATTATGAAATATGAAGTGTGAAACAAATTATGAAATATGAAGTGTGAAACAAATTATGAAATATGAAGTGTGAAACAATCAAGAAATAGCTCGTATATAAATTATAAAATTGTCTCTCAAATACAGATAACGTCCGAAAACTATTAAGATACACAATACTCATTCAAATACTGATCAGTGTCCGAGAGACATGAGTTGCTTCATGGTGGTTTCTTATCACGGCTACAGACTTTCCCGTACCGGATATAGTGGTCGAGATGAGTCTGTTCAGCCCTTTTCTTCTTCAGGTCGGTAACCAGATGTTTCCTCGTTGCTCGTTCTTCGCTAGATCTATCTGGACAGATCCATACATTTTTGTGGGTCTCAACTAGCCTCAGTCTTCCTGTTTTCATCAGAATCTGTTGAACCGCTGTTGAGCTTGGGACAGTGATCTTTACTGGTCGGATAGTCGTACTACCTGTCATCTTCCTGCCGACTCTAGTCGCTTCGAAGTGAGGTTTCTCCCCAATCTCCTCCAGAACTGCGGTTACTAGCGCTGGAAGCTGTTCTCCCTCTTCTTCTTTCAACCCAAACACAATCAGGTTCTTGCTCCTGTCCTCCTCTGCAGCCACACTCTTCATCACCTTCTTCAGTATGTTACTGTCGCAGACCGTACCACTTTCACCTTTCTGTTGTACAGCTGCACTGTAGCTCTTAATCCCTGACTCCACCGTTGTTTGCACTGTCTTCTTAACCGATGTCTTAAACAACTCTAGTTCTTTGTCCTTCTGCACAAGCAGCTGGCCCTGCAGCCTGATCAACTTATCCTTGTCTTCTAACGCTTCCGTCTTCAAGAAATATATGATCTCCTCCATTTTAGCCATCTGGCATTCATGCCGTTGAACGAGGTCTATTGCTTCCACAAGCCGAAGTGCCAGATGCTTTTTATAGACAGTTGGAGCCATAAATATTTCTCTGTCCATATTCTCCACCAATATCTCCTTCGTCTATTTTCAGTTCTTTTCCCAGCGCAATGAACCACTTAGTACAACTGTCCTTCAATTTTGTCTGTTCATCATACTCGAATCCTTGAATTTGGTCCAGAGATTGGGTCACCTTACGATCATCCTCCATAGTGTACTTGTATAGGAATGTACAAGTACACACGCAAAGGCTAACTACGCGGTAGCATCAAACTGAACTTATCGCAATTTACAAAAGATAACAGAGCTCGATAATTGCAACGTAAGCTACACTGACTACTACATATTATTATATTTATTTTATTCTATTAATAAATAGTTGTTGCTTGGTTTCCCAAAGAGAGAGCTCAACTGCACTGAGGATTGGTATTGTTTTTTCTATAACCATACCATGAAACGGATCGTATGCCCGCCAATTTGATGGTTTCAATTGTTTGAAATTTTATTATATCATAAAATTTTGTTACAGTTGATACATTTCCCTGTTTTAAACCGAGTGAAAGCTCCCTTTCTCACTACACCGCTAACTTTACCGCCCACTTATAGGTACTGTGTAATGGTGCGGTAACAACCTCTCTCTCCTAACCATGAACACTAGATCAGCCCTTACCGCGGCGGTCCTATCAGCGTGTTTACTGCTCTGTGTGTATACGGAGGACTATAGCGATGAGTACACACACGAACCTGGGAAATGTATCCTACAGGTAGAAATCATTTTAGATTATTATTGAGTTTCATATCAATTTAATTTTAGGCAAAGTGCCATATTATTCCTGATACCTTATAACTTTATAAGCTTATACTGTTATATTATGTTATGTGTTTCATGCTATATTATCTGTATTATATTTTAACTTGACGAAATCCCCCCGACAACGGGGACATTACCAAAAAATTACCCTATGGTGACACCAATTTCAGCTCGCAAATGGAGTTGAAACCTCGCCATTTTTATCAGGGTTGTAAAAAGGATAGGAATAGAATATAGCATTCTTAAAATTTTGATCGAGGTTTCTTGCTTTAGATTTTTTATAATTATTATTAACGAACGTCGGAAGTGAGGTAAAATAAACGTTAGAATAATGGCGTTATTTTAGCAAAGGTTAACTGCGTCGTTGCTTAGCAACATCAAGAGATTGCACGTGCGCGAGCAAGAACAGATTAGCAACGCGCGTTGCCATGCTCTATGATACGTAGTCATAACCAGCTCACATTACAATTTACAATTTATCCATAACTGTGGTTGTGATTGATGTTTTTTGATGCGGTGAAAAGTATCGATTAGGGAATTAAATAAAACCTTTATCGTTAACAGCAAATAAAAATCCATATAATTTATATTACGGAGCTAGCTGCTAGATCATAGATAAGTAGATAGATAGATGATTCATGATGAAAAGAAACTATAACATAACTGATTTTAAATTTCCTTGAATAAAGCTTTCAGCTAGTGGATTTACAGGTTTGAGGAAGCCTATGAGCTAGGTAGGCAGAAAACTAGTGTTTACCATATTATAAGGCACAACACTCATACTAAAAAAAAGCTTTAAAATCGTACAAGATAAATATATGGTCAGGAACAGGTTGTAATAATACGGAATATTGTAACTGTCCCAGGTCCCTTTGATCACGAATCAATACGAACAAAAAGGTAGATTGATAACAGCGTGAATAAGCTTGAAGCTTGTGGCGTATAATTAGTGATGTGATCCATGGATTGAATATAATTGACCTAGAAAATATGGGCTAGATCTGGGGTAGAGTTCATATGACAACTCTGTACATAGAAGCTAGAAATTAAGAAGTGAACATGTTCTAAATTGAGCTATAGCAATGAATAGATTTGTTTCGCTTTATAAGGCAGCTGACCCAGGCCGAGTCTATCGAGAACAAAATAAAAGGATGAAACATTTTTCCTGTAAGCTTGTAGTAAAAATATACTAGCTTGTTGAGGATTACATGCGATGAGCTACTGTTACTTTATATCACAAGATCCAATCATGTCATAACATTCCCTTATCCCTACTCAATATCCCATTCACTGTAATTGATAAGCTAAGAAGGTACACGAAACGTGTGTGAAGTGTGAACAATGTTGCGTTATCCAGCTATTGTCGTGCAAAGCACCTACAGCTTTACACGTCACGAGGCACACTGTTCCTACTCAAGTATTGTATCCTACAAATATTCTCTCCAGATACTATTTATTCAGGCAATACAATCGAGAATATATCTATTTATATCTAAAACTTGACGAAAGAATCCAAAATTTCTACAGTATAACAGAGCTAGATGATGAATAGAAATTAAAACATAACTGATTTTTTAAATTTCTTCGAACAAAGCTTTCAACTAGCGGGTTTCTAGTTTATTATATGCTTCCCTTGCGGGATATATCGGCAAATTATCAGCTCTCAGTGTCCGAGACTTTTAGTGGATATAATTCCCGGAAGGTATTATATGTTATATTCTTGTTATATTCTTGTTATATCCTTGTTATATTCTCATTTCTAACACATTCCCCACCTCAGAATTCCTGTGGATCAAGTTTACCCTGTGCTCATAATACAGTGGATCCAATAGTACCTGACGATGAACACCTACAACTCTTGAAGACTGCTTGTCCTATGGTTAGTCGAAATATCGATATAACTTGCCTATTAAATATAAAACTAAACATAAGTTACTTATACAATATACATAAATATAAAGACTATCAAAACGTTTGATCAGTGATCTTGGTGATCTTGGTGATCTTGGTGATCTTGGTGATCTTGGTAATCTTGGTGATCTTGGTGATTTTGGTGATCTTGGTGATCTTGGTGATCTTGGTGATCTTGGTAATCTTGGTGATCTTGGTGAGGCTGGGGTTATTTCATATGCTTTTTCCGTTCTCTCTGTAGTATAATTTACATTTTCCAGTACGCAGATAAAGAGAATGTTTGCTGTGATAAAGATCAGCTCCAAGACTTTATCAAACAGTAAGATACAAACCTTTTTAACGATCAAACTTGTTCAAAAACAGTTAATTTTAGATGAGACCTACCTATTACATGTATTATATGTACAAAATTAACATTCTCTAATATTTCAGGTTGGACGTAGTGAAGAACATCATAGGCGGTTGTGATGCATGCTACTGGGACTTCCAGGCAATAGAATGTGCTTTCTTTTGTGATCCCAACCACGCCCAGTTCATTCAGGTATTTTAAGTATGCTGATAATAGTCTTCATGTGTGATTAGAAATTTCTGGTATGATTGGTTCTGTTAGAAATATTTATCTATCTATCTTATTCGTGCAATATTTTGTATCACTATCAGACATTCTTGAGCTTTGCAATTGATGGTTCTCCCTATTTCAGATAACTAATTCGACTTTGAATGCCACTGATTCGAGGACCACAGTGTCCGGTATCAGATACTTCATCACTAAAGATGCTGCGCGGCGTATTTACGACGCTTGCAAGAACGTGCGGGATTCCATCTCCGGCGGAATTGGTAGGTAACCGAGAAATTTGGGTCTTCAGGAAACTGTGCTCGATGGGTGATAATTTTTACTTCCCTATGTGAATTTTACTGTTCAATTAAAAGATTAAAGTTGAAAATTTAAACTCAATATCGAAATTAAAACATCCCGTCTAAAACCTGTGTTTGAAAGTGGAACTTCTTATCTTAAAAGTGATTGCGTTTTATCTCAAGTAGACATTTTAACTAAACCCTCATCCAGGGATCGTGTACGTGTGTGGAAGTGCTGACTGTGACCAGAAGACATTCTACGTGAAGCTAGGAGATAACGCTTACACAGACCTAAAAGTAGAGTTCATCGTCCAGGATACTTCCTCTGTAGAGTACGTGAAGCCTAAAACTGATGAGGTTAGAACTTAAGTTGCTAATAATACACCAACGTGTGTTGGGTTGAATAAAGATCATTAAGTGTAGGAAGGGGTAGTCCATGTGAAAAAAAGTGAGATTCTTTGCATCCAATTTTGGAATCTCGCTTTTTCACCTTTCACTTTTTTTCTTTACTTTTAAAATTTCCAATATTTCTAACATTGTTAACTTAACTTATATTTCTAACACTGAATTCTTCATCAGGATGTGTTTGACTGTTCGGATACTGTAAACAACAAGACATGTGACTGCTACAACTGTGAGCAGATCACATGCCCAGTGTTTGTAGATAAGAACACAATCAAGTAAGTATAAAGTAACTACTATAACTAAGTCAGACTTGTTAATAAATAATATTGATATGTTTTAATTATAATATTAGTACCATTGCAAAAAGTTTACGATTTAATCGGTGAGATTTAGATGATTCGACGTCCACATAACTCATAAGACCTTTTGTCAGATTAAAACCAAAAAAATTTAAAAACAAGTCTCATATCAATTAACACATCAATGATTCAATATCTAATTACTAATTACTAAATACTAATTACTAATTACTAATTACTAATTACTAATTACTAATTACTAATTACTAATTACTAATTACTTATTAACCACTAACCCATCCTCCCCAGGACCTGGCACTACACTCTGCCAGTAGGACTGGCTCTCTGCCTGGTCTGGATAATACTAGTTGTAGTCCTCACATTCCTACACAAAACTAAAACTACTACAAGTAATCAGACAGGTGTTCTACTTTCGTGTTTCTTAGTTTGGGGCACTAGTTACCATAGCAACGGGCACAAGTTACTATAGCAACCAAATTAGTTGCCTTAGTAACTCGGCTAGTTACTATTATATTATAGTGGATTTTAGTTCTTTTTGTCTGTAGTTTTCGATCGTAGGGTCTAAAAATCAAAGATTTTCAATATTAAGTTGTGATGTATGAGTGCGATACGTGGTTGTGATGTGTGATCCAAATGTTGTAAAGTGATCTAATTACCAACTTTTGTCCACTGTGATCATTAATTTGTTTGATAAATAAAGTACTAAAATATTTATTGTCTGAAAATATTTAATCCAAGAATTAAATTACTAATACTTCAGATATTATAGAAATAAAGCAAGTAGCTGCTACCGGACTAGATAACAAGGGAGCCGAACTAACAAGCCCTGTTCCTGTATGTTTTATATCAATTAATTAATTAATCTTATATTAATTAATTAAGTAATTAATTAATTAATTAATCTATTAATTAAGTAAGTAATTTTAGTCTTCTATTAATCCATTTCACGAGGCTCGATCAAGCTTATGCTTAATCAACTTTGACTATCAGCTTCAAGTTTCTATTCTTTTCCACTCACTCGGATTGCTATAATAATCATGCTAACCCTTAATTTATATCGGAGAAATGAAGTAAGATATTTAGTGTAGTTTAACACTACAATTTGTGTAATAATATAATAACCTCCACCCTGATTAGACGCATCAGAACGGTAACGCAGAGTACGGCACCTCAATCTCCCCTGAACTTTCCCGTCCTAATGATGTTCCTCTCTCTCCAAACCTCTCCGTAGCTAGCACTGCATCCCCTCTGCCTACTACTGGTAATTAATTAGTTAATTAGTCAATTAGGTGGTTCTCTTCGAAGTATGATTGCTAGATAGATTCATGTAAAGCAGTTTTGTTCATTGAATTCAAAGAGGAGAGTTCACATATAAAGTAAGCTAGCATTTCGGGTCAAGGTTTAGAATTGCTTGCTAGTGTAATTTCTACGCTATTATTGCGTCTTAAAGTAATTACAGAGCCACAGAGGGAGGGAGTGGGAGGGCTTGGGTAATATATGTGAAGTTTCTACATACTTTCTCCTTTTCATGAGCGAGTGAAGCATTTTTAGCTGTTGTGTTCGCAACGTTGTGGCTTACTTATACCCTTGTTGCCAGATCAACGTGAGCTCTGCATTTGACTTGCAGTTACTGTTGCTGTTGTATTTGCTGAATGTTTTTCAATACAATCCCCAGAATAGAAGGAAGTTTCAGGAATTTAAAATATGTTTTAGAGAACGTGACTCAGACCTTCACTTCATTCAAATATCACCATGAGACACAGAGACAAATGACTGAGGAGTCAAAAGTTCGTAAGTTAGCAGCATGAACACGATTTTCAGGATAAGCATAATTCAAAGTGCATAAATACATAACGGAATTTTATTCATTTTTTAGTTCACAAGAGACGGCAGAAAAAAGATGATCTCTTCATCTACCTTCATAGCACTTTTGTTCATGGTATCTAAACATCTCATCGTATTCGAGCTTTTCATTTAGAATTAAAACTAGTCCTTCATTCAACTTTATAGTTTATATAGCTCAAGTCCTCTTCTAATACCAGACACCTAAATAACATATCATAAAATCACAAAATAATGATCACATATCCAGTAAATCCATGCTATTTACATAAAGATTGTTATCGTTCATTTGTACGGAAAAAATTTGCATTTCTCTTTGAACGAAGAAAAAAAGAATTTTAATACATTCAGATGATGGAATTTCTGAAATGCCAAATCATCATGGTGAAAATGGGGCCTGTATAGAAGAAGTCGAAGTGATGTTGGTGAATGGAAATAGTAACGGTATGCATCATGTCAAACGTTTTGACTCAAAAATATGTGATTTTCCGAAATGAATAGTGCTTCTGTTAATTATGACAGAAGGAATTGGTACAGATTCACTTAATTAATATAATAGCAGGGGTTATCAGTTAGTACCGATCACTCTGATTCTTCTTATTGAAGATAATTCTTACTCTTGTAACTGAAATGATGTCTGTTCAACAAGCGATGCATCCAATTAACGCTTTTTGATTGTTTTATCTTATAAGCATGTCTCTGTGATTACATTTGCACCCACAGATTGTTAATTCAGCTAGATCCTCTCCAACCAATTCACAAAATATACATTCATTGTCTGTGAACATTTTATATTCTTAAATCAAGTCTATGGTTCTTATTCTTCAAGTTATCGCACAAAAATAATATAATCATGACATAAATCCTCCCACAGAATACGAAAATAGGTCACTTGTAAAGAAGAAACAGGAACCTGCTTATCAATGCTGGCTCCGACTCGGCCCAAGATTAGGTAAGTTCAGATAACTAAACGTATTTATAAAATGTATGATTAGGTAAGTTCAGATAAATTTATATCCTAAATCCTGATAAGATATTTGATATTTGGCTAGGGAATAATTTAAGCAAAGATTCGATAAACAATCTAAAGTGCCCTCGCCAAACTAATCTAAGTACAACTTAACAATTCGAACTGATTTCTTTGTTTACGTTTGAGCTAATAATATAATATTATTTGGGATAATAATATAATATCTAACTGATTGCCAAAACAGGTGACTGTTGGTCCAATTTGGTGTTTGATTACTGGTACATCGTGCTGGTAGTATGTTTCATTCTGGCTGGTGTATGCTGTGGGGGCTGGTACAACTTCAGGTCAGTCAACCATTGTATTAATTAGCATTAATTAACATTAGTTAGTTAGTTGTTTTATAAAATAATCTTTATTATTATAAACACTAGAGATCGATATCTAATGTTAATCTTAGTGCTAAATTATAATTTCATAAAACCTAATCAGTTAAATTGGGGGGGGGGGGGGGGGGGGGGTGCAGGTACTTTTTTGATGGAACAAATGCTGACTTTTCGAAATTTCTGAAAAAAACCACCCACCCACCTCCTTCACGAATGGAATAACAAAAAAGTACCACGGTACTTTTCGAAATTTCAAAAAAGTACCACGGTACTTTTCGAAATTTTCCCGAATGACCCCCCACCCCCTCCTTTTTTTAAAAAAATTCCTGTTTATCAGTTTTCCTAAACTGAAGATGTTCTGACACCTCGATGTGACTTGTGAGCAGGGTTGCCGGCATTTTTGAGAGTCATTTTTAAGGTTTTTTCACATCTTTTAGGGCCCCTTTTGACCCATTTTTAAGGTCCAAAACAGTTAAATTCAAGGTTTTTTAAGGTCCACAGTGCGAAAGTTTGGACAAACGTAATGCAATAAAGTGCAAATTTAAGGTTTTTTAAGGTTTTCCGCTACAGAAATTGCAATTATATCTAAAGGGGGAAGGTATCATTTCAGAAAAACCCAATTAGATCTACACCGAGCTAGGTATAATTTCAGAAAAACCCAATTAGATCTACAACAAGCTAGGTATAATTTCAGAAAAACCCAATTAGATCTACACCGAGCTAGGTATAATTTCAGAAAACCCCAATTAGATCTACAACAAGCTAGGTATAATTTCAGAAAAACCCAATTAGATCTACAACAAGCTAGGTATAATTTCGGGAATTTCAGAAAAACCCAATTAGATCTACGACAAGCTAGGTATAATTTCAGAAAACCCCAATTAGATCTACAACAAGCTAGGTATAATGTCAGAAAAACCCAATTAGATCTACAACAAGCTAGGTATAATTTCAGAAAAACCCAATTCTAACATTTTGGTAATGAAAAAGTACCATGTACTTTTATAATCATGTTTTGGGGTACCAATTCTTTTTTTTTGGGACAAAAAAAGTACCATGATACTTTTCGAAAATTTCAATAAACACCCACCCACCCCTCGGGTACTTTTAGGGTTATGTTCCATCAAAAAAGTACCTGCACCCCCCCCCCCCCCCCCCCCCCCGGTTAAATATCAATCTCTTAATACAAATCTCACGAGAGTGATTCACATAATCTTCTGTTTCAGGATCACGACGGATCCAGTGGAACTGTGGACTTCAAAAGACAGTATCAGTAGGATGCAGAAGATTGACTTTGACAGTCAGTTTGGAACTACGTATCGTACTTGTCAGGTAATCTCAAAGTTTATATTTCTCCTTTTTGTTCATTTTCTGCTCACCTTCACCCTTTTAATAACTCATTTTCAAAGCTCAGAAAACAAATATTCATTATTCATGATAGTCAATATTCATAGATCGCCCTACTGATAAGATACCCATTGATAAGATAATTAAATTCATTCTCACACGGAACATTCTCTTAATCTAAGTTTAAAGTTTTTGTTCCCTTTCAGATGGTAATCAAAGAGAGATCACCCTCAACATTCGGAGTTAACAATAAAGTTGTTAACGGAATCTTTAACCCCGATATAATGAAACAAACTTACGACATGATGGTTGCTATCGAGTCTCTAAAAGGTACGTTCTACTTTTGTCCCTTTAAGGAATCAAGCTCATTGCTGTCCCTGTATCTTGGAAATTGCATCATCAATAAGAGCAGCAATCAACAACGATTAGTTATGGTTACTATACTTTAACCGCTAACTTAAAATTTGTTTAGTTTAACAAACAACCTTTACAGTGGGTGAAGTATCATACTCGGACTTGTGCTACAAGCCGCTCGGAGAATTCAACAAGACCAACCCAAGAGAGGATTGTGCTACTCTGTCTGTCTTCCAGTGGATGGATAACGATAGAAACATTCTGGATAACCCTACCGAGTATATCAAGAGGTAGGTTTATCCGTACCTTATCTGAGTTATACTTATCACCTTATCAAAACATGCTAATTTGATAAAAGAACCTTGCTCGAACAACAATGCTAGCAGCAAGCTCGTGTAGAATGATAACTGTTGTAGTGATAACTCATACCTCTCTCAGAATGGAGTTATGTGCAGAAGCTACAGCTTTACCGGAATGTCTAGCCTCATTCCGGGGACCCTCTGCTACTAACATCGTACTGGGTGGTTACGACGCTAAGGATCTCGACTACATGGACTCAACCCTACTGGCGGTTACTTTCGCTCTAGACGGATCAGACACGAAACTAGATAATATCTTGAAGTGGGAGACAGCTATGAAGGAGTACTTGTTAGAGGAGACGGGAAGAAGAACTGATCTGAAGATAACGTTTAGTACTGACAGGGCTTTAGAGGTATGACGTCATCAGTTGTGTAACGTTATCAGTAGTATAAATATAGTCATGCGCATTGCACATGTTACATTCATCTGTTTAAGCTCTAACAGACAAATCTACAAGACACTCCAGTCTCCCACATTTTCATTATCATTAACCTCAACTACAACCTCAATAAACTCTATAATAACCTCAGTAACCTCAATAACCTCAACATTCTCCCAGGACGAGATAAACAGGGCCTCTCACGCGGATATCTTTACTATTGTGCTGAGTTACATTCTAATGTTCGTGTATGTAGGAATAACACTCGGGGACATTGACTGTTCCTTTAAAGGTTGCCTACTCAACTCAAAGGTAGGAGCTGAGTTATAAAACATGTTAAAAAACCCATTTTGATAAATTTCGTCTTTTTATTATTGCATAATGTGTTAATTTTTGCACGGCTGATCCTGCTATCTGCATGGTTTTATTGCATGTAAAATTCACTCTTTAACGTGCAATAGAACCCCCCTTGCAGCGTGGTCATTCCCAAAGCAGCTATAACTACCAACCAATCAGAACCGCTCATAAGTCCCACGTGCAAAAATCAAACCAATCCCAGGCGTTGCTAGGGGTGGGAGGCGTCGTCATAGTACTGGTAAGCGTGGTGAGTGCTCTGGGCGCGACGTCCTACGCTGGACTCCCTACTACACTGATAGTTGTTGAAGTTATACCCTTCTTGATTTTAGCTGTCGGAGTGGACAATGTTTACATCATGGTGCAGGTTTGTGTGATTCTCAGATAAAAAGGTCTAGACTTTCTTCCTACAAACCCGTTTTAAGGAAACGTAATTTTTAAAATTCTCTATTTTACACGTGAACATCTTTGACATTTAATCCATTAAAACAAAATAGGCGATGACTTCGGGCGTCAGTAAACTTCTGAGTCTCAATCTGCCCGACCTAACAACAGTAATTGTAACAGGGAATACAGCGGATAATCAGCGAGAAGATAGAGCGGGATGAGACCCTCAACTCTACAGCTATTAGAGGGATCTTGAGCTCAATGATGAGGGATGTGTTCCCTGCCATGATCCTCAGTTCACTCTGTCAGATGGTAAGTTTTCTAACTTTATTTTATACGTTTTAACATTTAGTGATTGCCATTTGATCGGGTAACTTAAATTGAAATCCGCCGTTACGTATGATCTACGATTCAAAGAACGCGTTGACTTTGATAGATATTTTTGAACGGGTAATCCGATTTGTGTATCTTATCTAATCTCTAATTCTCTGAAATTTTAAATTTATCGTATCTAATCTGCCCTTCATTCAGGTAGCATTCGCTCTTGGGTCTCTCTCCTTCATGCCCTCTGTCCAGAACTTTGCCTACAACGCTACCATTGCTCTGCTTATGAACTTTATCTTACAGAGCACTGTGTTCTTGATTCTTATACGTTTGGATCTCAAGAGGCAGCTCAGCGGCAGGTAAATAATTCACATTGCCAAGTAGGTCAATAGTGATCTGGCTGTGACCTCAGTGGTTTATTAGATCACATAGGTTGTGTGTCAGGCACTATTTACAAAATTATTTTACAATACACTATTTACAAAATTAATATTAATGATGCGATTTTGGAGCATGTGAACAACTCATCACATAGATTATTCTGGAACTTTAATCTAATTTGTCTATCGGTTGAAATCATTTCAAATTGTCCAGGCTCGATGTGCTATGCTGCGTAAAAACTGAACTGAGCCAAGCCGACAGAGGTCCCACAAGATGGTTTATTGAAGAATACTGGTCCAAATATCTGCTTTACAACAAATGGATCCCTGCGTTTATCCTCATCTTCTTCGGCTGTTTCACAATTGCTAACGTCATGTTGATACCGGACCTCAAATTAGGTCTAGAACCTACCATGGCTCTACCCAGTGACTCGTATCTTCTCGACTATTACCACATCGCCTACAATGACTATAGGATAGGACCTGGAATGTCTTTTGTTTTTAAATCTAAAGACGGCTCACCTTTAGATGTATACGAAGATAAAACATACGGAGAGCTAATCTCAAACACAGACTCGTTACTCAGAACTATCAATAAATACGGAGATTCAGTAGATTTTCAGTATATCACCGGTAAGGGAAGCTCATTCATGCAAGTGTTCAGTGAAAACTGGCTGGAATCAGATCCATGTTGCTGGAATAAGGGGACCAGTTCTGTCCGTCGATAGAGGAGAGAGAGGGTTGTGGGGAGTGTGATAGAGATAGTCTGACTGATGAAACAAAGTATAAGTACATGCAGTGGTTCATATCTGATGTTCCTAGAACAGATGGGTCTGGGTGTTCTAAAGGTAACAATATTTTGTTTCTCTTTCAGTGACAGTAAAATATTTGAACCACCCGAATAGTTCACTCTTGCAAGGTGCCCATTTAATTGGTTAGTTTATTAATTGTACATGTTAAAGTGGTATTATATAATTAACACCGCCTCCCTCCCCCAGGTGGAGCAGTCTCCCACTCCAACAGCGTCAAGTTCTCCTCCTCAAACAGATCCGTTATCTCTGGTCGCTTCACTTCCTCCCACGGCAGACTCTCCACATCTCACGACTTCATCACCGCCCGACAACAAGCCCTGGTGATTGCAGACGAGGTGAACGCTAACAATGACATCATCCAAGTGTACGCTTACTCTTCTTTCTACCCGTACTACGAGCAGTACGATACTATCGTGCGTGAATGCGCGGTTAATCTGGTGGTCACTGTAATAGCTACTTTCATAGTCGCATTAGTGCTGCTAGGGTTCCAGGTCCATGCGGCACTGTGTGTGATGCTGTCTGTAACAATGTGCACAGTGGATATGATCGGGAGCATGGTGTACCTGGATATCCCTCTAAATGCCTTATCTCTGGTTAACCTTCTCATGTCAGTTGGAATTGCTGTGGAGTTTTCAGCTAATATTGTACAAGCGTATACTATGAGCAAAGAGGTGGGGAGGATGAAGAAGGCTAGAAGTGCGGTGAGAAAGACTGGACCTGCTATTGTAAGTGGGATTGCCATGACGAACTTTGTTGGGGTGATAGTTCTTGCGGCCGCTAAATCCCAGCTTTTTGTTATCTTTTATTTCAAAATGTTCTTTACAATTAATGTTTTGTGTGTGGCACATACCATTATATTTTTACCCGCATTTTTAGGATTCCTTGGCGATTAACTAGTACGTGGTAGATTGACTTGTTAATCGGGTAATTAGCTAGTTTATTAAGTGATTAGGTTAACTATTTGATTGGGTATAGGACAACATAATAAAGTTGTGTGGTTTTGGCATGAACAAGTTGACCTGTAAACAAAGAAGGGTTGGTCAATTTTGAAACCGGATTTAGCTTAGGAATTTCCGTTTCATTAGTATGTAATAATGTTTTTTTATCTGTTAGGTCGCCCTTGTAGAGGTTATCATTTCATGATTTTTATCTAGATTAAACTGTAAAGATATTTTACAATTAAGAATCAAGGTAGCCAATGTTATTGTATGTGAAGACTATTACATTAAGCTGTGGTTAATGTGGAACGGTATTATTTGGTGCAGATTTGATAAGACAAATAAAATCTTGTTCAAATCATGCTGATCAAATGAAATTATTACGTTTTATGTATGTTTTATTCTCATTTAGATTTCCAACAAGATTTAGGCAAGGATATTATTATCATTATAACGGTTTTCTTGAGTTTGCTAATTTTTACAGTTATACAAACACGTAACCGATTTGGTTGAATTTAAATTTTAGTTTAAAATATAAACCCATTTTTTAAGAAGTAATAAAAAATTGCGATAGGTTTTAATTTTATACAAGATAAAATGGTTTTATTTCTACTACATACAGGACGTTTACGTCAAAAAATTGAAATTTGTGACCATAGTCATCGTTTTACCGCTACGACAAGCATATTGAGCTTTTGAAAGACGGTTTTAGTTAGTACTAGTAGTGAAAATAGTCTCCAATAAATAGAGTTAATTCATTCAGCAAGAAAGATTCTAGAACATTTTAAACTCTTCTTAGTCTTACTACTCGAGTTCCCACGTACCTACGAGTGGTGGCTGAGAGGTGGCGCGCCTGAGAGGTGGCGCGGGGTATGCAGAGTATGATAAGGGGTTGCAGCGTGTGTCAAGGTGAACTATACAACGTTACGGTTTATTCAATGTCCGCGATTGGCGTGATGAAATTGATGGCGTCTAAGGATTTCGTCGTGCCATGCCATGTCTTTTAGTTTAAGTTTTTGTGTCGAACCCAAAATTGTGCTGAGTGAGTGAGTCGTGTCCAGGGATCCTTTTGTGCTGTGCTGTTTCGTGCCGTCCTGTAAAAAGTAATTTTTTCGGATTGAGGTCATCGATTCTAAACCGTATTATCTCTTTCTATGTATAATCCAAATAGATAACAGGCTGCCGATAACATTAACACGATTACATGTTGTAAAGCTGAAAACCAAACAGACCACTGCTTTTATATACACTGCATGACATACAGTGTTATTTAATAACATATAACTGTAAGATAACCGTACCATTAGGTTTTTTTTTCGTGCGTTTTTTGTATATCTCTAACATCTATAGTTATAGATGTTAAAGATATTCACATCTGTAACTGATAGTGATAAATCCTCAAAATGTTATTCCGTTAATTAACTCCCGCCGCAACTCGTTGTCTAACTCTAACACATTACTTTTAACGTTATGTAATAATTTTTACATGCACTTCTTTCCCAACAAGCAGCCTTAGTGGTGTCGTCTCCCTCACTATGTGATTGGCACTTAGCGTGCTTTGTTATTCCGATTGTTGTTAGTTTAAATGATTCGGACTGTTGCACGGTTTGTACAACAGTATAACGGTTAAGAAACGACTTATTGATAATTTGTCGTGTCACGTGTGGAGCTGGATAAGTCGCATTGTCCTTTTATTGCTGTTGGTTTCCGGTTTGAGTTATAGCTTTTTGTGGTTGTTGAGATTGGTGACGGATCTGAAATCGATTATATCGGAAAATTATTTCGGGCGTAGGTCTTCTTAAGCTTGTATTTGTGTAAATAGATAAAGATATACGGTGGAAAGAACTAAAAGATATTCTGTATTTCAAACCAACGAGTTCAAGACTTTTGAAAATTGTAACACCTTCTGTACACTGTATTTTAACAAAATCGAGACTTCTGGGAAACGTTATTATGACGTCTTCATGTGTTCCTCCGACGGAGGATCCGACTGAGAAGATGGAGAGGAACCTAGAACTTCTGTTCTTTAAAGAGCAATTAAGACTTGTTGTTAGAAGCAACCGGTCTCGGACGAATCCCTGGAGAAAAGAAGGGAACCGGGAAAAGGAAAAACGCAAGTTTAACGTACGCGAAAGTTGTTGGTTGTGAACCCTTGTTTCTTTCTTTTGTTTTCTTTCGAAGTTTTCTATAAATATTGATGTGGTCCTTTTGCTAGAACTTTCTTCGCAACAAAACATGTTAACTATTTTCTTTTTGTTGATTCTTTTTAATACAGGACACCAGATTTAAAATTCACAAATATAAATGGGACCAGGCAACAGTTATTGAACTACCAACAATTCCAGAGGATAAAATACAACGTTCCAAAACAGGTACAGTTGATCTTTTTTTCTAGATCTTTCTTTCTAAACCACTAGTTACTGCAAACTTTTTAAGATTTCAAGTATAAACAGTTTGATTTGCGATTTCATTATGTAAAAATTAGCTGCTTAAAATTAATTCGTTTGTCACTTGTGTGCTTATCATTTTTTTTCCTCACTTTAAGTTTAGATATTTAAATCTGAATAAATTGTGAAAAACATGGAATTTGACGGACCGCAATGAGACATTCCGACTGGAAAATGTAAAATCAGCATAACAATGGTTTTAAATGTGGTCATTCAAAGCGTCTTACAAACAATTTTCCAACCGCCGCATATAGAGTAATATTAAATCATTGATTCATCTTTGATCTTGCAAGTGACAAGTTACGAAACATTCCCCGCTTATTCAAACCGCACGCCGATAAATCAAAATCAAAGGAGATGAGGGTCGTCAAAATATTGATGATGCTGGCACTGTGCATGTCGATTTACATGTAATATTATATGAGTATTAGCATTAACCGTGTTTTGACGTGATCATCCACTTTTGAATTACACTCATCAGGGATCAATCCGCCAAGAGTAACGCAATCTCAACCATCGTCTCAACAAGAGTCAAGATTTCCCAGATTGTGTTTTACTGCTGGAGGAGAACTTGAGACACCTAGAAAAACTTCCGACAGGTAAAGATAACCTTACTTATCCTACTACTAGTACTAGCTATAATTATAACTGTAAGCTCATCGATTATTTCTCAGATAGTCAAACCAGTTAAGAATAAGCTTAAGTCGAAAATTAATACAAACAATGTTAGGTATTTTTGACGCTCACTTTCACAGGTGCAACTATAAGGCATGGGAATTAGATCATGACGGTCAGGATCAACAAGTCGTGATATCTCGGGATCAATACATTGAACCCTCGTCCGCCCCAGATATTCCGCTTTCTTTGTTTAAGTTAGTTACCTAGTATCAAATTAAATTTTGAATTTAGCACTATGTCAGATATGAGTACTGAGTAAGATTTCAAAAGGTAAATATTAAATAATCTACGAAAGTGGTACCCCTAAAATGATGTGCATCTTTTGCCGTATAAATATAATAATTAATAATAACTGCTTGATGAATAATGACCTTCCAATTTCAGGGAGTTCGTTTGTGCGTACAATCCCAGCCCACACTCGAAACGAAAGCAACCCGTCCTTGTTAGACTTAACAAAATCTAATAACAAGAGTTTATGAGCCATTCAAAGACTTTCTGAGATTTTCAAAGAACTTTCAGATCGAGACATTGAATAGGAAGACTTTCTGATGAAATTGGGATGTAAAATCAATATCATAATATCACTTCGATTGGAGTGCTGATACACATTACACAATGTCAATATAGTACAGTGTGGAGTTATTTTTTGTTTGTTCAATCATGCATGTGCTTTAAGTTTAAAAGCCATTGATCTTGAAATTTATCATTTGTATTTACTATATTAAAATCTCAGAACAATATGTATACTTTTAAAATAGTTTATTATCAATATAAAGTACGTCAGCTGATCGTATTTCGATCTAATGATCATTGTTTTTTGTCAGTTTCTGATAAAGCTAAAGTCCCCATTTTTGTTAATCGTGAGACGTGAATCAATAGAAATAAATATCGATTATATTAACGTTGCATGACAGTTAATAGTTAATTATAATAACTTTAAATCGACTGATTTAGTTTGTAGGTTTATAACCTACCAGGACGCGCGCCGAGTTGGACTCGTCGACGGTCCTGATATTTGGAACGAATATTTTACGAGTATCACCCGTTAAGATTATACTGGGCCGCGCTCAGCCTGTCATTCCGCCGAATCTCTATTCGAATCTCTATTATGTTAATCATAATGCATAATGAACATGATAGCCTGAGGTAAGTTAAGATTTAGTTCAATTCACAATCATATGCATGGCATTTATATCTAACGTTAATTCAAATTGAAAAACGTTCCCACAGCTTATGCAATATGCATGATATAAGTTGTTGACGGATCTGATCAATTTCTTATAACGAAATATTATCCCATTACATGCACTGAGCAAATCCTTACAATTTACAAAAGCTTCAAAGCACAAAGTAACATTGACGGATTTGTTAGCGCTATTTTTAGTGCATTGCACTTAGCACTACTGGGATCTAAGATCTTCGTTAGATAGGCAATCAGATGCGCCATGCACTGTATTATATTACTACTAGAAAACCCGTGGTCACAGGGAGGAAGCTAATAGTGTTTTTTGTTAGTAAGTTTAAATCGCGTCAAATAATATCCTACAAAACCGAAGATACAGCCAATTTAAATATTGTTTCTACTAATATAAACACAGCGTAATATGATCAACAAAACCGATCAAAATGACGTTAAAACAATCACAAATCATTGCACGTGCACGTGTAATAACCTTCGTTACCATGGTTACTACGCAAGTTCATATTTTTCGTCTGATTTGCACGTGGGCGGTCGTAAAAAAGAATCTTTCGAATTATAATATTATTATATGGACCACGCCGAGCAGCGCGGAAAGATTAACAATTTCAATTAATTGCAATGACTAATGTTACTTGTCTAAATTTCTTCATTCTTCGAAGTACTTATGTCCCGAGGCATGAAATGCTACGAAAAAGCGCTCACCAGGTCACGGCCGTCGGCCAGTTCATTAACAATGAACAACAAGTTAACGGGTGATACTCGTATAATATCTGTTCCATATATTAGTCCAACTCGGCGCGCGTCTTGCGGTAGGTTGTAAACCTACAAACATAGGTTATCTTATAAAGTAAGACTGCAATAATAAAGCTATATATGTATGTATCAAGCTATGTATCGAAAATTTATGATTTACCAAGCCAGTAGCCACAAGCGCACATATCCCTAGTGCCTAGTATGTAGTATATTATATATTTGTAGGTTTATAACCTACTAGGACGCGCGCCGAGTTGGACTCGTCGACGGTCCTAATATATGGAACAAATATTTTACGAGTATCACCCGTTAAATTATAAATAAGACGTTTTTAAAAATCATCTTCCACTAATTTTCAAGTCATTATGCATAATTAAATTACACATGTTCGTATGCGAAGCTTGGCTTACGTAATGTAGCAATTTCTTGTATCATGTGGTGACCCTACGGTCGCTTCACTATAGTGGAAACCCCTGTAGAGTTTCGGCGATACAGGGGGAGCCGCGCACTCGTGCGCGGCGGGTCATACAACGTATGACAAGCAATTTCATTGTAGCGCGATGCACTACTGGGTCGCGCCGCGCATCAAATAATTCTTCTCGCAACCACGTATGCAGATCGGCGAGATGCGAAGGATTGACATCGTGAATCAAGTACTTTGGAGGAATTAATGAATATAATTATAAATACAAATATGGAATAGTATGCGTCTGGTAGTAAATTATTTAATATTTTAAAACTTTACAAAGCTTTTGGATGATTTGTATCACGTCGTGACCCCCACGGTCGTTTCACTATATGGTGGAACCCACTCTATAGAATTTCTACGATACAGGGGAGCCGCGCACTCGTGCGCGGCTGGTCATACAACGTATGACAATGAATGATTAAATACCTCTGGCCAATATTTCGAGAAGAAAGCTAGGAGCGCGCTGAGTCGCGCTCTACTTCGATAAAATTTAGACAAGTACCATCCGTCAAGAGTAACACCCGTTGTTGTAGCGCGATGCGCTACTGTGCCGCGCCGAGCTGCCATGAATTGACATCGTCAATTAACAAACGTTGCGAATAATTAGTCCAAAATGTTTGTAATTCTCTGACAAAAACTTGTATAAACGCTGCAATGCCAAATGCTGAACCATTGTCAGAAAAAGTGGCCCGTAGTCGGTGGAGAAAGTTAAAAACATTGAACATATTTTAAGGGGTCCTGTTGACGGACCAGCGTTTTCTTACCTCATTTTTGCCATCAATACACTGGACTTACCAAGCTGAGAAAAGGAAGACCCCAAAGCAATATATTATCGCTGATTGTGCATGATTTATGAAAAATTATAAAAAATCTTTATATGAATAATATTTTTGATCTGTATTATCTCCGAAATTTAGCTTATGACAATAGATTTCATGCATAGCCATGTGTATACGCGTACTGCGTGACGCGCTTGTTTCACAAGTAGAATATACTCCTTACTTGGGGACCTCAGGCTATCATGTTCATAAACATATAGAGATTAGGCAGAATGACAGGCTGAGCGCGGCCCAGTAATATACTCCTTAGCTTGCCACGGTCGCGCGCTACTGCAAGCGAGAGGGCTCTGGTTAGAGCAAACAATAAATATTGACAAAAATTACAATGAACTTTTGATATTTAGTTATTTGCTTTGGGGAAAGATTAGACTTGGTGTTGTTTTTAACTATCCCTTGTCTAGAACTTTTATTTAATAATTAATTTGGCAGTTTGATTTGTTCATTGTTGGTTACTGTTTTTGATCATTCACATTTTCAACAACTTAATACTCAAAATTTTAAATCTTCGAATGGACATTTACCTTTGCCATGTTGATTGTATCTTCGATGCCCTGTGTATTGAGAAAAATGTTTCATAGGTATATTATCCTTAGATCCTTAATACGTCAAAAAACTAATGGTGAATGAATGGGTCTACTTGATCTTAAGACTCCTTTTCCCTCAGTGAAACTTTCTCGAGAAAGTGATACATGTAATGTTATTTTTGCAATTTTGAATTTGTAAAATGTTGAAAAGGCGTTGCTTCAAAAGATCAAATTTTATTACTGCTATGCCAAGTGCCAGTCATGTGCCATCAATACAGGGGCCAGATTAAGGATATTCTTAGGTTCAATGTTTATCAGTCTCTTATAACCTCATCCCTGCCCCTATGATGGAGTAGATGTGTATATATTTGATTTTTGATATTCCATATTATATAATATTGGTAGCAGTGGACAATTTCCGTTACCTCTGTATTGTGCTCTGCCAATTGCAACACTTGAATTACTTTATTGTATATAAAAAAAATGTTTATCAGTCCCACTGTCAAATTTTTAACAAAATAAAACAAACGTTGATTTGATTTGATTTGATTTGATTTGAAACTTTTACAAATAGTACATTATACAATACAGCAAAGAGAATTAAAAATATACGACATTATTATCATGAGGCATATGTAGGGTAAAAGTTGTAGTCCATATTGTATAAATACTAAAAGCATGGTTAAGTGGTACAAGTTCTGGGGGTATACGTATTACAAGTAATAGTTCTACTCCCAGACTCACTAACACCACCTCCATCTAAACACACAAAATGTATCTAAAACACGCAAATTTAGAATTATCAAAATAAATACATAATGTATCCATGACCTGACTCATAATGCGCCAAAAATTGTGCGCGTATCATCACACAGCGATTAAAAGCAAGATTACAGTCGGATATAAAGTTCGCGTAATCCAGTTAAGTACATTAACTGAGGACTGCACCAGGGTCAAATCATGGTGACAGAACGTAAATGTTATTTAATATTATTTAATAGATTTCTTTTTATATTATAGTTGTTATATTCAGTATCGTGACCGATCTATCAGTGGCGGGGGCCCACATATAAATATCATTTGCACTCATTAACTTAGTCAGGGTCTGTCAATTTGTCCCAAAAGTGTTTTGCCAGGTTTGCCTTAAAAGTTCCGGCATCACTTATCTCTTTAAGGTCAGTTGGTAGGTCATTCCAGACACTGTGTGTTCTGAAGAAGAAGCTTCTCTTAAAGGAGTGAGCTTTTGCTTCCACAGTACACTTCAGGGAAAGGTGGTCGTGTCTGTTCTGTCGCCTCTGGTTGATATCAGGCATTTGAGATGTATCAACTTCATTATATCTCGAGGGTTGCCTTATGTTTGAACGCAACCTACCCTGTTCACTGGTTGTTATCGGGGTTAAATAAGGTGGGAGCTTCAGAACAGATTGACCATTGTATATCTGATGGAATAATAGTAAGTCTGTGTATTCAAACTTCAGCTCCATTGGCAACATGTCTAGCTCTCTTAAACGAGCCAGGTATTCTAAGTCATTATAGTGATGATCCTGTTCGCCAAGGATCCACTTAACTGCTCTGCGCTGAATGTTTTCAACTTTGTTATTCAAGACAACACTTGTTGGTCTCCAGACAACACTGCAATTTTCGAAAAGGCTCCTAACCAGCGCTAGATAGAATGCCCGTTTTTGTTTACGGTCGTTAATAAACCGTAGAGTTCTTTTCATTAGACCTAGACGAGAACTAGCTTTCGTACAAAGGTTGACTATGTTCTCCTCCCACTTAAGGTCAGTTCTAACAAAGACCCCAAGGTCTTTTTCACTCTGGACGAAGTCTAGTGCCGTTCCATCTAGGGTATAGACAAAGAGCTGGAAGGGGAAAAAACTCAAAATTCCCTTTTCACTCATTTTGCTAGATATAGAGAGCACCTTGCATTTATTTGGGTGAAACTTCATTTTGTTTCTTACTGCCCAGCAATGCAGGGCGTCTATGTCTGCTTGTAGGATCTCATGGTCTCTCCAGCCCGTGATTTTACGCCATATTTTGGTGTCATCAGCGTATAGGGCTATCTTTGTACCTTCACTTACGCATTCTGACATGTCGTTAATAAAGAGTACAAAGAACAGAGGTCCTAAAATGGAGCCTTGGGGAACCCCAGATTCAACATTCTTAAGTTCTGAGTGGGATCCCCCAATTATAACACACTGTTTGCGGTCTTTAAGATAGTTCATAATGAACTTCAACAGTGTACCATTAATTTCAAATTCCGATTTTAATTTCTTTAGGATGACATCATGGTTAACTGAGTCAAAGGCCTTGGCAAAGTCAAAGTATACCACATCAGTTCTGACATTATCGTTGATAGACAGAGAGAGACAGTCTATATACCCGACCATTTGTGTAGTACAAGACCTCTGAGGAAGAAAACCATGTTGGTTGTCATGTATTTTATGCTGGCATTTTGCCAACAGTTCATCTCTCACAATTTTTTCAAAAATTTTCATTACAAGGCTGGTGAGAGAGATTGGCCGATAATTTTCAACTAGAGTTTTGGGGCCTTTCTTATGCACAGGTACTACGTTAGCCAATTTCCACTCAGATGGTATCTGACCTATGTTATATGAGATTTTAAAAAGGCTCGAGAGTGGATATGCAATACTATCTCTACAGTTCTTTAAAATTTTGCCATGGATACCATCTGGACCAGCAGCTTTATTAACATTGACATCTTTTAGAATTTTTCGGATTCTGCTGGTACTGAACTCAATGTCGTTTACTGAGTCATTACTATAATCAATATCAACATCATAATTACTCGCTTCGGAAAACTGTGCAGCAAAATATTCATTGAACATTTCAGCTTGGTCTAAGTGATTGTTTCTAAATCTGCCGTTATAGTTTACTGTTCCTGGTATGCGAGTAGATTTTGATGTCGATTTGACATGTTTCCAGAATTTCTTTGATATAAGAGCTGGATCATCATCATCATTCAAATTTGATATCATTTTTTGGTCGACCAAATTTTGAAAATCTTTTCTACATTGTGAGAACTTTTCATAGTCCTCAGCTAGGCATGATCTTTTAGATTTGACTCGTAGTTTTTCTTTTTTGAGACACAGCTGATAAGTGTCAGAGTCAAACCAGGGTGGCTGATCCTTATCTGATATCGTAATAGTTGGGATTCGGTTGTGTATGTGATGGAACAGGATTTTCTTAAAACGGAACCATCCTGTTTCTGCATCACAGTTAAGGTGATCATCCCATCTAACTGATTTCAGATCATTGTTCAGGCCGATCCAGTCTGCTTTTTTGTAATTTAAGATTTTTCGTTTGGTGACCTTCTTTCTAAACTTCATTTTAGCACTAAAAGTTATTCCAAAGTGATCTGAGGAGCATATCTCATTTTTCCCCAGGACCGCCAAATTTTCAACAACACTTATCATATTACAGAAGAGAAGATCGAGGACCTTCCCTTTATCATGAGTGGCTTGGTTTATCATTTGTGTTAAGCCTAGGTCATTAAACAGATCTATAAAACGGCCACCAAGAAGTGTGGGGGACACACCGTCTGACCAGTTAACTTCAGGTAGATTGAAGTCCCCAACTACAAAGTGGGCCTTAAACTTTTTCCGTCCTACCACATTTCTGAGGTGTTTCTCAATTTCATTAAAATTATTTTCACCAAGGGTGCCAACTCTATAGCAGGCAGTTATGCAGTAGCATGAGTTGTTTGATTTTAGGCTGACTGAGATCATTTCAGCCCTAGAGCTGACATCAATCTTGTCATTTTCAATACTGATGCCAGTCTTGACTGCAATAAGGACTCCGCCCCCCTTCCTTCGAAACTTATTTGGGTTATCAGGATCCGGGGGGTGGGATCTTTTGGATCTATCCTTCCGATATATCTTGTAGATGCTATCAGGGAGGATCTCATTTTCCAGGTGCTCTTTTGAAAGCCAAGTCTCAGTCAGAACGATAACATCAGGCTTGTCTTCATAGATCTTAGATTGGAGCTCTAGTAGTTTACCAGCATCAAGCGGCATGTTTTTAGATGCTAGGCCACTAAAGGGGACAAGCCCTCTCAAATTTTGGTACATTACCTTTAGATGACTGAGGTTATTGTTATCAACTGGACCTGGGTTAAGTATGCTTGTATTGCAGATAACAAGCAAAACTAAGTTCAGAATGGTCGTCCAGATGGTGAACATGTTACTTAGGAACTGATGTCCACTACACTTAGCGGAAGAGTAACGTCTGGGACAACCATACTTCACTATCCATAGGGCTATTCCATTTTGTTTCTTTGAATAGATGATCATTAGGACTACAAGATTTGCACTGTTCATAAGGCAGTCCCAGTCATTGGTCAGGTGTAGTCCGATCTTGTACGAGCGATGCATACGAAATGTTTGGTCTGAGTATTCACTTGCTGTTTCAATGGCCCCCGCCAATAACAGACAGATCATATACACATATACAACAATCACTACTCCATAAATCATCTTTAAAATAGCACTTTTCTCTATAGTGGTAATTGAATCTATATTTAATTTAGCATTGCATTTGACTTTGGGAGAGTATAGACCAATCACTGTTCTGTGTTGTAAAAACGTGACTCCCATAAATTAGTTTAAAACTCAAAGTTAAAATGGAGACTGGAAAATATGTACTGAATTATACTCTGTTAAAGAAGCAAGAAGTTAATGAATTAAAATATTGTCAATTAATAAATATGGGAACAGATATGAGAGCATTGTTAAGCTATAATGTTCGTTAAAAATGAAAGAGTTCTCTGAATTCTATAAGTTGAACATGTTACAAGATGACTACCTAGGTTGGTTAGCAACGCCAATAAGAACTTTGGCTAACACACTGGTTCCAACAGGATTAAGATGGATACCATCCCTGTTAAACATATTAAAATCTAAAAGCCACATAGTAGGTGTCTTCTTTAGGAAAAAAGAGAAAAAGTCAACAAATCTTATACTTTCTTTCTTACACATCTCACTTAATAGGTCATTAAACTTATGCATATTTCTAATATGTGTAAGATAACTTGCCTTTCTAGGGACAAGTGAAAAGAAATTAATCTTAGCTGCAGGAAATACCTGTTTTGTTAGGATTATAAGGTCATTAATGTCTTCAAATATGCGTTTTATGTCAGAGTCTACAATCAAATTTTCAACATCATTTCCCCCGACTTGAAGGAACACAGTGGAAACATTAGATGTATTAAATTGCTTGGCACACTTTTCAACTTCGTTATAAATGTCACAAGCGTGTGCTCCAGACCGGGAGATAACTTTAAAAATTTTTCCACGCCTGGAAAGTGTTTCAGTTTTCAAGCTCTTGAGGAGGGAGCTGCCAAACACAAAGGTATCAGGGTATTTGGCATCTTTGGAGGTGCTGGTTGCAGGGGAGGTATTCGGTTCTGCAGAGGAGGGGAGGAGGATGGGGGAGGAGGATGGGGGAGGAGAATGGATAGCAGGAGGGGCTTCTTTAGGTGGGAGCAGACGTCGGAAGGTGACACTGTAACGGACTCCCCTTTCTTTCTGTACATCTTTGTCTCCAGCAAGTATTTCATGGTAAAAAGATTGCTGGAAACCAGGCAACATCGTGAATATGCTCCCGGGAGTAAGAGTAAGGTACTTGACGGATTTCTTTTTGTCAAGGGAAATGTTCATTTTCCGAGTTGCACCAATCGAGAGTGTTGATATTGGTGCACCTGGATCGAGGCCTGCTTCATCATCCTTGTGGGGAGGAAGGCAACACACATATGAGCTGTACTTGTTAACTAACATGGAGTTATACTCTGTTCCTAGTGTTAAGTTAACAGTCTTCAGTTAACAAAACAAAAATTAAATGTATTACCAATTATTCAATCAATACATATGATAAACATATATTACTATAAATTTGTTGTAGCTAATAATCTAATAGTTCAAGTTGAATTTTAGTTAAGTATGAAATGCCATCACATCATAGCTAGGGTAAAAGATTATTCTTAAATTATAAAATTGAGATGATTGATCGATAACTTCAAATTGGAATCCGTGATTGAAGGTTAAATGAGGAGGAGCCCAGCCAAAGCCCAAAAGATCTAGAATCTTGTTAGGGTGCCCTTCAGTGCACACACATTTCAGTGCACTGTAAAGAATAGTAATTTAACTATTCATGTACAATGTGCCGCACAGTTATAATTGTCCACCTGAAGGCGTTACAAAGGGCCCCGCTGACCCCGCTGTGAGGGGGGGGGGGGGGGGGGGGGGGCGCCAAATCGTCGTTTGAATGTGGGACAATTTTGAAAACTTAACTAAAGTACTTGCAAAACTGCACGTTTTGCTCTAGATACACACTTTTTTAGAGATTTTTCCAGCGTATCCTCTAAAATCACCCAATTTGTTCAATTTTAGGGAGGGGCAGCAAAAGAGGAAAGGGCGCCAACAGGAGGCGCTTTTTCGGCGGGGGGGGGGGGGGGGGGGGCGCCAACAGGCAACCTTACGCCACTGGGACAGTTAATAATTCGTTAAATTATTAGCTATTTTAGATATATAATAATTTAATGTAGCACACTTCTGTACGGTAGTGCATTTGTTACAACCCTCCTGTGTGTGCCATTCAACATTTCAACATTCTTTATGTTGAAACCAGTGGCGTAACGTTGCCCTCCTAAAAAGCGCCCTCCTTTTAGCGCCCTTCCCTAAAATTAGACAAATTAGGTGATTTTAGAGGATACGCCGGCAAAATCTTTAAAATGTTTCTAAAGCAAAATGCGCAGTTTTGCTAGTACTGCAGTTAAGTTTTTCAAAATTGTCCAACATTCAAACAATGAATTGGTGTCCCCTTAAGATGGCGCCCCCCCCCCCCCCCTGCACTGCACAGCAGGGCCCTTCACTACGCTACTGGTTGGAACTACCTCACTTTACTTGCAGTAGTAGGTATCAACTAAATGAACAAATTATGAAATTATACATTCAATCAAATCAATTGATGCAATTGGTATTGCACAATACACATTACACAGGAAACGGAAATGGTCTATTTTACCAATATTATTTGAAATCTCAATGATATGTTCAATGTTCATTTTTTTCTCAAAACAAAATCAAGTGCTGCTATGTAGGTGTAATACTGAGAATAATGTGAACATTCATATGATTTCCAAGATGGAATGACAGCTTCTCTCCTGACCCCTCAAACATGAGGACAGCTCCTCATACTTCATAGCTTTGAAGCTGTCACTTAGTGCTCTCATAATTCAATTCTGTAACACTTGTCACTTCTCAGTTTCAGGGAGCTAAAGTCACTGACTAATAGTTACTCATAGGAATTTTAGAGTAGTCATGTGGATCGGAGTATCACTAACCACTTGAGGTGATCAATTTAAAGGCAGACATAGTTTTGGATTAAAAAATAAAAACTAGGAAGACGTCACACTAATATTTAACATTGTAATATCTTGTTTATTTGTGATGTATGGTAGTTTAAGTGCAATTTTGATTTGCAGGCTTTTTTTTATGTTGAAGCCTTTTTTCTGTGTAACGTATATAATGATCCTGCTATTTATTCTCTTGATTAAATTGATTACATTTGTTCGGACGTTGAAGCCGCCCTAAGTCGAGTGATTAGCCATTGCAATTCAGACATCTCAAGTCTGTTAGCCGTCAATAATCTGTCAGTTACAGTCTGTTAGCAGTTTGTACGGTCACATCTTCTATGATCAGTGATAATAAACTATTATATTGGAGCTGATAAATATAAGCTTTTAATTGTTAAACATAGCCCTGCCATGTACTTTTTATAATTTGACATGAACAGAATGTATCTATGAATCTCACATTCTCACGTGACACGTTACATGATATTCAGTAGTTCAGTAATAATTAAGATGCTAAAATCATTCCTGGTGTAACTCAAATTAATTGTTTTTGTGTTTTCCTCCATGTACTATTGTGATCTAAACTCTAAACTCAATACTGTGTTCCAAGGAATTATGACGTAACGAAAGCTGAGACACTCGCAGAACGGAAGTAACAGTACAAAGCAGCATGTGAGATGAGATATGTGACATGATATGCAACCTAACACCATTACTGGGACATTCCTTGTAAAGAATATTTTCTTATCTTCAAGGTACTGCAATCTCACAAGAAGCAAATTTGCTTTGACTTGGGTGGACACATACTATTGTGTTTAGAATTATAACGTTGTTTAATTCCCATTTATGTCACGTTTTGATTAAGTAATTGCTACACTGTATCACAACATTCATTGTACACATTATCCTCGTTGTACTCGTTGTATTATCGGTCACCTGATATGAGTAGAGCTGTTCAATGAGGTCACAAGTATAATGATTAGCCTTTCATGTTATCATAATATTGAGTTCGGGTAGTTACGCTGTCTTATGTATTAAGACTGACCTTGTTTTTATCGTTGTTAACTCTTAAAGTTTGCCTCTTAAAGTCTGTTTTTAGTTAAATTTCTGCATCACTTGATATGATTTGTATCGGAGTTTATATCTCAGTGCTCTTTATATCTCGTGCTCGTATTAATACGGTTAAAACCGTATAACGAGCACAACATTAAGGAGCATAACATTGTAGTTAAACGTATAAATAGTAAATACGTTTAACTACAATGCATGAGGCAGAGCCGAAATGTTTCTTTTTAAAGTAGATTTGTTTCACATTTCACATTATTTCAGCCAGTGATGATGGAAGACAGTGACACACAACCCCTGGTAAGTTCATTATTGTAGTGGCAAGTTTTAGTAAATACTGTGTTCGATTCTCACTATAACTGGAGTGTCGTGAATAATGAACTTGACAGATAATTTCAGCTAAATTAGATTATTCCTGTATAAATAGTGTGTTGATTGGTTGGTAATTGGTCGACGTAAGTAATGTTAATAATTGGTTGTGACAAATTGATTGTGACTAATTGATTGTGACTAATTGATTGTGACTAATTGATTGCCCTGATTAAGTTGACAGAAGAGATAGAGGAGACTGAACCTCTTTTAGACAGCCAGGACAATCTAATAACATCCCTCTCATCGGTATGAGATATTTTTATAGCATCATTTCAATTAATATAATTTAATCAATTATTGCAGGGTGGCCTACAACTGAAAGTTTCGTAAAATTTCGTTCATTACAGTAGGCATGGCATGCCACTCCCTCTTTTTCACTATTTTTGTCTTAAAATGAGAAAATGTTGAGCTAGAAATTCAAAATTTCCGGGATACTTTAGGTTAGATAATTTTAAGCTTATTAGTACAGCCGATTACAATTTCAATAACGGGAAATGGTCGGGAAAGGTCCCAGGAATCATGTGACAGGGTGCTAGGATACCATGATTGCGATTTCTGCACGATTCCTATAGTGGGGATCTAGTGCCGACCCAATCACCTGATTCAACGTAATGCTCCCGTTTTTTAGGACAAGTGTATTCTGAAGGCCTTAGGCCTACCGACGCGATAGTTGCGCCCGTTTCCCACACCAGAACACGCCATTAACAGGTTCCCAATCAGTGACGTTGCGCCCAAGTGCACGTAAAGTTCGACTCCCAAAAGCGCACTTAAATATTTAAGTGTGAACTTAAATCATGCAACTTAAGTAAAAATTCCTACTTAAGACTCAGTTCGTGGATGACAAACGAAGAGGTGTACATAAATTTGTACTTAAGTCATTTTTGATACACCATAAACTGTTCGTGGAAGACACCCACTACCCAGGATGCTACATCTAAGCTCTGGCATAAAGCCAACTTGTCACTTGTGTAATTAACATTGGGTTAAGGCCAGAGGGGGGGGTAAGGGGTCAAAAACATCGACCAAAATATTATTTTCTAAATCAATATAATTTTTGATGACAAAAACATTGCTGCTATTCACATATTTGTAGCTGCTTAACTTATTTTAATAATTGAGGTTAACCGATTTTCACAAAATTGACTATACAACATTGAGGTTAATAAAATTGAGGTTAATATTTTATTACACTCCATAATTTTTTGTTATTTCGGTCAGCAAATGTTAACTCTAAATTTTAGGTTCATAATTATCAGAAAAAGTAATATCCAAACGTGATTAAATGAGGTTAACCTCTTTTTTTAGATATAGCGAGAATAGATCAAATGATAGAGCTATTATTTTCATCGTTAGTTTACGGTATACACATTTCTAAATAGATGACGTGTTGATTGACTTTCTTTCATCTTGGTTAAATGAAAAAATGAGGTTAACCATCAAATTTTGGTACCGTAGGGAATATACATACGATTCTTACTTATGTAATGTACCACAATATCGCAGTGAGGTATCTATTGGTATCACAATGCCTACAACTATAATCACGTGACAAAGGTGATTTGAACTGACCATATTTTAGTAGAAGATTTTATCCGTAAATGGCTAAAAAATGAGGTTAACCTCTTATTTTTTGAATATCTGACCAGTCAAATACATGTTAACCTCAAAAACTTAATCGTTACATTGTGGAAATGTTTTACTACATATATAATAACATATTAATAAACCAATCTTAGTATTATATGGTCTAAAGCGAGGTTAACAACCAATTTTTTACTACTTTTAAGCAGTAAGTGTTTACAGGAAGTCTTGGTTAACCTCATTTTTTACAATACAAGGACATTAAATACTGAAAGTGGCTAAAATCATTGAGGGGATGGCTAGGTCTGATCAAGCAAACGTTGTTAAGTGTATAGAAAGTCCTAACTAACGAACTGTGATACATTCCAGTGAATATTCAACATTTTGAAAAGACTAAGTTGCATCTATCTCAAAACACATTTTGTGACTTTCAGTTCCTTAGTTGAGAAAACCAGCCGCCCCCTGATATTGAGATTTGGTACAGTGGTTCCTTGGACAACTATCTAGACATTAGATGCAGCGATTTTTTTTATTTGACTCGGTTCTCGAATTATGAGGTTAACCAGCTAAATTTTCCGAATTTTTGACATGGTTAACCTCATAATTCGATAACCGAGTCAAATAAAAAAAATCGCTGCATCATAAATGAGGATAATTGTCCAAGGAACCACTGTACCAAACCTAAAGATCAGGGAGTGGCCGGTTTTCTCAACTAAGGAATCGAAAGGTCAAAAAAGTTACAGCCGTTTAAAGATCCAGTTTAACATGTAATTACAGGTAAACCTCAAAATTTAGCGCGCGATATCTCAGGAACGCAAGGTCAGATTTTGATCCGGTTTTTTTCTTCTTGTTCGTCTCCAGCAGCTATTATCAAATATGTGAAAACTAGAAAAGTGCCATTTACCCCCCCCCTCTGGCCTTAAGGGAGTAAAATTAAAAATTAAATAAATCTACAAAATCTAAAAATAAAGTTCGGACGAATGCTGTATTACAGTCCGCCCTGAAGAATAAAAGAATGCATTATATAATATATTCAATAGTTCATCGCATATTATCCTCGATAACTCACTTTGCGAAGGGTGAAGATAATGATAAACGTCGGTCGTTGATCCCGTCCTATCTGTACCATTCTTCGTAGCTTTGCGTCTATCGTTATGATTGTACGATTTTTGATTGAATAAAGTTTACTTTTATTATAATTGGGGGGATTTCAATAACGATTGGGCGCAACTGTCGTATCTGTTCAAGCAGTTTTTTAATTGGTTTTCATTCGTCATCTTCCCATGGTAGCTAGATCTAGATTGGGCGCAACTGTCTGGCAGCCATTCTAAAAGAGGAAACTTAACGCATTACAATTTGACTTGATCTAATAATCAAAATATCTAAAATTCATGCCAGAAAGAATTACTTAGATCGGGCACTATGTGTATACTGTACTATAGATTACTTACTATACATTTTACTATTATTGCATATTAGTTGACAGCTACTTAGTACTTACATAGAATCTGCACGCGTACAGTATCTGGCACACGATGTGTTCTTCTGTTGTCAAAATATCAACTATTTCGAGTGATTTCAGTCCTCGATTCTTGGCAGATTCAACTTGTTTACGAAGCGAAATCAACATATAAAGCAAAAGCTGAAGCTTACGCTTCCAATTGTACGAGCAAAACGATAAACTGACAATCAGAGATAAGATCGCAGGTTTCAGTTCTCTAGTAAGCGATTGAAAAATTGCTAATTATGTCTGACAAAGTCTTAAATTGCTAAATTGGGACAGCGTAATCACGCGGTACTCAGAGTAATATTTTCGTAGATTGAATTGATTCACCCTGATCGCTCATTCACTTTGTTGTTAAACTATCAGCTCCTGCCTCCTATGCGAGGGCAGTATAAAAGTCTAGTTTAACACAATATGGTAACTCCTCTCTTTTTACTGTATACAATGGACTCACATTGGCCTGTATACAATATACATCCCCGCGTAGTGAGAAATATTTCTCTACAGTGTTGAACATTATTTGAGTTGTAATACTTTGGAAAAATTTAATAAGTTGGTCGTTTTTTATAGGTTCCCAGTTCCAGCCTGTGAAAATCATGTTATTTGATAAATTACATCTTGCTGAAAGATTGGGCCAATTATTCCTGTGTCCGATATGGCACACCAAATCATAACCTTTTCCTTGGAATTTACCATGGGAACACTTGCATGAGGGTTTTCAAGTCCCCGTATCCTGGTGTTTTGGCTATTTACATATCCACTTAAGTAGAAATTTAGTTAAGTCATTAACTGATTCGTCATGCTTGAAAAATAATTCAACGATTCGTTTTCTTCAATCCTTGTCAGCAACCACCACAGAAGAATTTTTCACTCAAAATAACAAAATGTATACCACCAAATGAAACATTGTTATAATACCTTCCGGGAATTATATCCACTAAAAGACTCGGACACTGAGAGCTGATAATTTGCACATTTTTCCCGCAAGGGAAGCGAAGGTATTATCAGCATAGACCTCAGACTGGCTGGCGCACAGTGGTCCGCGAAGGGGGGTCAGGCTATAATAGACCCCTTCTAGGTCATTTTGTTGTCTCAGGAGATGTTTCCTGGAGTATTTTCGCCCAAAAAGACGTTTAAAAGCACTTAGAAGACCTCAAAATATACCAGAAGGGCTGAAAATGAGAAATCAAAAAATTGATTTTTTCCAAAAATACCCTGAAAATTTTAGAATTTGGCCGCCAAATTTGTTTAAAAGGCCTGACTCAAAATTCTACTCCACAACTTAAGGTCCTCAGGCAATTGAACGTTGATTCTGAAAATTTCATTAAAAAATATTGAAACCCCATAGAGTTATATTATTTTGAGCGACATCAGTTTTGCAAATATCGCGAACTGAGATATGGGCAATTTTGTCCATTTTTTGCCATTATTTGAACACAGAATCCACAGTTAGGTAGATATTGAGCTGATATTCATAGAGAATGTGCAGTATAGACTTACCTAACATATAAAATTTGTCTCATCCAAAAATATTGATAATTGGCCAAATTATGGGCTAAAATCTATAAAAATCTATCAAAATTGGTGCGTATGCCCAAATATGGTCATTATATAGTATTTTGCTCATAACTCAGCCAATTTTTATCAAATTTTGATAAAACTTTATATTTGTGTTCAGGAGACTAAAAGCTACAAGTAAAGCACCCCAAAGCATGGTTTTGAGCTTATTAAGGTGATTTTGCATAATTGGGATAATTGGGATCAAATATGGGCGTGGCTGATTTTAAAAAAAGTCCCAGGTTGTCCCAGGTTGAATTTTTTATGGCTAGTTAGATAATTATCTGAACTTTAGGATGCCATAGGTGCACTCGAGCGCACTACCTAACATTTTTTATTTTAAAACCAAAATTTTAGTTAAAAAGTGGGTCTAAAATTTGAGGGTAAATGAAAAATCAACCAAAATAGATATCAACATGAATTTTTTTTCATTAGACAGGTATTCAACACGTACAACAGCAACAACAAGAGTAAGTAAATGCAAATATAGACTGCTTTATGAATATCCAGTCAGATGTAGGCCAATTTTTACTGCCAATTGCTTGAATTTCGGACTGTGTAAAAAAATCGTTGATATTATCGTAAATCATTTCCACATTTTGAAAGATTTTTAATTATCGTCTTCAGCATATGTACCGGCTGATAATTTATGATAAATAACAAATAAATAAACAGAATTTCATGATACTCGATTTTGGTTAAATTATAGCCTGGTGTGGCGGCAAGTATTAAAACAAATAACACTGGCGTTCTATATATTAGACACTATATTGTATCATGCGCACGTATCGGATTACACCCCTTCCAATCGGAACCGGAAAATATTATAAAACCCAAGCCTCCATGGCCTGGCGACTGTCCAACTGCTCGTACAGAAACAAGTTAAAACCGTTGCGCAAAACAAGGCTGTCTGAATTCTGATTCGATGTCTTTAGTTTCCTGCAGAGCTAAAAAATCTGTTGGCCGAAATGTTTTAAATAAATTGTGGTAGCGGGCTAAAGATAATAACGCTGTGCTGTAAATGTATTATAACTATAATCTTTTTTCAATTCTACAAATTCGAGTCCACGTACTTTTTCATTTCAGCGTTTCTTTTTTACCATACTTCACAGTCTAATTAAAAGTTTACGTTTTTGGGGCCCTTACTTTGAAAATATTTTTAGTTGGGGGACGATTTATTTTTTTTTTTCTAGTTTTAGTAGCAGGTAACAGGTAATTCAAAACTCGATTGTGGTGTATTGAACTATTTCTCGATTTAATGATTGACAAATGAAGTTTTTAATACTTTTAAGTAAGTTAGTCTGAATTGTGTGTGGTTACTTCAGGGAGCACTTCAGGGAGCACTTCAGGGAGCACAATAAATAAAACCTAATAGAAATTTGTCACCTTTTGTTGCAAAACATACCAAGAGCTCTAAAGGGTATATTTAGAGGGTATATTTTCCTGTCGTCATCCAGTCTACTAGATACTTCCAATATACTAGAATTATTATTATTAATTCACACATTTAGGATTTTTAAATTTTTCACAGCTCCTTATCTCTAACTAATGGTTACATTCCAGAAGGCCATAGTATTTTCTAAACAATGAAATCGCCTACTTACTACACAGATCCTCTTACACTGCCACTAAATTGCCGTGGTTACCACGTTACCGTGGCCGTGGTTTAATGTAATTATTACCCGCCACATGGCAATTCTCAAAATGCATCCACTAACGTCCATATCAAAATCTTTCGCGTTAAGTTATTGTCTTCTTCGTTATTTTTTAGTGCGGTTAGGTGGTTTGTTCAAATATGTTTGACGATGTGAACAATGAGAAGGATGTAGATGCCAACAATGTAAGATCTCGTCTGTAATCATAACAAATAGTTCTGTTTTTTTAAACTGTCTAATTGGCCTCCGAGATAAATTTATTACTGTTTATATATCGTGTACTGTGCTCTATTGTATATGATTATATGTTATGCTTATTTTGATATCAGCAGCTAACCTCTATCTTTCTTAATCCTGCTGCTACTGCTGTAACCTGTCGCAGTAATTTGATTGTTTAACTCCGTTATCACTTATCTTTCACTGGATCTCCAGACGATTTATCATTGATACCAACAGGTCGGACAGCCCAAAGTATGGACCTGTACTTTGCTTGTTGCTATCTCGGTCGCCGTCATTGGATCATCTCTTCAGTTCGGCTTCCAGACTGGTAATTTTAAACTTTGATTCCTGTACTGGTAATTCAGTAACGCCACATTATTATTCGAAGCATTCAATCATTGATCAGTATCTAATTCTGCATTTATTAATATGTTGGTACTTTATTTTGTAATTAACTTTCATGATTTATAAAACTAACCATTAATTTTGTAACAAATTTTCTTATTGACCCTCAGGATGTATGGCAAATACTCAGGGTACACTGAGGGATCATTTCAAAGACGTATCTGATACCTTCATGTCACTCATAATAAGTGGGGTTCCAATCGGGGGTTTGTTCGGGGGTTTATCAGCTGGCATCATCGCAGGTATGTATGGAATGAATCATGCCATTAAATCATTCATTCGTGACTCATTCGTGACTAAACTCATTAATCTTTAATGAAACTTAATCTATTTGTGATAAAATTATATTTGATTTGAATCTTCTGCAAAGGAAAAAAATGTGGCATACATAACTTATGTTGTTCAGTACATACTTAATAATATTTTATCAGTTACCACTAGTCACTACAATATAAATGAATTTCACCACCCTAAACTTTCCTCAGATAAAGTGGGTAGAAAGAAGTGTATGATGCTAAACAATGTGCCCGTACTGATAGGCACAGTCCTCATGTCTGTAGCTTGGAACAAATACTTCTTTCTGATTGGACGGATATTTATTGGCTTTGGTTGCGGTTAGTTCAGATTTAGTTTTTTAACGTAGATCAATTTTAAATTATAAAAATGACAAATAAGGTCTAAACATTCCGCAGTAATTAATGTTCTTCACCAGTCAAGAATATGCATGACCGTCCCTGAGATTATTCAAGATTGTTCTACGAGCATCAACAATCTAGAACAGTCTATAACAAAAACTCTCACCACCCAAAGTAATTCTAGGAATGAAAGCGGAAGCTCCTCATTCCTTCAATTCCTGATCCACAGAATATTCCAGAAAACTCACAAACCCCACATTCCACAGGTATTGCTACAGGAGTAGCCCCAATGTACATATCTGAGATATCCCCTGTATCTGTGAAGGGAGCAATCGGTGTATCTCATCAGTTCATGATTACTTTTGGAATTCTCATCGCATTCGTCATGAGTATAAAAGGGGTCAGTTTTATTTTTACTGTTATTATACCAAACATTTTCAATCTTGTACGTACGATTTTTCAAGATTATCGTAAATGGAAGGTTCCGGAAGTGACAGAAGGCGCTATTCCATAATTTTGTTATCTGGCCGCTCATCTCATTTCTTTCTAAATATCAATATTTTCATGGACCTGATCCAAAAACAAGCTCTTCGCTCCTATTTGAGAGCAACTTCATGATGACATCATCACTTCATGATGACCTTATCACTTCAGGATGACCTTATCACTTCAGGCGTTATCATCTTTCTCAGAGTACTGGCACATGTACTTCGCGTTTCCAGCACTCCCAGCACTGTACCAGCTCATACTACTGCCACTCTGTCCTGAGTCTCCTAACTGGTTGTATTATAATAAGGAACGGGAAGATCTTGCTAGAGCCGGTGAGTTCAAACACAAGGATTTATCTTGTTAATACAAGTTTAAATCATACTTTTCTTCGACTTGGCAACTTGGCAGGAAGCTTGAAAAAACACTAGAAAGTAACCATTCTATACCAAAATTTACCTCTTCAATTCCTAAAGTCTTTCTTCTCCAGCTCTGACGAAGCTGCGTAACAGTAGAAGTGTGGCAGACCAGGAAGTGGATGCTATGATAAAAGAGCGAACTACTGCCACCTCCTCTGTTATGGTTAGTCACTAACCACATTCTAATAATAACAACTCTAGGTGTTATTTATAATAATATCAAGTTTTAAGAGAATTCCGAGAATTCTTAGCCTTGCTCGTGTGTTTCCCTTGGGTGTCCACTGTCCAAATACAATGTCATGTTTGTGATTTGTACCCTTTCATATTTTTCTATGATTAATGTGAATACAATTATTAAGGCGTTATTGCTAACTCCCCAATCAAACACAACATAGGGTAGCAACTATTTCGTTCTGGGCTGGGCTGGAATGTGGCGGTCTCCGTTAACACCTGCAGCTGATGTGAGCTGTTGGTGGTGTAGTACCTTTTGGTGGTGTAGTACCTCGTGTTATAGTCAGGGGTGCAGTGGCGTAACTTAGGGCCCCGCAGACCCCGCTGTGCGGGGGGGGGGGGGGGGGCGCCGTATAAGGGGGCGCAATTTTCCTGAATTTTAGGCCCTTTCACTGAAAAAACGCCTTGTTTGTGTATTTCCCTGTCCAATTTAGCGTTCGGTCGACGCGAAAAAAATATTTGGGGTACCCTTTTTTGCTTCAGGGGGGCGCAAAAAGCTGTAAGGGGCGAGAAAAAAAGTACCCGACCTTTTTTCTTTTTTTTTTTCTTTTTTTTTTTCTTTTTTTTTAGGGACACAAAAAATTTTAGGGGGGCGCTTTTCGTCACTGAGCGGGGGGGGGGGGGGGGGGGGGCGCCAACAGGCAAAGTTACGCCACTGCAGGGGTGGTGTAGGAATGATTTTCTTCATGGGGGGCCAAATTCTAAATATTTTTTGGCACTTCTCGCAGCCTAAATTTTTTGGCGCTCTGCAAAGCCTGAATTTCGTGGGTAAGGACAAAAGGAAATTGCAGCATTGCATGTGCGGTATCGCGATTTTTTTCACGTTTGCCGCGACAAATCGCGATTTTTTCAGTTCTCCGCGTCAAATTGCGCATTTTCCTTTAAATCTGAGGACCAAATTCGCGTATTTTCTTTCAAATCTGTGGGCCAAATATCACGTTTTCTATAATTAGTATATAAAACCAATCAGTATCACATCCACAACCTTCCGAATGTAGGTATGGAGTTCAAAAAACCGAAAAATATATTTTCGGCTCAGAAGAAATTTTCGGTCCGAGTCATTCTCGATATCGTCACCTACAAATAGAAAGGGCCTATGTCGACATAGGCCCTTTTAAAAAACTATACCAGCACGAAAATCTGTGGAACCATACCTACCATATTATTATCCCCAAATATAAAGTCAATTGGGTGAAAATTGAATATCTTCAATTTTTTAAAAGGGCTTATATTAACATAGTCCTTTTTCAATAAACTGAACTGCTACTGATATTGATAAAATAAAAGGGCACATGTCGACATAGGCCCTAACAAATTGTTGAAATTTGATGTTTTTGATGATGTTTTTGAAAAGTAGAAAGGGCCTAAGTCAACATAAGCCCTAACAAATTGTTGGAATGTGATGTTTTTGAAAAGTAGAAAGGGCCTTAGAAGTCAACATATGCCCTACCAAATTGTTGGAATGTGATGTTCAAAGATATGAATTTGAAAAGTTAAAAGGACTTATGTACACATAAGCCCTGTACCGATTCTCACATGTAAGATATTTCAATTAATTAAGAGGGGCCTATGTATCAAACGTTGTTTTAAATGGGCCTATGTCAAAATTAAATCAATCACCCGGCACCCCAATTAATTGAAAAACTTCAGGAACATTTTCAGAGTGTAGGCCAGTCATTCTTTCCATTTAGGATACATAGAAATCAAATTCAAATGCCTATCCTAAAGTTAATTTCTATAAACAGTTTTTATGCATTATCTCAAAACGACTTAATTCGACATAAGCCCTTTCTATTTGTAGGTGACGAATTATGTACCTCTGAAAGCAGAGCTCCCGCTTCCGAGCTCGTATTGCGAAGGGGAGGCCTGCTTTCCGAGATCGCATTACAAAGGGGAACCCTCGAGTCCAAAATCGTATATCGAACTTCGAAAACCAAAAAAATATTTTTGGCTCATAATGATCAGGGTAGCATGAAACATGAACAAAAGTAGTTTCCAAGAAAACTTTGAAAATTTTTGACTTTAAAACTTAAAAAATTTCAGGAAAAAAATGTTTTTTCCCAAATTTTTTTGGAAACCTAAATTAAAAAGTTGGCCCTTTTGGCCCCTTGCCCAAATTTCATGGGGGGGGGGGGGGGGGGGGGGGGGCGGGCGACGCCCCCCCCCCTGCCCCCCGCTTCCTACACCCCTGGTTATAGTGCCCAATGCCCTTATTGCCCATTCATGCGTGGAATGTGGATACCAGATAAATTGTAGCGTCTATTATACCTTTATACGCTTCGATTTTGTTAATGTTTTTTATTTTTATTTTTATATATAGAAAAGTAAAATGTAGCAAAATTTCTGACAGAATGACGGTCCAGGGAGCGGATGATTTTGTTTATCATAAACTTTTTTTTCTTCATAAACTATGTGCCGTGATTGCTATATTGGCTCCGTCAATTCAGACATGTCTTTTTACCCGCTATAAAAGATAATCAGCATCTAATACAGTAACATCAGAGTAATATTTAAATAATATGCTAATTAAATCACTTATCTCAGGTGTCCTACAAACAGTTGTTCTCAGATAGAACTCTACGTCTCACCCTTATAATCGGGCTTGCTCTACAAGGTGCCCAGCAACTCAGTGGAGTCAATGCTGTGAGTCTTATCAACTTATAATCAACTATTTCGTGGTCACTTTATCAAATTCCTTTTACTTATTATTAGATATTTAATCGTTTTTGGTCCTTCTTACTTAGAAAATTGGCGTCTATAAATTGAATTGGTTACTCAGCTAACCTCATCTTCTCCTTAGATTCTGAACTACGGTCCTGATATTCTGAAAACTGCTGGTTTAACAAACCCAGATCTCGGAACTGGACTGCTAGGGGGTATTAACGTTTTCATGACATTCGTATCGGTAGGTCATCATATTTGCTAGATTTTACTTACAAATTTTCTATCGTTTATGATTATCTGGTGGTGGATGATTATCGTAATGGTTTAAATGCCGTTTTTCTATCCATTTAAACTTTAAACTTCTTAATATGTTCGTGATAATACGATTTCAACACGAACTAAAATATCTTAATACACCCTCGAATTATCAGGTTCCTTTGATGGACAAACTAGGACGACGTTCTCTCATGCTTCTAGGTCAAGGCGGCATGATCTTATCCTTTATCGGCCTAGCAAGTTAGTTATGTATGGTATTATACAATATAATATACAATATACATGTAATATTATGTACGGTTATGTGGATTTACATTTTGATTTTGCTGACGATCTAGATCTGTCAATTTAATCTTTTCACGAAATCCTATTAAATTTATAAGTATCGCTTGGGGTGACATTACATTTAAAGCAGGTAGTGTTTTTCAAGCTCCTTCAACAGGACAATTTCTTATAAAATCTTACTTACACTATATTACAAGTCTTGTTGTTGTTATGTAATTGTTATTATTTCAGTTGCACAGAAAATACACTATGGCTCACCGGACGGTTCAAGTTGGACAGCCCCAGTTTCTGTTGCTACCGTCGTTACTTTCATCATATTCTTCGCTGTAGGACCTGGTCAGTTCACATCACAGTGCTATTCATAATTCGTTTACTATTGAGTTTAGGAGGTATCTTTTCGAATAGCTACCACCCACAGTCCATTTGAGGAGGATATGTTTCATGTCCTATCTTACCAGGCGCCCTATTATTATACTAGACATTAAAGTTCCTGAGCTCTTATTTTACTAAAGGAAACACTAATTAAGATCAATAAAATTCTTGGTGAGCGATTGCACCACCTCACTAGACACCCCGCTCAACTTGAGTCTAGTGGAATCCCGTAGGTCCCGACCAGACTCGTCGAAAAAGCATTTGATGTTACGGTTTGGTGTAACACTCTTCAAACCAGTGTTGTATGTTTAAACTGTCTTCTTATTCCTTCTTCCATAACCTTTCCTTGTGTTTGGCATTGGATTCATTTCATTTTTAATTAAATGATCGGCGTGTTTTATATGAACCTGCACATGCAACAATGGGCCAAGTAACTTGGCCCGGTTTTTTATTTTGTTGCTAGAAGTGATCAGGATGCCAAGACGCATCTGCATGTCAATTTTGAACAAAATCGGACAACATTTTAGAAAATTCAGCCCTTTCAATAGTGGGCTATATAATGTGGATCTCTACTTCAATCTAAGTTATGCAGTTCAAGAATGGGCTAGCTAACATAGCCCGAGATAATAATTAAGCTGTGCTTCTTCGCAGGTGGGCCAAGTTAACATGGCCCGTTATTACACAGATATTAGCAAGACACGATCTACTGTAAAGGTGGGCCAAGTTAATGTGGCCCGTTATTGCATAGGTATGAGATTACTTCCATTAAAAATAGTTGCTGGTCTATGTTTCATGGCCCATATCCTTTTATATGAATGGGTGGGCCAAGTAATGTAGACCACATAAGTTTATTGGAAATCAGCGAGCCATGTAACTTTTTGCCAGATGCAGACGAAACTATTTACAATTTTGCTTAAAAAATTAATGTGCCTAATGGGCCAACCGAATACCTAACCCACGAAAAAGAATTTTTGATGATCCAAAATATTCTGTAAAAATGGGAAAGTTTTTTTCGTTTATCTCAAAACCACTAAAAACTATTTAGCCCACTCTTGCATGTGCAGGTTCATATATTATTATATTATATAGAGTCGGTAGAGTAAGAAACTAATGAAGATAGACTGGAATCGTTAAAGCTGTCAGAATCGGACTATTTTGGCCGGGATCAAATCGGTGTCTACAAGAAAAACAGATTTAATGTTGTTTCATGTGAAAACAACATTAAATCTAATGGTTTTTTTGTAGTCCAGATCCCAGTTTTTATTCCGGTACTGACACTGTCTACCTGTTCCAGCCAAAAACCGATCCCGGTCCAGATATTTGTCCCTAATTGATATTCCCCCAGGTCCAGATATTTGTCCCTAATTGATATTCCCCCAGGTCCAGATATTTGTCCCTAATTGATATTCCCCCAGGTCCAGATATTTGTCCCTAATTGATATTCCCCCAGGTCCAGATATTTGTCCCTAATTGATATTCCCCCAGGTCCAGATATTTGTCCCTAATTGATATTCCCCCAGGTTCGATCCCTTGTCCAGATATTTGTCCCTAATTGATATTCCCCCAGGTCCAGATATTTGTCCCTAATTGATATTCCCCCAGGTCCAGATATTTGTCCCTAATTGATATTCCCCCAGGTTCGATCCCTTGTCCAGATATTTGTCCCTAATTGATATTCCCCCAGGTCCAGATATTTGTCCCTAATTGATATTCCCCCAGGTCCAGATATTTGTCCCTAATTGATATTCCCCCAGGTTCGATCCCTTGGCTGATAATAGCGGAGATCTTCACAGCTGATGCTCGTGGTAAAGCCAGTAGTCTGTGTGTGGGAGCTAACTGGGTCTGCAACCTGCTTGTGGTTCTGACATACGACCAGCTCAACGTCAGTGCTGCATTCTTAACATTTCTCGAATATTTCATACATATTATAATTGTTATATTATGTAATATATGCTGCTGAGTGCATGAGACTGAGATGAACCACATATCCGTATATTTATGTAGAGAAATGTGTAAAAATTAAGGTCCTGTGTGCGAAGTAAATCTTCGTTTAGTAAAAAGGAGCATTGAAGATCGTTGTTTAATATCCAAATTACACTTAATAATCGATCAATAATTATACACTCCTAATATAATTCAACTTCATATATTTCAGAAAGCTCTGTCTCCGAACACATTCTTTCTCTACACGGGAATAGTAACATTCTTCTTCATCTTCACAATCTTCTTCGTACCTGAAACTAAGAAGAAACCAGTAGAACAGATAGTTAGAGAGATTAAGACACAAGCTGAAAAGTTCCCTCCTACAGTATTTTAATGATACGTGCTGTGGGTATTAGTGTCACGTGGTGTGACGTCATGTCACGTGGTGTGACGTCATGTCCAGTGGAAGGAAAAGACCATACTTTGTAGGCTACGGCTGATGCCAGGTCATCACAAAATGTTATAGAACGGGGAAAGTGATGAATTTTTGAATGCTCAGAACATAAATGTGGGTAATGATAGGAATGTAAATAGTTGATAGTGCAAGCTGATTGGCTAATCGTTATCACGTGTCAAAAAAAACATGCGCAACTTCCCGCAAGTGCCCACGTTTATCTTTCGCAAGTTTTTATTATTTTCATTTTAAACCTAATTTGATTTTTAAGATACAAATGATTGGTATTGAAAATATTTGGTATGTGCTATCTTTGTTAGTTAAAGTGCACACTGTTGACTGTTTGACCCGAAATTGTTTATAATTTAGAAAAACTGTTTATAATATTGATTATTGTATTTCTGGGATCAGTATTTTGTAATCAGATTAAGAATAATTTTTTGTATTTAATAAATGTGTTCAGTGACAATTTTCAATTTATTCTCCATTTGATAGTTTTAATGACCGAAGTTATATACTAGAAAAAAGTGTCAGAATTTATTTTTCCTGAAATGAAAAATTCTTAAAGTTCTCATCTTATAGTTCTCATCTTATAGTTATAAATTTCTCCATCACACGTTAGGAACCTTGTAAACCAGAGCTCAAACATAAGAATACTCGACATTAGATACGTCTGGCACAGTTCCAACAAAGCCAGCTGCCTAATTCTCTACATACCGGAACTTTTATTGAGATAGACTTGAAATTCCTTTTGTATTAATATTACGCGTATGATGTACTTACCGATACCTTTTCTCAGCTGTACTTGAAAACTTATCCATTGTACTGTATGTAAGGTTGGCCCGTATATTGTTACACAGTATTTATTGGCAAGTTCGAGCTTTTTATAATTGAGATAGCAGAACCGCAGTTATTGCAAACTAATGGAATAAATGGTTGTGAACATAATGGAATAATGTGAGATGGTAATTGGGATTCATTACTATCACATTCTCCATTGACATGAGGCTGTCTGGCTAACAATTCCGAATCTGTCGCTAAAAAGCCGTGAAACTAGTTTTTCCATGCTGAACAGTTTCTGGCATCCTCTGTTTTCCTTCAGACTTAAGTGATGCGAATTGGTAAAAACTTATTATATAATGGCCACGCTATTTTTAAACTATTTCACTTAAAACTAGGATTGAATTTCTGATAAATTCCTGCGATAAAAGTGGAGAATCCATCTTAAAAAACGTTAAATTGTAGAATTAATGTTGTTAAATTGTAGAATGGGTACCGAAGTAGAAAAAGCAGCTAAAACTACATTTCTGCAACTCCGTCCCATCTGTTCTGCAGCAGCCAATATTCCTAATGTGGCTAATTTTACAGCCTTACTGACGGCGCTTGAAGATGTCGAGGTTAGCCTTGGTGTTTGTTTGTTTGTATGTTTGTTTGTTTGTTTGTTTGTTTGTTTGTTTGTTTGTTTGTTTGTTTGTTTGTTTGTTTGTTTGTTTGTTTGTTTGTTTGTTTGTTTGTTTGTTTGTTTGTTTGTTTGTATGTTTGTTTGTTTGTTTGTTTGTTTGTTTGTTTGTATGTTTGTTTGTTTGTTTGTTTGTTTGTTTGTTTGTTTGTATGTTTGTTTGTTTGTATGTTTGTTTGTTTGTTTGTTTGTTTGTTTGTTTGTATGTTTGTTTGTTTGTTTGTTTGTATGTTTGTTTGTTTGTTTGTTTGTATGTTTGTTTGTTTGTTTGTTTGTTTGTTTGTTTGTTTGTTTGTTTGTATGTTTGTTTGTATGTTTGTTTGTATGTTTGTTTGTTTGTTTGTTTGTTTGTTTGTTTGTTTGTTTGTTTGTTTGTTTGTTTGTTTGTTTGTTTGTTTGTTTGTTTGTTTGTTTGTTTGTTTGTTTGTTTGTTTGTTTGTTTGTATGTTTGTATGTTTGTATGTTTGTTTGTTTGTTTGTTTGTTTGTTTGTTTGTTTGTTTGTTTGTTTGTTTGTTTGTTTGTTTGTTTGTTTGTTTGTTTGTTTGTTTGTTTGTTTGTTTGTTTGTTTGTTTGTTTGTTTGTTTGTTTGTTTGTTTGTAATTTTATGTTTGTAATTGTATGTTATTATTTATGTTTGGTCTGTTTCCTCACACTTCATTCAAATTCCTGATCAAACTGTCCACTCACTGTCTGCTTGTTTGTTAAGGATGGTTTTGGTCGTGATGATGAACATAGTGCTAATTTGGTTAAATAACAATGCACGTGCAGTACTATGAAGTGTTAAATGTAAACTCAGTAAAGTGAACACTGCATTGTGTGAAGTAATGTGCTGCAGTCAGTGTACATGGGACTGTGTAGAACTAGAACACACTATTGAGCACCGCGACCGGTACAAATTTTATACCAGTTTAAGAAGGAACACGCTGACGCTGGTATTACCACACTGGTACTGGCACTGTCAGTACTGTGGCAAAACTGCGTGAAGCTGTACAGGGTTTCACATCGGGGCGTTATAATTTACCGTAAATTATGAAGGGAGAATTGTTGCAATGTCCGATCCTGGTTCCGATTGATACTAATATGAAGATTGATAAGCGATCTTCAGTCCGACTTAACTTACTTACTTGATGAATGTTTTGAATACTAAAAATTCTTAGCACAGATTTTCACAGCCTTCCAGTCTCTCTCCACTTTACACCATATTTTAAGAGAGAAGTTATTGTGTGACATCATAACATGTCTAGTGTGACGTCATAAAATGTAGTGTGACGTCATATCATGTAGTGTGACGTCATAACATGTCTAGTGTGACGTCATAACATGTAGTGTGACGTCATAACATGTAGTGTGACGTCATATCATGTTGTGTGACATCATAACATGTCTAGTGTGACATCATAACATGTCTAGTGTGACATCATAACATGTCTAGTGTGACGTCATAACATGTAGTGTGACGTCATAACATGTATTGTGACGTCATATCATGTAGTGTGACGTCATAACATGTCTAGTGTGACGTCATAACATGTAGTGTGACGTCATAACATGTAGTGTGACGTCATAACATGTAGTGTGACGTCATATCATGTAGTGTGACGTCATATCATATAGTGTAACGTCATAACATGTAGTGTGACGTCATATCATGTAGTGTGACGTCATAACATGTAGTGTTGCGTCATAACATGTAGTGTGACGTCATATCATAACGTCATATCATAATGTTTCAAATTATTTTCAAAATGTTTTTTTATTTAAATGTTTTTTTTAAAATGTAGTGTGACGTCATATCATCAATATCTCACTTTTCAGATAGAAAACGCGCCCCAACTCGTACAATACATCCTGTTTCCTATGATGGTGGTTATACAGAAACACAATACCCACCCAACACAGGTCAGTCTATAATTAATATTACCTTGTGATAGTAAAGTTATTGTTGGAGGGCGGCTAAGAGTTATCGCTATCATAAAGGCTGGACATGAAGTAAACATTCTATCATGAAAAGCTGGAAACTATACTCAGATAGCTCTGAAAGAAACTGTAAACAAACAAAACACAAACAACCCAACCAACCAGCCCTCTCAACCTCCCTCAGGTAAAAGAAGCCGCAGTTAAATGCCTCCTGTGTGTGGTGCGCAAAGTTAACGTGACAGATACCTCAGTGTTCCTCAGTGTCTTCGACAATGTCTCCTCCATGATATTTCCCTCTGAGAAGACTAATTTTAGTGACGAACTTATACACCTTGCTCTACAGGTTAGTTCTCTTGTAAAGACGTGAAGGTATGTTATATTTTAGTTGTAGTTGTTATATTTTGTTATACATATCTTAGTTGTAGTTGCTATATTTGTTATATTTTAGGGGTTTCACTTTAAGTTACAATTTCCTGGATGGGAAAGTGAGGATGATTTTAATTTTCAGCTTGTACTCAGTTGAGTTTATATCATTAAAAATGAAAGCGTGGAGCAACAACTTGTAACTAATCTGTAAAAATGTGCTTGAACTACTTACTCTCAATCGGGAAAATATAATGCAGGTGATGCTGACCATGTTTCAAGAAATAACCGAACCTACACTCTGTCAACTATGCACTGTTGAGCGCTTACCCTTCGCGGGTCACATGATCGCCATTGCCCTGACATATGCGCATAAGTGCGCAAGCAAAGATGTGAAACTTACTGCTCTTCAGTTTCTACAGGTGGGTCTGCGAGTATTTTAAATTAAGAAACATTTAAAAGTACGCCAAAAGGTCGTCAAGATTTAAGGTAATCGTTTGATTACGAATCTTTAGAGTCTAATTTCAATGACCATAATTATTTGAATTCTAATAATATAAATCACGATGATTTAGCTTACTCCTTCTCAAATCTAACTAAATACAGCAATTAGACGATAACACGTGAATACACGTGAAAACACGTGACCCTATCTAATAACTCGTGATAACACGTGACCCTATCTAACCCTCAGATAATGTTTGACAAGATGTCCCGTATAGAGGGCTCCGAAGTAAAAGAAGAAACAGAACAATACTGGACCCATATTAGCGGGAGTGATCTGTTAGCTAGTCTACTTCCGGGCATTGTTACCATGCTCGTCAAGATTATCACTGAGCCTAACAAGGTAGGTCTGCAATTAGTGCAGTTAGTGAAGTGTTTATTTTTTAAAGTGTGTTATTGTTTCTGCATAGCATGAAATATTTACCTACTTACTTGCACTTGTGTAGGTCTGTAGAAGCATTAGAATCGGGCGTTGCCTGCCACAGCTACAGGCTATCCCGAATCTAGAAGCTTGCTTTAATAATAATATTGTTTCTATACTTCTTCAGAATAATGTCAACACTTCTATGTTACAGATTATTTAAGGCTCGTGGTTCCCTTCGTGTCCAAATAAAGGATTTGTCTATACTTTTATACTTCTATTATATACATATGAGTGACTGCTCAAGACATACACAGAAACAGTCCCAACCAGTGCTCGAATCTGGAGAAAACATCACGGCCGGAACCCAGTCCCATACCAGGATAAGAAGTCTATTTCCTGCCGGGATTCCGGCTTTACCAAGATTCCGACATAGTCACAACTTTAAAGCCAGCGTTTTCCGAGATTTGGATTTGAAAAGTTTGCATGATGCATCACCTTCCCAACATAGCATTGTTATCTTTTAACAACATCCTGTGAGGTCTTATATTTTGAAGAATTTGCATAGTTAATTAAAAACGTTAAGTGGCGAAAGATTCTAGATTGGTACGAGTTATGTATAATAATAGTAAGCCACTGTGTAAGCTACCTACTGGCTACTTTATTAATATTATGTGTTGTTGACACTTAACAATGTTTTTCATACACAGTATGAAATAAATCATCAACAACTTGTGAGTCACCCTGATCAGGCTTCTAATAAAATAAATATAGACTAGTCTATAATTCCTTCATAAAGCACAATTACGTCATAGTCAAACTTTTTATTACTATTATTCTTGTTGGGACACGAAGGGTAACACACAATATTGGCAATATTGTTATTATTTATATATTATTTTTAAATGGTCTTCAGTTAAAATTCTCATCTCTTCAACTATGAAAAATAGAAAAAAAATCCCTGAATTTAAGATCTTCCTTAAATAACTTACTCCTCATCGATATTTGTCACAGAAAACTACTGAAAAGACATAATATAATAAGGTTGATGAATTTTACACAATAAAGCAAAATTTCTGAAAACTAGACTGGGATCTTCAAGTTTAAAAACACACGAAACATTCATAAGTCCATCCTTGTAATACTCCTTGTTATATTCCTATCTAACAGTTTATATCTATTATCACCCTCTCTTTGAATAGGAACCCCCATAATTCTCCCCCGCAAAGTTGCAAGATATCTTCTCATATGCGAGTTTCTGGTGAGGTAAACCACCGGATTGCAAGCAGAATTTAGTGGTAATAATATGTAGATCATAATGTCTATAACTTCGATTGGAATGTTTTGGTAAATGATCTGGGAATATAGAGGAATGGCAGCAATAACAAGAAAACCAATGTTGCAAATACAGTAGATGAAGGCTATTATTCCCACAGTGATGGTCGCTCGTCTGATTTTTCTGTTTTGGGTTCGAAACTTCGTAAGGAACAGCGAAGTCATAGCAAACATATTTGAGAGTAGCACCACAATGAATAAACCAGCCAGGATTAAGAATCTAGTAAGGTTAACAACCGTTCTGAGTGTAGGTACAGATGGATTATGGCGATGGTAGACCCATATTGACAACAAAGCAATTACAATTACGCTGTAGAGCACCATAGACAACTTGATTGAAAACCAGCTTACCACATGAAAAGGAAATTTTAAGGAAATTGTTCTAGCTACCGTCAATAAACACGTAAGAAAGCTAGTGACAAATACAGATAGCACAAACATTACATAAGAAGCTTCTTGTAACGATGGAAATTTATCGTGAATTTCTAAAGATGTAAAAAACAGTAAAGCTGAAATGCTCAACAAAAGATCGAACACATTCAATGCAACAAAGAGTTTAGTCGTCAGAGAGTCCTTATTCCTCGTGAGAGTGTTGGCCCTGATGGTCATGATGAAGAAAGAAAGTGACAAAATATTGGTTACTGTTCCAAGAGCTCCTATAATCGCACTGAGCACTAAGGTTACCTCAGGGCTGCTATTCTGGTATGGTGTTGTCCGGTATGGTGTTGAGGTCGATGTCATCTCATCCATATTGCATACTCTTACTGCTTCACCTATAAAGAAAAGAATTTAGTATGTTTAAACGTTTAAAGAGTAGAATTAATAGCCAGCAGAAGAAGTAAGTATGTGAAAACTGAGAGATGAGAATGAACCTCAGATCATGCCGAATGATTTTAACGCTGAGCATAACCTCTACTACAGAAAATATGGGCCGTATCAATTGGTCCTTGCGAACCTAACAATCTATAGAAAACGCAAATTTATTATATTAATGAATATTTCAACATAATATCACTATACTATTATGTAATCTCTTTCGTGTGACATGTCATATAAAACAGGATACTATTCAACTATCAAACAATAGAAATCATTACTCATATTTATATGATCTATATAGCCAAGTGAAAGTCTTTGTTGTCGTTAACCCCTAAAATTTAGTGAATTATGTAATATAACTTAACCCACGTCAGGTTAACAAACTGACGCTACAAACTGAACATTTGATACAAATAGACAAAAGATTTTCACATAGCACAATAATGTCCCCAAAGAGTTAGATTCAGAGAAAGTAGTTGGTATCATTTGTTCTGACCCCTCGATATAATATCAAGGCGTGATCACGTGATATCATAATTAATGAGTCCAGCAGAGGCGATGCTAAAATAACAAGTGAATGTTGAACGCCTGAACGGTCACGAATACATGTTCATAATGACGAACATGTAGTCTAGTCCTTTATTCCATACTTAATATCTTTATTTTATATCTTCATTTCATAATTATTTCAGTCAGCTATTTTAAATATCCACATGGTTACATAGTATCTAGTCAGACTATTGGCGCCGAAGAAAAGTCAATATTATGTGATTTTAGGTGTGTTGCTTCTCATTTAAATCTAGATCATGTGTCTTGATTATTTGGCTGAGCGGACTGTTGAAAATTGTTGACGTAACCAAGGCCAAGGATAATTTCTAGCCATTTTGAATAGAACGTCTTCCATCATTGGTAGTAGAATAAGAACAGTCAATGAAAAAACCGGTCAAGGTCGAGAATTAATTGTGAAACAGTAAAACAGCTGCAAATACACACAAATTGCATTTCACTCAAACAATGGGAGTATTGAACGGTCTGACTTGACCATTGGGAATTTGAACCGCACTTGAACAATGGGAATATTAGACCTCACGTGAACATTGGGAATATTAACAACAATAATAAATGGTTTTTATTAAGTGACACTTATACTTAAATACTTAGTAGTTTGAGTCCATCTGACGCGACTATTCGTCAGAAGGCGCTCAAATCTCAAAGGATAACTGCGACAACCGAGTGATTGACAGCAATATTATCAATATGAAAGATATCGACTCTGTAACGTACAGTGCGGTTCGTGACATGCAGATGCAACCACGATATTCTTCGAGAACTTGACCTTACATCACATGACCCATTAGTTGTGTCAAAATAATTGAGCAGATTTAATCTCCAGGACAATGAACAATTGAAATCAGCATTCAGCATGTAGAAAGAAATCATAATATTATTGTGAATGGGGAGTTATGAGTGATTCTGAGAAAATACAGAAGAACAGCGATCAAAGGAGTCTTGGCCCTTGGGAGGATTTTTAATTGAAATTAGGATAATTTAGATAATTTGGGGCGTCGAGAATATCTCAAGCCGAAGGTTAAACGGTTTGTCCGTGTTATTGGCCTTTATGAGCTTGAGTAGTATAATTAAATAAATAGTAGTATAAATAAATAAATCCATATTCATGACCACTACATTATTGAACTATTGGCTTATCCTACACCTTGGCGTATGGAATTCGATTAAATGGTTTCTCTGGGCAGATGCCAAAAAATAAAGTATGCCATGATTCTCCAAGGATACAGCTCCATCCAAATTAATGGTGCAAACTAAATCTAACCATTATCGGGGTTGGGTCAGTTGTCTAAATTGTGCAGCTCGCTGAGACTAATTCTAGGCAGTAAGGTAGCACGTTTTCGTGAAAAGTCAGGGGAGATGTGCCGAGACTCGAGAGCAGCAATTGAAGCCACGACCTCCCGACGAGATGAACACACGGATGCTATACCATTTAGCTATCTCGCCACAAATTAGTCCCAACAATTCACTGGGGATGAAATGAGAGCCTTTTACAGTGGGTGGAGACTCCCATCCACAGTTGCAGTAATCTATCATGATCAACCCACTCAAGAGAGCGAAAAACGAAACATTATGTAATTAGCCGTAATTGGCTGCCAGACCTTGGGTCAGAAGTGATATGACCACCATATACGTCATCACTTGTAATTAACATGCAAGCTTGAAGCTTGTGTCGTATAATTAAATAATTAGTGATGTGATCCATGGATTGAATATAATTGAGCTAGAAATGGGCTAGATCTGGGGTAGAGTTCATATGACAATTCTGTACATAGAAGCTATAAATTAAGAAGTGAACATGACGTTTTAAATTGAGACAATGTATTGGTTGGTTATAAAATGTTATTAAAATGTTAAATCGATTAATGATATAATACTTCAGAATACAACAAATTACTCAATATTATTACCAAAGTATTTCGCAACAGCGAACAAGTACTCAATCTTTGTTGGGTATGTCGTGTAGAAAGAACAAAGGTCGTACAGAATACTGCTGGAAATCCTCTTCTTTTTGGAAGGAGTCTTTCCAACAGCAAGCCGATCCAGATGATAATCTGTAACAACCTGTAGCACGAAAATATTCTTGAACAGAGGGCTTTGGGCAATTCACTCGGGTGGCAAGTACGTCTCACATCCCTTGATACGAGAACCCCCCCTTTAGCAAGAGTTTCCGTCCCTTATGTGATCTACGAGTCGAGCAGTCAGATCCTGTTTACTTCTTAATGTACAGCTATGATTTACTGAATTGACATGTGAACTCTACCCCAGTCCCCAGACCTAGCCCATTTCTGTGTCAATTATATTCAATCCGTGACATCAGGATCCAGCGTGCTAATGGTGCGTTCCATCAGCTTTGGAAGATATGGAACAGTCGAACTATAAGAACGCCCACCAAGATCGGTATCTACAAGGCTGCTGTTATTACTATTCTGTTATATGGAGCTGAAGTGTGGAACACAACAAAGAAGCAGATGAAACGGTTTGAGGTCTTCCATCTGACCTCCCTGAGAAGAATCTTGAAGATGAAGTGGTTCTTCCATGTCTCCAATGAAGAAGTTCTCAGGCGTGCTGGAATTAAGTCTATCGAAACTTTCATCGGTGCGGCTAGACTAAGGTGGTACGGACATGTTGTCAGAATGCCAGAGACGCCTTTCCCCAATTTCTTACTGGATTGGAAACCAAACTATGGAAAGAGACTGAGAGGACGACCCCGCAAAGGCTGGATGGCCTGTGTACTCGAGGATGCGGCTGAATTTACAGGTGTCGATAACATCAGCAGAGATGCAGTAAAACAGTTGGCTCTAAAGCGAGTGGAATGGAGGAACATGTTACGCCGTAGAAGAGATGTGTGTGATGCAGGCCACTCCAACGACTAGGAGGAGACCTCTTCATGTATGTATGGATCACATCACTAATTATACGTCACTAATTAGTGATATGATCTGACCCCTCTTGGGGGCCGGATCAGTTTTCTGACCCTAGGTCTAATTCAAAATTGATCGATTAAATTTACGGAGATTAGTAGACTTAAGGGGGGGGGGGGGGGGTTCACCCTCATTTTTTTGTGAAACTTGGTTTCGAGATAGCAGTTGACCAACAAACTACGACCGGTGACCGAACTTTTGAGGGGGTCCCGGACCCCAACAGCCAAACGGTGCCCGCGGGGCAGCCACGCCCATATTTGGTCCAGATTAGGCCCAATTTAGCCAAATACCCCGAACATGCCCAAAACCCAGATTTTAGGTGCTTTACTTGTAGCTAGTGGTCCCCTAAACTCGTATATGAATTTTCATCAAGATTGGACAAAAAATGACTGAGTTATGAGCCAAAAACCATATGCCCATATTTGGGCATACGCACCAAATTTTGTCGATTTTGGCCCATAAATTGGTCAAATATCAATATTTTTGAATGAAACCAACTTTATTTAGAAGGTAAGCCTATACTACACATTCTCTATGATTATCAGCTCAGTATCTACCTAACTGTGGATTCTGTGTTCAATTAATCGCTAAAAATGAACAAAATCGCTCATATCTCAGTTCGCGATATTTGCGAAACTGATTTCGTTCAAAACAATAGAACTCAATAGGGTTTCAATATTTTTACATGAAATTTTCAGAATCAACGTAGAATCGCATTTCGACCTTAAGTTTTAATATGGAATTTTGAGTTAGGCCTTTAAAAAAATTTGGCGGCCAAATTCTGAAAAATGCCCGGCAAATTTCAGAATTTGGCCGCCAGAGCGTACTATCATGTATTAAGAGATTTTTAATTATGTGATAAATCATTGATGTGGGTAGTTTAGTTTTAGTTACAGTCTAGACTTAAACCTCAGCTGTCTTGGGGAAAAAATAAAAGAAAAAAGTGAAGTAGACTAATACCAGTTACAACAATTAACCCTTCGTTAAATATTCAACATTGCTTATAGAAGTTAATAAAGTGTCACAAATTAAAGTAAGTTATTATATTATCTGCAGGTCAACTGGTCAATGACAAAACTAATTTAAATGGAGACAAGCAATAAGAGCACTATTGTTAATGACACAAACTAATAATAATTATTAAACTACCATCTAATGTTTACAACATGATAAATATTTAATATGTTTGTTGTGTGAACTTACCAGCAATTGTAATATAACGTGTGGGAGTGCTGCAATAAACTTAGAAATAAACATGAACCCCAACTTCATAACAACAATTCCAAAAATACGATAATTGTTTGCTGGTTAATTATAAACAACGGCACTCATGAAAGCACAACACCACGGTTGTCACACTTCAATGCGTCCTGTTCGTGTGGCATTATTTGAATTTCCTATGCCACAATACCATACTTCATGCGGTATATCGTATATGATTATCTTAAATAAATAATTGAATTGCTGCGTCCTGCTCTGACATACGCTATTGGAGGTCGGCAATTCGTTGATTAATAAACATCAAACAACGTGTATCACGGCGAATACTAAACTCAAATGCGTTCTGTCCTTGTGGCATTATTTCTTATACCACTAACCACACTACAACTCATGCGGTCTTGTAACATGACTTACGAAAGTAAATAATTAGATTGCCGTACCCTAATGATATGTAACGGTATTGGAAGTCGGAAAATCCGTACATTAATTGTAGTTCTAGCTGTTAACAGATAGAGTACGAGAGTACGAGATTTAGTATAATTATTGGTTTTTTGTTTTATGGACTCAGTAAAGCAAAAACAAACAAAAAACAGCATAGCACCACCACCTCTGATAACGCCATTACTCCAAATTACAAGCCTTAGTAAATAAAGATTACGAACTTATAATTATATTCTTATATTGAATTCTTGTAGCCGTAGAAAGTAAATGGTTCGCTGTAGAAGGTTAGCCAAATGACAATAGGGACCAACACTCTCATTAACACTAGTTAATTTTACACCTCATAGAAGAGACCATTGATAAACTATCATCGATAAGAAACAACACCGTTCACACCACAAACCATAACCCTCAACAAAGCTAAAAGATAGTAGAAACTAGAAAGGGTTGTTTAATAACACAAAGATAACTAACACTAATTATCGGGGACAGTATAAGGCTCAACATGGTGCCACGTTACCTTAGCCATCTTCAGATTAACCAACCCATTACCTAATTATATAACTAACTAATTGTTTAATTAACTAATTGACTGATTAACTAATTGACTGATTAACCTCAGTACTCGGAAGTGCAAGCTCGATCAGTTGGCTGCCTTGAAACCTTTATCTCTCTGACTCTGAACCAGCGACACTACCAAACCTCTATTGGGGAGAGCTTTCAGAGTTTGTTAAGTCCGGAGATAGATAGCTGCCCATTTACTGTGGACGACTTTAGGAAGGTTTGTGGAAATATTAGTAAAGTAAAGTTTACCAAGTTAAGAATAGAAATTTGCAGCAATATTTTGTCTTCTAAACTTCTTAATAAGTTAATTATGAAATTATGAACATACTTAACTAATCATGTAACTCTTTTAGACAATCTCTATTATTTAGCTTCAGACTTTATTGTCCTCGTACTATTATGATTCAATTAAAGTTTAAGTACAATTAATGATAACCATTAACAGCTCACTTAAACTATGTAACAATTAGTCACTAATTGTTAAATAGTTTAAGTAACACCACTTATTGTAATTATTGGTCTACAATAAGATACCTCCTCCAGGACCCAGCCGTTATACTTGCTAAAAGGGACGCAGTGTGGTGGAGGAAAACAGTACTTAACGTTCAGCCGCTCATTCACAGAATGATATCAACTCTATCATCAGAAAAGTTAGTTTAAATGACCAATAATTGAACGATAATTGAATGACCAATATTTGATAGATATTCACTAATTTCTGTCATGTTTGGTGATTTATTTTGTTATACGTCATACAGTTTACGTAACTGTTCTAATTTTATAGAGGGTGTGTAAGGATAGCAGTTGCCAAGTTTCTCCGTACTTGTATACGAGATAGTATGAGACCTTTACACCTCTGCATGGATAACATCATTGGAATGTTGCTCTGCATTCTTGACGACGATGATGAAGAGGTAACTGCTGACAAACATTTTTTAAACCAAAAATATTAATAAAATTAAAATCAAATATAAATAAAAAGATAAAATGAACCCGGTTCACCTAATAATAATCATTTATTATAATCATTTATTATGATGATTTATTATAATGATAATTCGTCATAATCATTAATCGTTTACTATAATAATCGTTTATTTATTTATATAATCATGATAATATTTAAGCAAGTAAGGGAATCGATTAGCTTTGTTAGGGACATCGATATTCGAGGAATAATTATTGAGGCAAAAGAGAACTCAAACTTTTAAACAAACGTATCTCACGTTTCCTTTTGAATAATAAAACAACTAAAATAAGTTTATTATGAAAATAATGTTAGCCACAGTTTTTGTTCGTGATAATATGGTGGCTGGTAAAAACAAAGGCTCCACACGAAGAACATTTAGACAAACAAAAAGACTTAATAAGTAGGTCTATTCGAATATTCGAAGCACACACGTATAGGTTGGCTCTTGATATTGATTTAGTAGCTAGTATGGGAGGAGGGGGGTGGCAACCTCATGCTCATTTATTTCTCAACATTTGGTCAAATGAACATGGGCATCGATGTCGAACTATTTTAGTAACATATTTGACCAAAAGTTCAGCAATGGAAGGGGAGTTTTTTTAACATACATATATAAATTATGTATTGTTATTGATGGAAATATTTTAAACGGGCATATCCTGTCCAAACCCAGGATGCACTACATGAATAATTCGTTGTAACTTTGTTTGAAAAGCATTAATATTTAATATAGGTGATACTCTCACAGTTTATATGTTTCAAGATCTCCCCTTCCATATAACTGATACGAGTCCAGGTTGTTTTGTCTGAGAAACTTTCAAATAATATTTGTTAATCGACTTTAAAATAATATGCTCTTATATACTATTCTTTGTCTAAATTGGGAGAGAGCGTATCGCAATACCGTGTGATTAGTGATTATCTGTTTATGTGCTTATGAGACAAGGACAAAAGGAAATCGTGGCACGTGCGGAATCGCGATTTTTGACGTTTGCAGCGACAAATTGCGATTTTCTCAGATCCTCGCGACAAATCGCGATTATTTCATATCAGTTCTCCAGGAAAAATTACGAATTTTCCTTTAAATCAGAGTGCCAAGTATATGGAACCAATCACATCCACAGCCTTCCGAATGTATGTACGGACTTCAGAAGCTCATAACAATCAGGGTAGCATGAAACATGTATGAACATACATAATGAAGAAGAGTAGTTTCCATAAGTAGACATAAAGTTAACCACTAGACACCCCAATTAATGTTTGTAAAACTGCAAACATTCAGAAAACGATATCTAGAGGCATGAGGCCCTCTTTTGAATATGGACAAAGGCAAAGATGAGGAAATAACATACTACGTATGTGATGTAAAATGTGTTAGGCATAAGGTTAGTTAGCAGTTAATCTGTTAAAGTGTTAAGTGAGATTTGGAACAATGAGAACATTGACCAATTGTTAAGACGATTAATCTATATTATAACATACTTTTGCGAACACACTATAGACAACAACTCATGAGGGTAAAGGAAATATTTCTACAAACATAATGATAATATGCGTAATCGGCGTGAGGTCACGTGATTTCGCAGATTACATTTTCCTCTAGAATAATGCCAAGTGGAGAGCAATTTGTAACAGTTTTGAATTTAGTAGTGCATTGCTTAAACATGTGTAGATCAACGGGAAAATATCGACATTAGCGATGCCTGCTACAGTATCCACTCGTGTAGAAATTATATAGAAAATGGTCTGAAATGTTGGATTTCGTTCAAAAAATTCTTGCAAAAAATTACGAAACGGCGCATTCGGCGTATAAACAGGTTCACGCAGTGTACGCCGTTTGAAAACGACGGCGGCGGCGTGGCCGGAAAATCATCGGCGGCGGCGGCGTGCAGCACTGAGGACTACTTGTTCCAGAACCACGTGCCTAAGATTAAGAACAACTTGTTAACTTGAAGAACCGTGGAAATTTCTGCGAATTCGCCGCGATTTTCGAGATTTTCGCCGCGATTTCGCCTAGTTTGGCTTGTCGCGGCGACGCGATTTTTGGCCTAAATAATCGCGATTTTCTTTTGTTCTTGTTATGAGAAGAAAGGAGATACGGAATCTTTACTTTATTTAAACTATAAAGCCTGTTTGATTGTGAAACAATTGCCATTAGATGCATCATATCTTAGGTTGATAACGTGGAAAATCAAACTTATAGGCTTAGCCATCAGCTAATATCGCTGGTCAAACAAAACAAAATCAAAAGGCTGCCGCATTTCTTTAAATCATTAGAGATCAATTTTTTTCGAGAGAAAAAAAATGTAAATCTGTGCGTATATAATTATATATTTATTATTATCTTAGAAACAAAAAAATTATCCAGTTGTAAAACCATCCTAAAACTATTGGTAACGGACACAAAATTACATAAAATAGAAGTGCACGCCCGTGCGGCGTGCGCTTAACTCAAGAATCAGACAATGAATATGGCCTGGTGATTACGGGAAATTAGGGGTCGTTCACATATTACGTAATCATCCAAGGGGGAGGGGCTAGTATAGTACTTAAGTAGTATTATAGTAGTAAATTTATAGTAGTATTATAGTAGTATTATAGCAGTTCTGGTTGTGCTAGAAAAAAGAATACTTAGGATTATGATTAAAAAGTTCAGTTAGTTCACTCCAATATCCTCTGTTTCATAGACTACTGCAACTCAGTCTATTATGGTATAACAGAAAAGAATCTCCATAAGCTACAAAAGATACAGAACAATGCTGCTAGATTTATCTTTGGTCTTTACGGAAAAAAGATACGTGAACCTATCATGCCTTACCTCAAAAAGCTCCACTTTCTGCCTGTTCGGTTCAGAATTAAGTTCAAAATATCACTTCTGGTCTTCAAGTGTCTTAATAACATAGCCCCTCAGTACTTACAAGGACACGTCAATCTAAGGGAAGTACGAAGACGAAGTTCCAGACTAGATGATGACTTTTATTTGTTGAAAGTTCCTCCTGCTCCTCATTTCAGACGAACAGATGCTGCATTTATGTTTTGTGGACCAAAAATTTGGAATGAACTACCCTACTCAGTGAGATCATTATCATCTGTAGAATGTTTTAAAAATGCCCTAAAGACGTTTTATTTCCAACTAGCTTTTGATAATATTTCTAATATTTGTCCATAATGTCTGAACTGATATGAAAGTGCATAATTTTGGTAACTTCATACAAATATTTGTTCATAAAATCTGAACTGTTTAAAAAGTCCATAATCTTGCTATTTCAACACTAAGTCTCGCTTGAATGACTTTAATGTACATCTTTGTTGGGTATATTTTAATGTCGAAGCGTGTAATAAATGTTAGAATTTATTTATTTATTATTTATTAAAGTTTAAATTATAATTCAAGAGAAAGGGAACATAGTTCAAGATAATATCTACGTATATTATATTAGATCCATTACAAAATGACTAGATTCCGGACCTACCTTTCAGAGGTAGTGGGTACAATTCTATATGCTGTCTACTGACGGGAAGTTTCTAGCTAAAAAGGGGTTTACAGGGTCTAAACAGGAATTTGGTTGTTATTTAGATTAGCCAGGTGGCTTAACAACTGAAAGTATTCGCACAAAAGTTGTCGAAAATAAATTGTGGCTATAAAATTTATAAGTTATTAGGTATGTGGCAGTGTTAGACAATTAATAACCTATAAATTTTACCCATTTGAATGTCTTCGCATGTCAAAGTTTGACGTTATTTATTTGTTTTAGGGAAAAAATGTGACTTGGGCGTTGTTTTTAACTATCATATTAATGCTTTTCATACGTTAAGTTACCACAAAGTCTTCAAGTTATGTATCCTGGGTTAGGACATGTTCTAAATTTATTTATATTTTATTATAATATTTGAATGTCATCAAATTATCAACATTCCAAAGTAAAAGAGCAGTTCCAGAACAATCATCCTAAACTTATACTGTGGCACGTGCGTAATATGTTAATATATCGTAATATTTCGCACGAAGCAAGATCTCTGCTTCCTGATTTGAATGAAGGAATCATACTACTATAACTAGCAATAACAGCTGGTAACTACCAAATTTATTAGTTGGTTTTGATTTGTTGTATCTAAAAATGTCTCATCGCTATCAGGTGAGTGAGATAGCAAAAGAAGGTCTGACAATAGTGTCTAAAGATAATGGATTGACACTGGTTTCCATAGTAACAGATGCACTTCAGGTAACTACTGAGTTAAGCAGGAAAATGTACAGAGTTACTAATATCAGCTGGCTTTTTAGAAAGCCAGCTTTTCTCACCGAAAGTAATCATTATTAATTTAACTATAACGGATAATCGACTTTCTGCATTTTTATTTAAGGAATTCCAGACATTACTAAACTCAAGACAAAGGAACGTTATTTGATTTATAATTTCAACTTAATACCAGGATATTACTCTGAAATTACCGACGATAGTGCTTGCGTCATGTGAAGATAAAATGATTGTCCTGAAGCAACTCAGAAATCTGGTGTGTCTTCTTGGTGAAAATGTTCACGTGGTCCTTAACTCAGAGTCCCATTGGATTTATATTGAACAGGTTCGTTTTATTTTTCCATTATTAACGTTAGAGATGTCAGTCGATCATGATCACATGGTCAGATCTGATTTGAAGTTCTTTCAATAAAGACTAACTTTCAAAACCGCTAAAGTGTGACTTTAATTCCGCTAAAGTGTGACTTTATTCCGGTTCAAGTAAGACTATATTCCCATTAAATTATGATTACATTTTCCCTGTAGATGTTTATGAAGATGTTGGAGATAGACCCACAAGAGATACGGATAGAAGACCTGTCTGTACTGTATCCGGAATACAGTGCCGTCAGTATCTCTGATACCAAGTGAGATTTTGTGACGGTTTTTCTGTCCTCATTTAAGTTCTTTGTAACGTCAAGTTTTAATCATTGGCTGTTTGAATAATATGATCATTTTTTTAGACATTACAAACGTTTCCATTTTCTAGTTACTTCTGCTTTCGGAAGCTTGTGATAAGTAACATGTCTGTTCTCAGCTGTAAAGACACAATAAAAGCAGACCTAAAGAAATCCACACGAACGATATTTGCGTTCAAGGAGATCAGATTTCAAAATGTAGAGAACAAGGGCCTGCTCAACTTGATTCTAGATATTGTTAACGTTATGGGATACCTTGGCAACATAGATGCTCTCGTCAATTCTTTCATGGTTAGAAGTTCTCTCTATTTGTATAAAATATGCTGGACAGCGGGCAAATTGAAATCGGTAGATGTTTCTAAATGAATTTTACCTTAAGTTTTCTGAATAGAATGATTTAGATGACGGAGTCATAACTCATAAGTAGAACAAATAGTGAAAGTAGGTAATGAAAAGTAGTGAAAAGCAGTGAAAAGTTGTAGTACACGGTAACAACTTATTCTGTCCACAGGAGAAGTTCCTAAAGTCAAAAGGACGGAAGGTACAATCCCTTATAATAGTATCAGATCTGTTGTGGGGAGCTAAGGGTCACGTGTCCCAGCGTGCCAAGTCGCTCTGTCCTACTGGTAATATATCTGTATATTAGCTAAGTAATTAGTTGGTTAATTAAAAAGCAACCTTTCGACAACAAAATATAGAAGTATATCTTACTATCTTACTATCTTACTATATGGATGGATCCGTACCATTTTACTGACACCACGGCATCAACTTTAACGCGACTTTCCGCAAAAACCGTAAAAGATATACTACTGAAACTTTTTCACTGGGTCAAATGCTTTAATGGCCTCCAAATCAGCATGAAAAAATAAAAAATTGGCCAAGAAATAGGAGTTTTACAGCCCAAAATTATACGGGTTCCTGCTAGTATTATATATAAAGCGCTCAGACGATTATATACATAATACATATATATAATAATATAATAATTTGTGGTTTATCCACTGGGCTTAGAGTTTGTGTTTAAGCTACCAAATTTTATTATTTTTATTATTATATATATAATTGTGGGTGAGATCTTGAAATATCAAATACCCCTAATTTGCCCAGCTAAAGTGAACGCAGAGCCGCTGGTTATAGACACGGCAGAGGAAGTTCTTCATACTTTACTGGACAGTCCTCTTTTCAATGATTCTCAGGTGAGACAATAACCTGATACTTTATTAATTAATTTACGTACTATAAAAGTAAATACGATACACTTGCTATGCTCTATCATTGAGGAAGTGCAATTGAAAAGAAATCCGCCTGCTAAACCAAAAAGTCACCCTGATCACAGCGACTACAGCAAGTGCTTTCCACGTCTTGTTCCTTTCGGGGCAAAATCCCCAAAATTTGAGAGATATTAATAAGTTAAACAATATTAATAAGTTAAACAATATTAATAAGTTAAACAATATTAATAAGTTAAACAATATTAATAAGTTAAACAATATAATTAATAAGTTAAACAATTTAAATTTTTGATAATTGATAAATTAAACTTACAAGAATAAATTGCTCTAAATTTATGCTCATCTTATTGCTTTAAAAAATTAAAACGACATAAATTCGATTTCCTAATTTCTTAAGAAATTTAACAAATTCTAACCATAGTTATCATGATCTAACCAAAGCATTGTTAATAGGAACCTAACAGATCTGTAAAAGAAATCAGACAAGAGAAGTTGCTGCACAGTTTAATGCTGTACTGTATGAGGGGATGCTTTAGAGTCCTAGGTAAATAGAACAACTACATGATTACAATATTATTAACTCTTGTAAAATTGTAATGATAGCTCATTGGAGGGATGATTGGATGTTTGATTAACATAAATTGAAATGTTGAAATCTGTTAGGAAAATACGCACACAGAGATCTGATCAGAGCTCTGTACCCAGTACTCAACAAACTGGGCTCAACCACTCCGCTTGTTAGCGAGGCTGCTTTCGTTACTGTTCAGGTACTGATTCTAACAAACAACCACTGTCTTTAAACCCATAATTTAACGTTATTTTGATTAAGAATTTTACATTTTTTCATTAATTAATTTGCACTGATGTTTGGGCCATCCCAAAACATATTGGCAACGACTCAATCATACTTGCCTTGAACAGCAACTCATTTGGTCCGTGTTAAAAATATTCAAAGTCTCAAAGAAATAACTTTGCAGGGTCTATGTCGTGAGTTCAACAGTCCGAACATTGGTTTCTTCTTGAAACAAAACGCTGACTACGTTATTAACACGGCGTGCTTGAATATGAGATATCTTGATCTCTATCCAAGTACAACTAGAGTTCTACAGGTATTTCTTCACTTGTAATCTTTTATAGATACGCTTATTTTATAGATACGCTTATCTTCGCTTGTAATATTTTATAGATACGCTTGTATTGCGCCAAACTGTTAATTATTTATAGAATAGACATAATCGTGTTTAGGTTTATTGAGTATAGTATTATATACTGTGTCTCAGTTTGAGGTGTTGTCACTATATTGATTTACCAAGTTTAAGATATTTAAAACTGAATAATGTATTATAAACTAAAAGCTTAACATAAAACTATTTATAGTTTTATGTCTATGACTTAATGACTATCTGTTATAACAGACAGTTTTCTAAAGCTGATTGAGTCGTGTATTATTATTGAGTCTCATGATTTGATGTTTCTTTCATTCAAATTTCTGATTGTTTCTGAATAGACTTAGTGAAGACAGATTATAATGGAAATAAATAGCTGAATAACTTATCGGCATTTCTACTTCATACTCATATTCTCAAATTTTATTTGTTACAATATAGTCGTGTTGAAAGTATTAAAATTTCTCAAGCCATTTTGTTCCAGGTTCTGATAAAACATTCCTCAAAAGAAGCTCTCCCACCTCTTCAGGACTGCTTACATGAAATAACAGCTTGTATAGCTGTACACCAGGTACCATTTACTGTTTATAATGTTATTTTACTTATTATTTACTTATTATTTATTTATTCGTTATTTATTTATCTTAGTTTTACACTGAGAATAGTATTCATTTTATTTATAACTTTCAAACAGACAAATTACAGCAACATGAATTTAACAAAAATTCGTCAATGGTAATTACCATAGAAAATAACTTTTCTCTAAACATTAACGTTAAGTGTATTAATATAAAACATTGAAATCCACTGAGTTTATTTGAACCGCAGCATTATTAAATTAGTTGTGGGTCTTTCAGTAAATATCAGTAGAACTCAGTGTTCTTGGTAGAAATATTCTTCACAAAGAAATTTTGCACAACACAAACAAAAAAATGAAATACATATATTTTTTATAAGCGTTACAAAGTCAACGACGTTTTTGTCCAACTAAAAGGTTCATGTGCATGTGTGAACAATCATCAGGGATATGCAACTTTCAGTTGGACAATAACGTCGTTTACTTTTTAACGCTTATAAAAAGCTCCTATTTGTTAGTAGAGAACTTTGTCGAACACACGAGAAACGAACACGTTTGTATATTTTTTCATATACAACTATTTTAAATACATTTAAAATGGGTTCTTGTCATTGATCTCACGAACTTGGTCACGTGTAAGCCTGACTAGATTCCTAGATTGGACATATTCTGCCAAAATTGTGTGATGTAGAGCTAATCTTTAGCATCGATGGGATCTTGAAGTCCGGAACCTTTTCAAAACAGCAACATTTTTTTCCAGCAGAGTTTTTTTCTCTATTCAGAATTCACGATTGACACTTTGACATCGTTAGAAATGATTTTATCTTCCTCAACAAAGCCTCGGCCAGCCCTTAATGCACGTATCTTTGACGACAACGCTAAAATCCATGCAATGAACAAGCTGACAAGAAAGCCTTGTCCTATATTGGCACTAACCAACATAACGATGAGTGGAGTTTTCACTTGGCACTGTCTTGTCTCTACCTCCTGTCTCACACACTTGTCAGGGCGAGTGTCCTCGTTTCTACAGGTGACACTGGACCTGTTCTTCCTGACACCATACCCAGGAGTACAGGTGGTAAGTATGGTTTGTCCGGGCAAGAAGAAGGGAGTGTCACCTTGTACTTCAGAGTGAGCTGCCTTTAACTTGTTTCGTTGGCATAGAGACAGGTGCTCCTCCCGCTTCAAGATACTCACAGTACCTAAAGAGACATCCGCGTGGGAAGACTCTGGATAAAGGAGCCAACCGACGTGTGTTATTGAAAAGAAGCAGGCGTTGTCACTTTCTTCCATATCCGCCATGTTTGCTAGCGCATGAATTGTTCCACTGTTGATTTGAAAGAGCTGATTTTCATTGCCGTCTTCACAGGAAACTACAGAAATCAACTTCATGCGGTTTTCGCCGTCCATTGCAATTGTGGCTGCAACGCAGAGGTTTAGAGAATCTGCTTGGAGAATTTTGAATCTGAGAGTTTTATTAGGCGGCGACGGCCGCATCTCAATTTTCCACGGAGTAGCATATGCGCAATCCTTCCACTTCAAATCCTTCAGCTTCCCGAATCCTAGACACAGTGTGCTCCGAACATCCTTGATCAAGACACCCTGACTTACCTCTGAGATACTTCCAATTGTTCTACATGGTACTGAAGGACTTCGCTCAAAATTCTTCAAGCAATTGATGTCTCCAACGACAGGGAAATCGTATGCATCTTCTTGGAATGAATCCCATGGGAATCCGGAATAGAGGCTGCAAGTTGATGTTTGAGATTGGAAGACAAACGTAGCACAGTTTTTGTGGTACCAACAGTACATCTTGCAAGCACTTACGCTCCCCACAGAAAAAATAGCAATCGTTTGTTCCAAAGCAAAGAAACAAGATCCACTCCTAGAACATGGATGAGTTTCATAGCAGAGAACAGAGTTTACAGTGTGGTTGGCAACTTTGGGGCTTATCGGCTTCGTGGATACAGCGTTGTAGGGCTGGGTGAGATTTAATTCTGCAAAAACTGTGGAGATTATCACAACTACTCTAATGACCAACATACTCCCCCTCTACCGTGAACTTAGCTGCAGATATAAGTAATCTGTTAAACTGATAAACTTAAGGACAGTCCATTCACAGTTCAAACGCTTCTAGTTGCAAATTTTGATGAATTAGTTCTGATATATACTGTAAACTGTAAACTCAAGATGTTTTTTGCGAATACAGATATCCTGGACTAAATAAAGGCAGCAAACATTAATTGAAATCTAAAGTAAAACCAATAATATTCAAAATAATGTCAAGAATAGAAAGATATCTTGGTCTTGATTGGAAAATTTGATTCACTAAAATCAAAACCACTCAGAAATGACTTAAAGTGTTGGTCGAGCCGAATATATATTATAAATATTAACAAAAGATTTTTCCACGAAGAAGGGCTTTTCCTCGAATACACGCTAAGAGATCCTTAGATCATTTTAGATTTTAGAGTTATAAATAAAAAAAAGCAGCTTGAGTCAATTTGTCACAAATGAATGATATTTATAACACTTGCGGCGTTTAGAATGAACACAATGAACAAACGTCATTGAAGCATTGCAAGGAGGTGCCTGTTTTTTGCAGCGAAATGCGAATTCTTAAATAGACTTAAAAGCATTACAAAATATATAGATTAGTTCTTATTAATGCTTTTCATGTTACAACAAAGTCTTCATGTTATGTATGCCGTACGGGGGGGGGGGGGGGGGGGGGGGGGGGGTCATACACATAGTACCGTACGTGACGTTGGGTGGGTGGGTCATAACTCATATTTTCATTCAAAAACAGAGTTAGTACATGGTTCATTTCCCAGAAAAATAGTTAGTACAACCCCAAAAATCTATCTCTATTATCTAATTCGACTACATTGAAAACAAAACCCCTACTAAATAGTGGGTATAATTTGCCCATTTCCCAATGTTTAATGAGCTGTTTAAAGCAATTTATGGGTGGTATCTTATTTTATATACCAAGACACAGCTAGTACCGTGATTTCTCAACAGTTAGTACCACAAAAGCCGGCAAAAGCCGCGAAGGGGGTGGGTGGGTCTTTTGACAAAATTCCAAAATTCCACTTAGCCGATGTCACGTACAGAACTTAGTACCTGATCTGTTTAAAGCAATTTATGGGTGGTATCTTATTTTATATACCAAGACACAGCTAGTACCGTGATTTCTCAACAGTTAGTACCACAAAAGCCGGCAAAAGCCGCGAAGGGGGGTGGGTGGGTCTTTTGACAAAATTCCAAAATTCCACTTAGCCGACGCTAACGTACAGAACTTAGTACCTGATCCCCCCGCCCCCCCCCCCCCCCCCCCCCCCCCCCCCCCCCCCCCCCCCCGTTATGTAGCATGGGATTGGACACTCAGAAAGGCGCCAGATTGTCGGATAATCTGCGAGGAAATGTTGGATTTTGAGGAAATTTGTCTGTACTACATCAGCTTATTCCGTCCAATTTTTATAGCTCATTTTAAAATCTATGATCATTGATCATGTATAATTAGCTACCTTACTCGGGATTATTACGACGGGTTTATTAACGACCGGTTAAAATAAATTGCTCAAAACCCACCACATTTTCCCGGTCGCCATTTTACCGGTGTCCAACCTTTCAATTTTAGATTCAAAAATGTTGTCTCAGATGTAAATTTCCTTATTAGAGATATGCAAGTTTAGAAATTTTCGCATTGCTAAAACTTGTGAAACAAGTCGAATTATCAATAATTGTTGAAAGTAGACAGAAATAATGACTCGTGGTTAATCAAACTAGATGGAAAATAATTTTTAACATTAGAAGCGAAAGAATGCATCTTCGAAAGAATGCATCGTTCACATTGTTTAGAATTATGAATAAATTACTGATGAAACTGATTCATGTTATTGACAGTTTTAGTTAATTCAAGTTTTAATTTAGCTGTTACTTTTACTTTGAGTCCTATTTCATTATGTAGAGACTAGATAGTCAATACCTAAGAAATTAAAAATTTGCCTATTTAAATCAACTTTGACAATAAGGATATATGACAAGAATTGGGCAAAAAGGTGAATTTTTTGCAATTTTAGCCAAATGAAGTCGAAAAACCTACAACAAGTGTCCCAATAGTCTTCTTTAGTGAATATAAGCTGAGACGGCGGGTTTATTAACGACCGGTGAAAATGTGGTTCGGGAAAAATATGGCGAAATTACCCTAAACCCGCCACTTTATCCCGGTCATAATAATCCCGAGTAAGGTATGTGATATGTAACCTCATATTGACGCTGTTATCAATCTACCTTTTTGTTCGTATTGATAATTGATCAAAGGGACAGTTCCAATATTCCGTATTATTACAACCTGTTCCTGACCATACATTTTTCTTGTACGATTTTCAAGCTTTTTTCGAGTATGAGTGGTCATGGTGTGCCTTATAATATGGAAAACACTGAGTTATCTGCCTACCTAGCTCATAGGCTTCCTCAAACCTGTACACCCGCTAGCTGAATGCTTTATTCAATGAAATGTAAAATTGTTTATGTTATAGTTTCTTGTCATCATCTATCTATCTATGATCTAGCTCCGTAATATAAATTGAATGGATTTTTATTTGCCGATAACGATAAAGGTTTCATTTAAGTATTTCCTAAACGATACTTTCTACCGCATCGAAAAATATCAATCACAACTAAAGTTATGAATAGTGATATCGTGAGCGTAAATGTGAGCTAGTTATGAGTTATGACGTATGACGTTATTAAAGCCTAAATCAAAATTCTAAGAATGTTATATCCTATTCCTATCCTTTTTTACAACCCTGCTAAAAATGGCGAGGTTTCAACTCCATTTGCGAGCCGAAATTGGTGTCAACAGAGGGTCATTTTTTGGTCGATTTGCCGGGGGGATTTCGTCAAGTTTAAAAAGTTAAAATATAATTATATAGATAAGTCGCATAGTTGAAATTTTTTCTTTTAATTAGCTAGTTAATTATAAATAATTAGCTAGTTAATCATGAATAATTTTACAGAGAGACGAACACACGATACCACTGTTCAAACTGCTGAAAATCTTCATGTTGAAATTAGAGGACTGGTTTCCTGACGTGGAGTACACTAAAGATGAACTCTACAGGTAAGTTTATATCTAGATACTACCTAGACAGTCCATATTATGTAGATACTATCTAGATTCTAGATAGTATCTACATACTGTCTAAACACTACAAGTCAGTTTTCTACAGAATATCTAGATATTATCTTGAAAGTATCCAGATAATATCATGCCCCAGACAATGTTAATTTTCTTCCCAAATGAATGAATTAAATATAAAGTTTTCAGCAGTTCACTAATCACATAATTAAATCATATAACTAATCACATAATTAAATCATATAACTAATCACATAATTAATGAAATATGTTTAGTATAAAAGAGCTGGGTTTGCTGCGAGATGATATCAGAGTTCAATTGGACACACTAACTCCTAACGAGTTCAACAAGGCTTTTGTTCAGTACTTCAATCTAAATGTAAGTAAATACTTAAATAATTTGTTATTTAATGTAAATAAATGCTTAAATAATCTTAATGTAAGTCCCAATTATTAACTTGTTCGTTAATTGATTGTTTAATTACATCATCAGAACGAAGACGAACAGAACGTTTTTACTGGAGAAGGTGAAGAAGACGATGAGAAGAAGTTACCACTTCATTTGAGAACTTGTAAAACTATAACAGAGGTTAGATACTTTCCTCCGATCCCACTCTTTCCTTTTTCTAACACTCTTCTTTTCACGACCTTTTATTTGTTATTAAGTTGAATATATGAAATACTAAACGTTAATAATTTACTCCGTAGTTTTCTGTATAATTTCTTTTCACTTATACTTGTTTACCTCAAAAAGCCAGTACTTTCCATTCTTATCCAGGAGTAAGCCATATGAGTGATAATATACCACTCTTACATCATGATTATTGCCCAAATCTAACAATACACTCCTCCCAGGTTGCAATACAAAACCTGACCTGCACCCAAGCAGACTGCCGAGTATCCCTCCTCCAGACTATATGCACGGCACTGCGCATCCTCTCAAAAACTGAAGACGAGTTATTGCCACTGGTGCATAAGGTGTGGTGGCACCTGGAAAAACGGCTTCTCAGTGACTACGTGAGTTATTTTTATTGTTTTCGGAACTGGAGTTTGAGTAATTTATATTTTCTGCCAACTACTCAATACTCATTTTCTTCACTTGTTTTACCAACTATTTGTAAATTACTATTGTCGGGTTTTCTCTAGATGTGAGTGGAGATATTTCTGTTTTCTTTTATTTTCTGCATTCCAATACGTTGCCACTCCTAGGACTTTCACGTGAAGTTGGAAGCACTGAAAGTGTTACAAACTATAGCTAAAGTATCCGGCTCCTTCATCAAACAAAGAGTCTCTAAAGACCTCCTTCCTAGCCTCCTCAGTTCACTCGAACCAGGTATTTTTAGAAACTTCTCTTTCAAACATGTGTATATATTTAATGGTTCTTTAATATTTTTAAAACGAAGTTGACTTTTAAGTTCTATAAGATTACGCTTTTCATGATGTCAATTCTATGATCTACTCTGAAATTACAATACCACACATTTTACTAACATTCTGCTCAGATAAAGTAATAGTGATACCAAAGCCCAAAGAAATCCCCCCTTTAAAAAAGCCCATATCATTCGAGGAACTCAAACGAATGACAATAAAACATGCCCAAGAAACAAAATCAGAGGTTTGTACATTCTTCTACAGTTCACATTCTCGTCCTAAAACGCTGAAATGTAGTCAGCTGATTTTTAAATACCTTAAATATTTGTATGGTTTTCTGTAAAACATGTTTCTCGTTTTCAGGTGCTGTTAACCCCAAGATCAGTGCAATTCAAAGTTCAACAGCGCGTTCTGAAAACGTTGGCAGTTTTAACAACATACCTCAAATTCCACGACCGGGACTTGTATAGAATTATTGGTGCCAGCTACAAATACCTTCACAAGTATGTACAAATATTTATTGAGCATGAACCACTGAAGTTTGCTTAGCAAATGTGTGCTTCGTTGGTAGAGATCGTAATGAACACTGATGACAAATACTACACGGTTTTAATGTTTTTTGTCCCCTGCGGGACATCAATCTTCAGTAAAATACGCTTGTTCGGGCGTTTATACCAGTCGGTTTTGAACAAAGTACTTAACTAACATTATCTACTAATTTCAGAGATATGCCGAACGAAATGCAGAGATACGCACTATACCTGTATCGTGCGTTAGTTGGTGTCAATCCAGATCTCATGTGGGTGGTATTCCACTCTCTCGGAGGTGAGAAAACAGTTCAATCTAATAAGCTTGTTCAATATTCAGTAATCTTACAGACACAACAACAACTTGGGTAGTCCTGCTGGGACGGTCCATGTTAAATTTATTAGTCACGTTGCGCGCGAAAACAAATCGATGACTAAAGCGCTGCCGCTAGCAACAGGGCACGTACGGTTTTATGCATACGGCGTTCCGCGTTGGTTGTTTTGCTCCATATTAGTACATTCTCGGTTCTTTTATGGCCTCTTGCCAAGTTTAGCCATAATTCGATTTGGATCATCAGGCAATACCCTTTCCGGACCAAACGTATGTTAAATGATAAGCCACTGGAATGGTAGTGTTTTCTTCTTGTTAAACGTAGTTCAAGTTCTAACATACAACTTCTATTGCAAATTTGCAATTGGTAACCTAAAACTGCAAACAGACGAAATTAAAAAGCTAACATTAATTTTCATCCAGGTATTCAGACTCCAATTCACGATCAAACTCCCATGACGCTCTCACTCTTTCCAAAACCTCCTCCCCTTCAAACGGCGGGGTACAAGAAAACATGCTCTGAGTGCCTTTACGGTCTCAGAACTTTGAATTGGTAGAGAACAAGAACGAGAAAATTTGAGGAACTAGCCGTTAACTTAATACATATCATGTTTTTTAAAGATTAAGGGGTTTTCCTTCATTTTCAAGATCTCCATAAAATTACAATGTGCTTTGTAATAACTTTATGAAATACATTTTCTTGCACTAAGTTGATGTGAAATATATGTTTGTGTGGGGGGGTACCAATGGCATAAATGGCATAATGGAGAATTGGCCAATAAAAATTTCCATTTATGCCATAAAACGTATGCCATTTATGCCATTTTTGATATAATACATTTCTATTTTCTTTATTTGTCATATGAATCTTTAACGATCATTCCAAGCGGTATAAAGCATAAAACATGTCTCTTATTCAAGTACTAATAATAATTTGCGAATTTAAAGTCAAATATGAAGACCTAAATTCATGGCATAAATGGAGAATTGGCCAATAACAATTTCCATTTATGCCAAAAAACGTATGCCATTTATGCGATTGGTACCCCCCCGTTTGTGTCCAATGATCCCCTGGAAAATGTTATTCACAAAGTTTTAAAAAGTTTCTTTATTTTGTTTCTGTGGCATTTTAATGGCCATACCATTTAAAAGGGCGGTTTAATGGGACACGATTGTTCCAGGCGCCTGGGGAAAAATTTCAAGCTACAGCAGGGTGTCATAATGGTTATATTGTATATCACGACGTGGTTGTGTCACGTCGTGACTCGTGACCTCAATTGTCAATGTCGTTTCACTAAGTTTCACTAGTATAGTTATCTTGAGCATTGTTAATGGTCTGGCCCGGCGCGCGCTACTTCGTAGCACGTGCCATCGTGAAGAAAGCGGCGCGCGCTACTTCGAATAAATTTAGACGAGTAACATCCGTCAACTAGTTATCCAGAATTCAGTTCAGTCTAAAAACGAATTTCGAAAGAAGGTAAATTTCGTCGATAATAACTATTGAAAGAGAAAATTTGTATTATTCGTGATTTGATTTGAAGCCTTTGGCTGCTTCCCCTGAATTCCGGGATGAGTCCGCTCGACTATATGAACTTTATTTCATTAGTTAGGGGAGAAAGAGAGTAGTTGTGCAGTATGGTGTAACCCCCCCCCCCCCCCCCCCCCCCCCCCCCCGGGCAATTGTTGTTTGAATGTGGGACAATTTGGAAAAGCTTAACTACGGTAGAGCTGAGCAGGGAGTCAGAATTATTGGCGTGTTTTAAATTTTATGTGTAATTTATGATGAAATCAATATTTTTCTACGGGTCATAACTTTATTTCTGAACATCAAAATTACAAAATTCAAAAACTGGTCTGTAGAAAATCGTTTGAAATTTTTCTTAGCTTCAGAATTTTGCGTTGGTGTACTTCAAAACCCATAAATTAGGCCGTTATTTAAAGGGTCGATTCCATACTTGGTTAGATTAATGAAGGAGTAAGGAATTTATGTGTAATAAAACTAGCATTTATGCACACGCGTTTTGCTCTAGAAACACACGGGGGCGCCATGAGCAGACAACGTCACTCACGCCACTCATATTTGTGCCCATCATATTTAACTCAACAGCTGTTTGGGGTGGTCCCTGGGACTATGGTAAACCTATTCCTGCACAGAAATACTTGTAGCAAATTAGATCCAAAGTAGTATGCTTATTATTGTCCTTAGCTATTATTTTGCATTTGAAACACGACTTTAGTTACTTAATCAGATACATAAATAAATGGCAATATCAATGAATTTATACCATAATTGAATGAAATAGGTGGCACAAGTCTGTTTTCGCGCGTGAACGTGACTTACTAAGTCACTTAGGAATGCGATTGGTCGACGCTTCAAGCTATTCTATTAATCGCAGTCGGTACAAACTTGTACCATCATTTCATGACAAGACTCAAGAGATCGTTTACGAATTAGTCAAATTTTGCACCCCTCTCCCTTCAGAAGCCACTTTTCTCATTGCTTTTGTGTAGAAATTACACTTCTCGAAACCACTTTCCCTATGCTGCCAAGTTCTTAATATAGTAATTTGTGAACGATCCCCAACTGTCATCAAATCATATTTCATTTTCAAATAGTTAAACGAAAAAATGTGTGATAAAAGTTAAGATCATGTTAATAAACTCTTAAATAATGATTCAGCCTAAAACTAAGATAACTTGTAAGGATAATCTGAATGTATTGCACAATTTAATTGACACCACCGAGAAAACCTTCAAATACATTTCACTCAGTCACTCAATTGATTTAGCCAATGATTAAATAGTTTATAATTATAATAAATTGAATCGTACATGGACAGTGGAGACTACCATGATATCTGTAATATTATAGTAAACATAATATTTAATTATTATTACAGCATCACTCTCATAAAGATTTACTATAATTATAAGTTATAATTTAACAAGTTTCCTCTGATACCAGTCCGTCTACTGTATATTGTATATTACAGTATAAGTATTTAATTAATTACATACTCAAGAAACTCGCGTTAATAGTATTTAAATGATCTTAATATATGACGTAGTGATAATGATGTAAAAAATTTGGACAACCATTCTTCATAATAATGCATAATAATCAACAAACTTATCTGAATTATACTGTACTCTGAAAAGTTCCGTTTATTAGCTTCATTCAGCTCTTTTCTCTAATCTGTGCGATAATTGACTTAGCGTCCGCTGATTGTCGATGACATGTAAATTCCTGAGTTATGAAATTGTTAACGGTCGTCAAGATTGCGAGTTATGAATAATTATCATTTCGTGATCAAACGATCAAATCACGATGGTATGAGATTATATTTATTGAGATATAGTAAAAGCTAGTTTATATTTATAATTAAGAAATATGCACTATTATAATATGAATGTGATCAATGACAACTTCATTTCAACTACCAACAGATGGGGAGCCATGACTTCAAGAGAGTATGCAAATAACACATTTTGAGAGTATGCAAATAACACAATAAATTGAAAGTCTTCAATTTGAACTTATATTCATAAATTAGCAGTTAATCAAAAATGTATCTCAAATATTTGACGTATACTATAGTGTATGGACACGTTCATTTGAGTTTGAGGATATTGGTAAACAAAAATAATAGCGTTTTTGACTATAGTGGCTTAATTTTGACATATATTAACTTAGCACGTTCAGAAGTTCTGAACATTAGCCACGTAGCTCATACTCCCATATGCACCGCTCAGAAAGAAAATCTATTGTTGTTAGGCACTATAATGTCACATTTTGTGTGACTTAGTTAACTGCAGTTGTCTAATTATCATTCCTTGGTCTGAAATATAGTAAATTAGGTCAATCTAACAATTATGATACAACATTGGTTAATGGGCACGGATCGAACGGTTACAAGGCAATATTTGGGTAACTTTGTCACACTCATGATACCATACCTCTATTCTACTGTGAGGTGTCCTAAAAACCCTTTCAACTCATTATTTGATGGTTGCTCTACCAATCATAGCCCTAAAATATGTTGTTTTGACTAGTTAGCTAATACAGGCACTTGGTTATTGGGAAATGAGGTTAATTCTGTCACAATATATGAAATTTTAAATTTTGGGCGAATTATTTATATCTGATTTTAGTTTGAAAAGTGGGAAAATTTTATATGATGACAATGTAGTTGATGCAAGTTAAGATCAGTTGATGTTTAAATTGTCACAAAAAATTATACGAAATCGTAAATAGATTAAAAACAATGATTATAGAATGAAATAGTCTCTTATAATAACTTTTATAATAACTGATGTGACAAAGTAAACATGTCTTGCCCCTATTTGGAAGATCTATATTCTATACCTTTATTAGAATATTGTCCAGAATATCAGAGCTTAAGTTTAACAATTTTAGGTTAAATTTGTCAAAGTCACTAAAAATGTGACAAAATTAACTTTTCATGCCCCAACAATTTCAAGATAGTGTGTAAAAATTAGCATAGGCTGCTTTATTACCTATATAAATCAATCCAAACTACAAAAAAATATATGTTAATGTGATGATGATTACCTAACTTTTATAATAACTGATGTGACAAAGTAAACATGTCTTACCCCTATTTTGAAGATCTATAACTCTATTAGAATTCAACATTCTTTCAGAAACGATTGGAAGAATATTGTCCAGAACATAAGAGCTCAATTTTAAAAATTTAGATTAATTTGTCAAAGACATTAAAAATGTGACAAAATTATTTTCCCTGCCCCAACAGTATCAAGATAGTGTGATAAAATTGGCATAGGATGCTTTATTACAGGTATATTAAAGTATTAATCGATCCAAACTACGAAAAATATCTTTTAATCTGATGACGATTACCTAACTCTTATAATAACTGATGTGACAAAGTAAACATGTCTTGCCCCTATTTTGAAGAACTATACCTCTATTAGAATACTATTTAACTTTATCATCAACAAAATTTCGATAAACTAGTTATTTTGCCAGCAAGGAGCTAACAGAGTTATAATAATTTTTTGTGACGAAATTACCCTATTTTTGACCATGTAGCGGTAGTTTAATTGTGACACTGTTAACATATTACCACCTGATAATGATTAATGTGACTGGTGCATGTTACTAAAAGTGTTGTTTGATCCATAGTACGTAATATAAGGGGTTTAAGCTGATATATCATTATTTGTTCAATTTCACACATGTTCAGATATCATCAAGATTATGTGACAAAGTAAACTTGGTTGTGCCTTCTGTGTTTTAATTCCTTACGACTATATGATATAATAACAATTCCCAGCACTTCCAGGCTATCAAATAAACTTACACTACTCAGCATTGCTTATCAGGGTGCCCTAAACATTCATCACATATTTTCTTTAATGTGTGACAGAGTAAACCTGAATGCACCATCTAACGAAAAAAGTCGTCAAATATGTAGGTAATGGTCATATGTACCCATCCAATCAACTGGACACTAAAAAATTTGGTCAAAAACGGCAGCAAGGGGTCCATATTTACTCCGTCACATGTTTATAGTGTGACAATGTAACCATCTCCGTGCCGGCCGTATTTAAGCAATATCTTATCACCTGATTAAGATATCGTTATGTGACAAAGTTAGCCTAGAGGATGAGACGATTATCCTAACCATCAAGGGTTTAAGTAATTTCATAGTGTGACAAAGTCAACTACACTGTGCCTTCTAATAGGGTCACTTATATTTACCAATATCCTCAAACTCAAATGAACGTGTCCGTATACTATACTTTTAGCAGAATTCAGAACCTTTTTCATGACTCACCGCACGTATTGTCTGATGTCGGCCCTGTTCTTAACAAGTGGGAGGTTATCTCCGAAAAACACTTCTTTTCTCGCACATCTGATATATCGTATCGTGTTTGCGATCATGTGCTGGTCGGAGGAGAGAGTGAAGGGGACAAATTGTAACTTTAGGACTTTAGGAGACGAGATTCATTGTAATGTATGGAAACGTAATTTTTAAATCTCAACTGTAAAACAGACGAACCATTTTCTCAAAGTTTATCAGTCCGTCGATAATCGTTTTGTTTCCTTCGAATATAAACGTCATATCTGAAATTTATAACATTATTCACTCAAATATCGTAAATGAACATAACTGTTAAATCTAGATATTTCCAAATTATAAGAATACAATTTTATCAGAAAGACAGTAACATAGTTACAGTAAAAATAGTTACCTTTCATAAGTAGGGGCATGAAGGGTATAAAGGGTGATTCTTGTTTTGACACAGCAAGTCTGTAAGTCCTGTGATTCCTCGTTGGATCCTGAACAAGGTTTATTTTACATCAAACTATTAATGTGGATTCTGGTTGGGAGGTGAGGCATATTTTTTTTGACACGTGACAGCAGTAAACCAATCAGCTTTCACTATTGGCTGATCAAACCCCAGAATCACTGTCGCATGTCAAAACCTCTGCCTCACCTCCCCGTGACCAGAATCTATTGATCTCAGAATTAATTATCGTGATTATGGCCTTGATCTGAAGATGAATCGTCAAGTCAGATATTCATTAGTTTCAACTCTATTAACAGCAGTTAACATACGAGCAACGTCTCGAACTCTTTGAACAGTTTCTTAAATTTGCTCGGTAGTTTCTCCCACGTTTGGCTTAGTCTGCTGATGGCTATGTTCGACAAACCCATGATTATTCCAAAGAACGCCATCATGTTCTGGAAATCTCTGCAGCTGAAAAATAGAAGTTAATTAGAAGTTAATTTTCATTAAATCAAACGATCAGCATAATTTTCAGTCAATATTTACTCACAACTTTTTTTTACTCACTGCTGAGCGATTTTGATAAACTTGCGAAGAATGTGAACTCGTTTACTCAGTAGTGGAGTGAGACATATCTCAGATATGACCCAATGCTGCACCTCATTGAACCTGAGGAATGAAAGTGAGTTAATGATAAGGTAAAAAGTAATAGCTGTTAGTTATTGAAATTGTTGAAAATTGAAATTTATTGATGAAGGTCAACTGTGTGCGTAATTTATCGAACAATAATCATCATGGAAGTTGTGACATTTTAATAGAACTCAGAGTTGTATTTCTTACGATGGAACTAAACTATTGTCAGCGGCAAACAAATTTATACCTTGCAAGAAAACAGTCAAGATTGCCGACTATCTTTCCAGGGAAATGATTCTTCTTGAAGACACTAAAGACAAACTCGCCCTCAAAAACGCAGTTGAACAACTCAAAATCGTACAGCGTCATCTGAAAAATAAAAAAATTTAACTTTAAATTTTCAATAAATATCACACTGGTCTATCAGATTCAGTGGTAGGATAACGCTTCCATTATATTACAAATCTATACCCAAAGTTAACTGTTAAGGACCAATTAGTAGTGATCACAAGAATAAAATTGTGATAAAATCCACCTGTAAAGCGAGCTCTCTGGAACTCATGATCTCCAAGTCGTTAAAACTACTTGAATTAGGCCCCTCCTGCTCTTGTAGAGGCTTCAACTTCTCAATCCCTCCTTTTGGGGCTGCGAACAGTCTGAGGGGAGTTAATCAATTAGTAGGTAATTGCATTGATTAAAATAGGTAATAAAACTTATTGTAAAATCTTCAAGATCATCTGAGTACTATGTTAGTACTAATATTGATCAAACTAGGAATTAAAGGCTTATAACATACCTGCCATTGTGACTAATAGTAGTGATAATACAAGTATCACTCTCCTTAAAGATAACCTTTTCTCCCGTACTCTTCATTTCAAATATCACACAATCCTCAGGATTAACTGACAGTTTCTCTGATGCTTCTTTTGCTATTTCAGAAACTGACGATCCTGAAGTGGGGTACTGTTTTAAATTTTCAGTGAAATTGTCAATAAGATTTGATAAAACGAGTTTGTTTTTTTGGAGTCTACGGAATTTTAAATTAATTTTAAATGGAATTTTAAAATTCTTAACATTAGCAATTAGCATTGCTTCTCATTGATAATGATATGAGTCGACTCCAGAAAAGAATTTAACAATAAACATAAGATGTGACTCCAGAACTATTAGTTGTTTAATACAACAAGAGTAGAGGAGTTGGGGAGGGGGGGGGGGCAACCACAGCTACGCTCGTGCCAATTTGACCAACACTTGGGGGAAAATGGGCATGATTTTAAATAATTTCTGGAATAGCAAGATACGACATAACTACAATTTTGCTCAACCAAATATACCATCAGGCCAACTTAACATTCTTGCAACTAAAACGCACCAAGTCCAAGTTTCAGAGTGCAGTAACTGCGGTCAGGATAGTATACTTTAAACTTGACATCAGTGTTGGGACACAGTGGTTCCCGCTTCAAAGTCCTGTTCTCTTCACTGTCATCAAGAGTGGGTCTTGAGATACGCTGTCTACTGGTGGAGCTGATCCTCGCCTGTAGGGTACTGTTAGTAACTGCAGGTATAACCACTGGTAACCACTAGTAACCACTGGTAACCACTGGTAACCACTCATGTTAACCTGGTTACTAATACTAACTCTAAAAGTTGTTTACTAGCAGCTGTAAGTTGTTGGAATGTATGCAGATAAATAATTTTAATGTCTCTCTTTGACTTAGCAATGACCGTTCATAGCTCGGTCTGAAAGAGACAATAAAATAAGAAGTGCTTATGTTGGAACGGATTATAATTTTAATAAATAATCATTAATCATAATTTCCAATACTGGAATTAGATTTAGAATTAGATACAGATAAAGCTGATCACAAGAACTGTATATCGAATATTAGTTTGATATTTGAATTAGTGCTGAGAGGATTTTCTGATATTAAACCTATAACCAATTATTACAATGCTACTAAAAACTAGCAAGATTCAGCTGGCTATAAAAAAGGGCATCTGCCTCATTGTGGAATTAGTATCAAATCATGAACATGCTTAGCTATCTAAGTAAAATGGAGGATTCCATATCGTCTAGAGATTGAAATAGAGATTAGCACATTCCGAATTCCTAAATCAAACAAAATTTAAATCCCTAGTTTTTGATGCTTCCAAAAATAATCGGCACTGAAATCAGGATTAGGAGCGAAGTTTTGAATGAGTAAATCAGGCATAGCAAAGTGACACATCAGTTTTAGTGACGTCATCACCCGATGTGACGTCACCACTCGATGTGATGTCATCACTAGTGGGAAAAGCAAAGCATTCGGACTCACGAGATGTGGAGAATGTTCTATCCACAGCATGGAACTGGGCCCTTCTTTCTACACGAGAAATCAATCATTTTCCTAAACTAAGATGCTTAAAATCACGTGATATATTCTAAAATTCTAAAATATAGACCAAAGTTTTAAAACATAATCAGTCTTTAGTAAAATAGTGGGAACTTTACCTTCCTGGTGGTGTTTTTGTGAAGGAGCAAGTTGTCAGAGTTCTCTAGGCCCCTCTCAAATTGGGCCAGAAGACTCAACATTCCATCCGAATGAAGGGCAGACCTCAACTTCTGAAAAGTTCTAAAATAAAGCTGAATAAATTTGAATGTACAGTTTTTGGATATAATCTATAAATCAATTGTCAAATATTACCCACAAATTGTTTCGTTAAAACGAAATGTTCTAAATGATTTCCAAACCCCAATAAGCGGGAGCAGCTCATTTTCTTCGCCCATTTTCTGCGGGATGAGTTCCACCCACCTCAATACCGTTCTCACTACCCTGTATAAACGGGAATAATAATTTTTTGAGAAGATTTTCTGGTAAAAATAAAGTCTGTTGGACGCAACTCTTCATATTTTTAAATCGGAAACAACCTTTCTAGATGCTAAAATGCACTGGTCCTTGACCTTCGAATCGTTTCTCTTGACGACCGAAATTTGTCAACTCTTTAGTTTTTGGTCCCAGTCGCTTTATTTAACGCCGGTAAAATAAAGGCAAGGATCCTCCAGTAAAAAGCAACCTGATTTTCTTCTGCTCGGTAGCTTTCAAATCCAAACATCCATCATCCCCGTTAAACCGGTCCTCTGTCTTGACAGTCTCGTTGAAATAGGACATGAGAAGTGAACAGAGCCTGTCGACTGTCATAAACACATTGAATGTCAGGAAGAAGTCCTCCATGAAATAGTCTGAAGAAAATGGGTTGTCACAAACAGGAAATATTATTTTGGAGATGGGAGAGATGGGGGGCCGGGGGGCCAGGGTGCCGGGGTGGGGAGGCGGGCCGGGCCCGCCTGGTTCCTTTATACTTTCATAGCGTGTATTATTTTATTCATCATTGCACATTGAGCTGCTGAGTGGAGTGTTAGCTGTTGCCGATCGGGAGAGATTCGAAGATCGAGGGACAATAGTCGTACATGTTCTGGAATTGGTAATTTAAGTTGGGTATCTTAGTTTGGGGCGAACATCGTGTCTTAGCATTAGTAGAATAATGTAGTTGTAGGAATCTTCATTTAGCATTTTTTAAAACCTCAGTTTGAATGAAATAGCAAAGTTTATTGGGGTGGTAATTTTGGGGTATTGCCTTTCTATTTAAACCATTTAAACTTAATTTAATTATTAGGTACCGATGATAACTTTTAATGCTATAAAATAGAGTTATTACTATGATTAAGTATTCAATCCTCAATCTAGCGTTTTAATGTATCTGAAAGTTAATGCAATGAAAAATATGAACGAAGAATCGTTTTTCCGAAAACTATTCTTTAAACCGTTATCGTTCACGATATAAAACTCGCAGGCGGCCCCCGTGCTCAAAACACGCCCGACTAATTTAACCAGACGTATCACGGACTCCGTGCTAAAAAGACACTTGACTAATTTAACCAGACGTAGCTGGCACCAGATAACATCGGCCCCATTATAGTTTATAACAAAGAGCTGTCATCCTCAAATAGTTTCACGCTAAATTTACCTCAGTTTTATATTTTTTAGGTTTTTAATTTTTGGTTAAAATCTTTTTAGAACATGAATATATGGAGAAGTGACAAAAAACGTTTCAAAAATTTCTTTGACTAAAAAGAGCATTTTCCCAGATACGGAATTATCAGAAACAGTTTCACAGGTGTGCAAGTCTAGACATGTCACAGGTAGATGGCATGTTGTACACATCAGGTTCAGGTCTCACAAAACATGATCCAGTCGAGCACGCCCTTCAGGCCCAGGTCTATTCTAATAGATAGCTTGGTCTTTAGTCTTTCAAATTTATAATTTGGTCAACAACAGCTGTTTATTTAGAGGTGACCATTATTTTCCATTATTTTCCGTGGTGTTAGCACGAATTTTGGGTTGAGCTATCTGAAAGTATCTGTTTAATCACTTATTCTAGGTCGGCACCTCTTCATATAATAGGGGTATTTCACATATATAGTCCGAGACGAAAGGGAAACTCGTTAGTTGTATGTGTTAAAAGCGATTTCTCGACGGTTATCACCTCTCTAGATGATGCTTTAAACATTTGGCCACTTTTGCATTTTTTTAATAAATGCAATAGGGGCGTTTTCAGCCACACCCTTTTTCAGGGTTTTGCGGTAACTCGAATTTTTGTAATTCAGCCCAAGGACGTCGTAGAATGTGCTTAATAGCCATATTTATCTACAACTTATGAAGCAATATATATTATATACATTAAAATGCTTATTTTCGGAAATATGGCCGAAAAATGGGTTTGTCTTTTTTTAAATCTCAACATTTATTTTACTTCGGTCACTTTCAATACACCATAAATTGATCGTGGAAGACACCCACTATCCAAGATGCTACGTCTAAGCATAAAGCCAGAGCTTTCTTTCCAAACCCGCCCTTCCCCTCGGCTGCTGACGTCATAACACACATAACTCCGGCATGCGCAGGGATTAATTGTTCAGTTTTCCAGCTCAAACTTTTGAAGCTATCACTATACATACTTAAATATAAGTGTAGACTGTTCCTCATCACGTCGAGACCAATGGAATGGATATAATTAGTTGGTGCACAATAATATCAATGGTGGTATGTCAACAAACTCCTCCCTAGTGAACCTATAATAGTACTAATTATAGTACCCTTAACCCTATACTAATAGTACTAATACTATATACTATGACTAGGAGGTATTAGGACATGATGTGATGAGGGAAAGTATCGACTTGTTCCGAAAAACAAAGACGTGAATGTTATTAAAAGTTTACGGGTACAAAACCAATATAGATACAAATTTGAAGGAGAGGCGAGAGCCAAGTTTGAGCTAGAATATGAAACAATTGCACTGCTACAATTAAAATTTGTATCTGATGAGGGCGGTAGTAAACTGACCACAGCTATACTTAATAAACCATATCATTTCCATTTTATTACTAAACTTTGAACTTATTTTCGATTTTTCACGTTTTGAGTACGCCTTGACTTTGAGAGTTGATCAGTACGATTAGTATAAGTAAGTTCTTCGTTTAGAAATGCTGACGGGTGTAGGTAATTTGCTATATACAAATGTAATTAGGTAATTTTAGACCCCCTGGTTCTCCCGCTCCCTGTACACATATATAGCTCAAGTGCGTAGAATTATTCTATTCAATAGTGCGAGGATGGGGGTCTGGCAAAGCGTACAACAGTGACTTATGATTTGATTACAGATACTTCATATTAACTATTACGTTTGCTGTGCTTGTATTCGTAGGCTGTATGCACCATTTCTCGAGAAAGAAGGATTTTATGGTGCTTGATACCTACCATCATACGCGATATATCTTGAATATTACTATGACGTCATATCTTAATCTTATAATTTATAAATTATTGATCATTCAAATTTTAAATTTTAAATGTCTAACCTTATATTATTTCCATAGTAATCTAAATCTGGGTTTAAAGTACAATTTGAGTGTAGGCTGACCTGCATTCCCAACTTCAAAATTAGCACGATGAGCGATGAAGAGAATCTGATTGAACCTACTGTTGACCCCACTACAGCTATTAAAAAAGCTTGTCTCTTCGTGGCAGTATGCCTATTTCTACCCTTGGCACTTATCACAATTTTTATGCCTTACTCCTTCCAGCCCTTTTACAACGAAGCTAGGGACATTTCACCAGCGTGGACTGGAGTGATTCTCAGTTCCGCTTCGTTCGGATCAATTGTGGGACAAACGGCCATGCCCCCCTTTCTCATGTCAAGATTCAGAACTAACCATGTATTGTCTGGCACGGCTTTCTGCTACGGAATTGTCATAGCCTCTTTTGCGATCACTGATTTGGTTGACGATAAAAATGTTTTCACGATCCTGTCAGTAGCCATTCGAATTGTATTGGGAATCCTTGGCGGCTCCATGAACACCACTGTCTTTGCAATACTTTTGTCCATTTACCCGAACAGTGTTGGAGTGTCCACTGCGATTGCGGAAACAGTTCTGAACGGATCTCTAGCCAGTGCTCCATTCGTTGGGGCTTTGATGTATTCACACATTGGGTATAAAGGTGCTGCCATAGTTCCAGCTACGGTAGTGTTTCTCAGTGGCATACCAGCCATGTTTATTCCTGTGAATCTTCAACATGAGAATACGACGGAAGATGGGATTACAGTAAGAAATGACGAAGAACCGTTAGAATGGAGTACAAAGAAAGAAAGGATTCCTTTAAAAATGAGTGAGGAAACGACAGATGATGATACAAAGACATACACATCCCTGTGGACTCCCATGCTGCTATTCCCAATATGGCACTTGGTCACAGCTCAGGTGCTGATGACGTATCACATGCCTATCATCCCTCTGTACGCAGAGACGAGGTTTGGAGCGGATGTTGTGTGGTCAGGAACTGCTCTGATGACTGACACTGCTGTGCTCTGTGCTGTGTCCCCAGTTCTCGGAGTTCTGGTGGACAAGTTTTGTCCGTATAAGATGTTGATAGCTTCAGCTGTTTGTCTACCTCTTGCTTACATCTTCATAGGTCCACTGCCTCTCCTTACCTTCATCTGTCCCTCTAAAGTACAGCTAGTTATTGCTCTGGGTTTCCTTGGTTTAGCAGTCCCCATGGCGGGCATCCCTGTTCTAGCTATTCTGTTTGATCAATACCGTAGAAAGAACCAGGGTGAACTGCCACAACATGTGTTCAACTCACTGATATCACTGTACACCGGGGCCTATGGTGCTGGAGCTGCTGTGGGATCAGTCGTGTCAGGGTTCATCGCCCCGTACGCTTCGTTTGGTTGGTCCACTGGAGCTCTGGGTCTACTTTACATCGTGGAGTCTGTAGCTTGTGTCATATATTGTCTGATAGCTAGACGGCCCGGTGTTCAGTCGCAATATGAAGTTTTAAATTGATTAAACCTGTCGAACAGCTTAGTTGTACGGAGTCTATTTTAATATTTATTTATATAATTTAAGTAGTTAGTATCATAATGAGAGCAATCAAAGCTCAGATTTGGTTGATAGTTTGAGTTGGGTGATGGTTTGAGTTGGGTATCTTAATTTGGGGCGAACATCGTGTCTAGCATTAGTAGAATAATGTAGCTGTAGGAATCTTCATTTAGTATTTATTTATTTTAACCTCAGGTTAAATAAAATAGAAATTTTGTTTAAGTTTATTGGGGTGATAATTTTGAGGTATTGCCTTTCTTTCTAACCATCTAAACTTCATTTAATTCTTAGGTACCGATGATTAACTTTTAATGTTATAAAACAGAGTTGTTAATATGATTTAGTATTCAATCCTGAATCTAGCGTTTTAATGTATCTGAAAGTTAATTCAATGAAAAACATGGATGAAGAATCGTTTTCCTGAAAATCATAAATTTACATACAAGAAGCCGGAAGCGAAGGTAAAAAATACGGAGGTTTGGAATTATATTCTTAGATACGAATCATTTACTTCGGTATGACATTTTGATGAAGACCTGAACCCAGTAAGTAACCATTGTGGTTTTACGGATGCGTAGTAACTGGGGCAGTGGGGCACGAGGTTCTGGGGCAGTGGGGCACGAGGTTCTGAGGCAGGACGACGAGAACCGTCGTAAGTTATCATGACTAATTTCATGAGTAATACTAAAGACTATTGAGACTAGTTACTCACCATGATCGTCGTCATCCCGACAATCCACACAGCTGTCCATGATGTACTCTACCATCTTCTCGGGCGTTCCCGCCATTATGGTGTACTTGTTGCTGAAATAAACTTTCATGTAATTTATGTTTGAGGTACTGTATGGAGTATGGAAACGTTCGTACTTCGTTGCACAATAATACGAGCCCTGAACACGTGACTTGAACACGTGACTTTTCTTAGACGGTCACAGTTGAAGTGTTACGAGAATGCACACTAAGCTACAACAACAGGCGAGTCATTTTAGGGTCTAGAAAATATTTTCCACCGGTATTTTGTCGAGCTGAACATCCTACACCCTTTGATCCTTTATTTGCTTGAATCTAAAAAATTGCGAGGTGGAGGCCAGTCTTACACTCGATTTTCAGAACACGCGATTGAAAATCGCTCGCACAATACAATTACGCATAATCGCTGACCTTAGACCGGCGATAATTTCGGCTAGGGACAATATTTTTCCATGGGACGAAAAGCAGCTGGTAGATATCACTCCCCTCTATCAGAAACAACTATTAAGTCAATTTCGAAAGAATTTTTATGAAGACCAAACCCCCCGGGCCGGCCCCCTTATCACATGACAGACGTCTGGCGCAGCAAAATGTACGCCTAGTTCCACAGAAAGGGTACGGTCTCTATTGCGAAGGAGCAGACTTCTGTCCTCACTGTTGCAATGTTTCGCCACCTCATTTATCCAAAACCGATTACTTATTCCCTACGATATTTTTACCTTCAGCAATGGTAGGGAAACAAATATTTACATGATGATTTGAAGAATATTAATTTAGAGACTTGACGAAATGTAACAGGTGGGGCAGAGCTAAGTCTGTCATTCCGCTGCAGTTTATGAACATTATAGCCTGGGGTCCCCAGGTAAGGGCAGTGTTTAAGGTGTCTTTAATTTAATTAACTTTTAATAACAGAGAAGGAACCACTTAGTCAATGAAGCGGAAACTTATCTGCTTAATAAATAGATAACTTTATCTGATTAAGCGCAGATATTCATGTCAAACAGCGATAATATCAAAATGTTCGTTAATACTCAAGTCTGATTTAGTAACTAAATTTTAGTTAATACAATTTCGAGGAAAGGAACTCACACGACGAGTTATTATATCTATTCAAATTACCTTTGAGATCCATCTGAACGACTCAGCTTTTCAAGCACCAGGACATCTTTCCCATTTTCTTTTAGTCTCTCAGTCTTTGCTTCAACGTCCCGCAAGATCCGGTTAAAATCCTCCTTGTCGACCCTCAAGAAGTGACACCGCTCGTCCCTGGTTAGAATTCAGCGATTAAATCTCAATTTATTACAGATTCGTTCGGAGTTTTGCGTGAGGATACTGAGTGCAGTTACAGCCAGTATGTCATATATAATCAGAAACAAAAACAGAAACAGAAACTGACAAAAGAACATCATATAGAGTTAACACTCTGTTAGTTTCCTGGATTATGGCACTGAGAAATTGGCACCCTGTTTCAACTTGTGTATAATCAAAATTATGTACCGGCACGATCAGCCACTTAAATTCCGAACAGTATCATTTTCATGTGCACGAACCTGAGAATAAAATGTACTTTCTGCGCGTCCAATAACCTTAAAATAACGCTGGCTGCACGTGCACTAACCTGAGAATAATGCTGGCTGCACGTGGAGCGTCGTTAACGAGAGCAAGTTTACCAAAGTCATCTCCTTCGTGCAGCTGTCCAACGACACCCTGAACAATGTAATCAATAGCAACTTTCTCAAATATTTCTTCTTTTCTAGCGTTTCATTTTGAAAACGTTCAGCAGAATCGGTATGTTTATTGTCGCCTTATAGTGAATGATTGCCAAGTAAATGATCAGAAAGAAGTAAGAAGCGTGTTAAAACTGTGTTAAAACTGGGACACGATGGAGATTATTCGGTTCTGTTCGGTGGATTTTTACTGTTTCAGTTCGGCTTGATTAGACAGTTAGACAGTAGACGAATATTGTCCCTAAAACTGATAGTGATATGTAAATGGAATGTGATAAAAATCATCCTCATTTAACTTACATGATAGAGTTTGTCATCAATTCCATAACATTATTTTGATAGTACATAACGTCTTAAACCGCTTTTACCAAATTGTCACCTCTGTCAAGGTTTTGAAGGTATTCAATAAGTTGATTTAAACTAATTTTTGTTCAGTTCAGTCCGGTTTCGTATTTTAAACAAGAATCATGTTTCTTATTTTTGGTAACCATCAAAATCGTGAGCTTTTGTGTAAAAATAAAACTCAGAATATCTTACTGACTTGTAATTGAACTCAGAATATCATCGATAAAAATAATTGTTATCATATACAAGGACGAGCTGATGGTTAAAACAAGAGCAGACTGGTAAAAACTTTATCTACATCAATTAACATATTATATGGTTTACAAATTATATGATATTAATATTATACAAATTTGTACAGTAAAAAGACAAAAATCTGCTGTTAAATCCCATAATGTATATACATGGATAAGGTGTATCTACATAACGAACGGAGTACTGTATAGCATGTGATCAGGTTTTTCAGTCACTTGTTTTGTCTGTTAATTAACTGGATTAAAATTGTAAAGTTTAAAATCGTATTAATAACATCATCAAAGCTTCTTTTCTAAGTTTAGCTTTTAAAATCAGTCATATTTCTGTCAATTTTCACTCTTAAAATCACATTCCACTGTCTAATCCTCCTAGTTCTGCTTACTCATAAAATCACATTCCAAAATCTAGTCCTCCCAGGACACAAAGACATGCAGGAAAGGTGGAGCGCAGGACATTTTCCCGGACAACAATTCCCCTCTGGAGTTTCCTTTCTGCATGGTGAAGATCACGTCTATTTCCTCGGGCCTCTCGAGTTTCCTGCACTGCTCAATGAAATCCCCATTAATTGCACCGGCGAAGGAGACGCTGAGTTTCCGGAGGTGCAACTGATTGCTGGAGATCATGGTATAGATGTGGCTGTCTTGTAGAGAATAGCGAGTAGGATCTTCCAGCAACAGGATTTCCAGAGATCTCAATTTCAGGATGATGTCCGAAACAAACAGATCGAAATCAAACAGATCAACATCAAACATCTCCCCCTCCCCCTCCCCCACAATCCTAATGCCGTGTAGGACGAGCTTAGACAGGTTTGTAAGTTTAGCCAGGGGTGTTAGGTTGGTGGCAGAGATCAGAACACATCCTGTTAAGTCTAGGGTCTTCAGCAGGGGACACATCTGGGGCAGGGATCTTAACATGGTCGGGTCTCTGTCCAGGTTGAAGCAATGTTGCAAAGACAGGTTAGTGAGGTTTGGTGTGAGTTCGAGAAGTGGGAATACAAATGAGAACTTCAGGCTGTTTCGAGCGTACCAGCTGCTAACTGCTAGATCTCGCATACCATCAAAACATTCGATATCTGACTTGTCAAAGTCAAGGACCTCTGCATCGGGGAATCCGGTGATAGAGACCGTTTCTAAAGTTTTTGAGGAGTTCTTCAGAATGGTGTGGAGGTTTTCTGGGGTGAAGTCACTGCAGCGATGCAATGAGAGCTTCTTTAGACCACCCCGAGGCAAAGACTGGGTGATGGAATCACCAGTTACAAAGAGGTTGTTCTCGAGGGTAACAGAGGATAATTTTGGTATCTGTCCTATAACAATTGCCAACAACTCCTCTGGCATGTTCCCCCCGACATGAAGAAGCCTCAGAGTTTTAGGCAAGGAAATCTGATAGTAAGATAATTTAGATCTCTGAGGATAGTTTAAGAGTAGCTCTTCTAAGTTATCACAACACCCCACAACTTGAAGCAATCTCTCTAAGTCATAGTAAACTTTATAGTTGGAGCACACTCTAAGATCCAACGATTTTAGTCCCTCCTTACAAAATCCTAGCAGTTTCTCAACACCCTTCTGCCCCAATTGCAACCTCTTGCTGTTCAGTTTTCTCTTGATCTCACTGCAGTATAAATGACTAACGGAGTTTAGTTTGTAGAGAGCCATCTCTCTCCAGGTCTTGCAGACATTCAGCAGAGGAAGCAGATCTACAATATCCAGGTAGGGGACGAGGATGCTGAGTGAGTCATTGGTCAGTGTCTGCGGCTTTCTTAATGGGGAGGGTCCAGTTTCTTTATCCTGCAAATGCAAACATTCTTCAGCTTCATTATTCTGCAAATGTAAAGATTCTTCAACTACATTATTCTGCAAATGCAAAGATTCTTCAGCTACATTATTCTGCAAATGCAAACATTCTCCAGCTACATTATTCTGCAAATGCAAACATTCTCCAGCTACATTATTCTGAAAATGCAAAGATTCTTCAGCTACATTGTTCTGCAAATGTAAAGATTCTTCAACTACATTATTCTGCAAATGCAAAGATTCTTCAGCTACATTATTCTGCAAATGCAAAGATTCTCCAGCTACATTATTCTGCAAATGCAAACATTCTCCAGCTACATTATTCTGAAAATGCAAAGATTCTTCAGCTACATTGTTCTGCAAATGCAAAGATTCCCAAACTAGATTCTTCTGCAACTGCAAAGATTCATCAGCTACATTATTCTGCAAATTATGCAAAGATTCCCCAACTAAATTTTCCGGCAAATGCAAAGGTTCCTCAATTAGTCCATTCTGTAAATGCAATGAGCGTTGATTTTGATTGTATCCATTAAGAATTGACTCGTAGATCTGATTGTTGTCTGGCACATGACGCAACCAGTCTTGGTCTGTCATGGTGGGACCACTAATTGAGATTATTGATTAGTACGGCTGAAGGTAAACTTTTAACAATTTAACTCTCACTCCTTACTGAAAGAAAAGGAATCACACAAAATAAACGAACTAACAACAACAACAACAACAATTCAAGAAAATTGAGCTAACAAGGAAATGTATACTTAATTGAGTAAATAAAAAATAATACAATTTTACCGCGATCAGCAAACAAGTGAGTGTAAATGCAATGAAATACGATACTAACAAGTTGCCTTATTGTCCTAATACTAACAAGGTTTTTTTTGTTGGTATTAGGACAATAGGGCAAGAGCTATTCTTAGAATTATTTGTAAGGTGAAAGTTGGGATAGAGTTAGGCTCATGGTTATTGGTTAATTGTAAATGTAAAGTCTTAGTATAAAGGGGCAGGGAACCATAATACTATGTCACACACCCGGGAGCAGGATTTATAAAAATACCAAACGCAAACTACAAATTGAACAATGTCATCTAGCAACCCGGAAATTCAGACATTTACTCGAACATTTTCAGTTTTGCTTTCGTATTTTCCACAGTTCTATCACTGCAGGAGCACACATATATACAAGAGCACATGGACAGCCTAATAATACTATACTTCTGTAATCTAATATTATGAATGCTCAGTTCGCATAAAACATAATATGTACCTGTAACCTACAACGAAATATGACATTAAAGAAGCCGGATGAAAACATTGACTATAGTACGGTGCTAAAATAGCTACTCCCTTAAAGGATCTAGGGTATACTCAATACTCAAAGTATACTTTCGTTGGATCCAGGTCAGTTTATTAAAACTTTTTCCCAGCAAATAACATAATATAATGATTTTGTACACAAGTCATACTAAATTTTAGTAAAGCCTAATAAATCTTCAAAGTTTATATACAGGGGGCCGGGGGGGGGGGGGGGGGGGGGGGGCAAAAGTCAGTTTACATACGCTGGGTCTTATACCACCACTGTGTTTCATATTTGAGACCTGTAACTTTGCAGTGGCCAGATCACAGATGGTATACTGTAACTACTCATTCGAGGATTCCGGCGCCATAAATAATATATTGGGGGATGACCATATTAAAGTATATTGAAATGTAGGTTTTTTTTTCTGAACTGTAAATGTAAGTATCTACAATTGAGCACTCAATATAATGATTTAAATCCTATATAGGACGAATCAAGATGCTGGCATTTCTTACTGGTTTAGTGGTAAATTACGAGATGAGGAAAAAATCATACCTTAGTACCTTATAAAGCAATGAAAGGCATTAGTTTGGTCAAATCAAACGAAACATATGATTATATATTATTATTATATCAGATAATAACATTATATAATATTATTATATTATCTTCGCTCTAGTAGCAGAGTGTAGTGTCTCTGAGGCCCAATATCATTTGTGATTTTCGGCTCATGATCGATAAGGCCCAAGTCTGTCCCTCAGGCGTGACGTCCTGCAGGGCACATCACCTGAACTTTTACTCCACGTTCAATACTGGTTTAAGATGTCTAACTAATCGTTGAAAAGATGCATGTGAGCCATGAGTCCAAGTAATTATCAAATATTTATCTCAGCCACTACCCAGTTCCTGACATTTCAGGGTATGTGACCCCTATTGCCTATGAAGGATTGTATCAAAACCATGCAATAGCATGTAAAGCCCTATCGATAGCCACAAACCGCATCTTGAAATTGTAACGTGAAAATGTGCAACAAAAAGACAAAATAGAGATTCCTGGTCACTTCATGTGTAGAGCTGCGATCAAGATTGTGAAGATAGCAAATAAGTGGGCTTCAAAGTGCAATGTACAAGTAAGTGCAGTTCATTGCATGGAACACTGTTTGACAATAGACACATCAATTTTGCGGAGTGTATTGTATATATCCCATTATACACATATCTCATCACATCATGCACAATGCACATTGCACATATCTTATCATATATATTATCATAAATTATCATTACATAAAACATATCATGTTGTGTTGAATGAATGTAACATTGTTAACAGGCGAAATTACACTACTCAGATACGTGCCCCAGTATAAGTTGGAGACGGAAGAAGATCAAACCATCTCACATTATAAATCATGTTATCTTCATTTCAAAAGGATATTACCAAGTACAGTGGGTACAAAGTTTTACTATTTTATTTTGGTGGCATGTTCAAGATCATTAATACTTTAATATACTAGACGTGAGAATTTGTGTAACTTAATATTGGTGAAGTTCTAGTAGATCATGACTCATGAACGATAACTGTGCATCAGCACAACATTGAGCTCCTGTTGGCATCCAGCCAGCTAGTAAGTAGTAGTAGTTCTTATCAATTTAACAATGTAGCATGCACGTGATATGCACGTGATATGATGTGCGAAATGAAACAGAACATATCAGCTACAAAGCGCGGAGAGAACACAGAGAACTAACACTGGTAAGAAAATAAAACTGTTAAAAAACTGAAATAATAAAGATCTGGACGAAACGTTCACAAACGCAGCTGAGAACGATACACAAGCAAAAGCGAAAGTTAAGCAACTGTACTCCTTTATTTATAACCGGGGAAGGACACACTCTACACTGTTTATCAGTGTCTGAGTGTAGAGAGTAGCAGACTAGCTGGCATCGTGTGCATTCAATGAGGTAACTAATGTTACTGATAAGCTAATTAGTGAAATTTTGCACGACAAACCTTTATTTTATATGGTAATTAGGACTCAAGTTGCATCATGTTATGTTCCGTTGAGGATCTGGCTCTTTTCACAAGTAAAGTGTCAACTGTCAATGATATCACAATGGAAGCTGCAGAGTGCAGAACAACAAGCAACAAACAGGGTACATTGGAGAGGTCTAATACACCGGGAAAAGGAGTTACTGTATGGTGCAGGCCACTCCAACGACTAGGAGACCTTTTCAAGTAGGTACAAGTAAGTACAATGATATCACAATGGAAGCTGCAGAGCAACAAGCAACAACAGGCTACATTGGATCGAGGTGTACAAGTAATTAAGTAATAATTGCAATCTGTGGTGGTGAGCCAGTTCATTTTTTCATTGTTTTGAGTCTCGGGTCAGTAAGTCTTGATAGGTCCGGGTAAGTCTTGGTAAGTCCTGGTAAGTCTTGGTAAGTCCTGGTAAGCTTTGGTAACGACTTAACAAGACGAGTAAGTACAACGATAAACATGGAGAAAGCAGGTTAACATGGTCGGAATCTATACTGTGTTAAATACTTATTAGAAACCTTACACATAAAGTTGGCAACAAGCCAGAGCGGAGAAGCATTATATTACAATTACGTAACATGTTATAAACAATATTTGTAATATGAACTATTAGAATGACCATTCTTACATCATCAAAAATTCTAGAAACACCGAAACGGAGTCTTACTATTACACGACAGAGATTATTCGGCGGAAAGAGATTGGTAAAGAGACTTACTACTGAATTATTACAGCTTTACAGCATAGTAATGGAAACAGATGTTTCAGTTCGCCAGCATATATATACATACTCCGATAAATTTTCTAGCTTGACGAAATTTTAAGAAAGTTTGAGATACATTGTATATCTACGGTATATTGGCACGAAGCCAAGCCGGTTTAACTGTAAAATTAAAAGGACCCTTGGCTCCTTGATCTGATCTTTAAGGTGCTACATAAGTGAAGCCGTGTTTGTCTTGACAGAGGAAGAAAATTAACAACTATTCACACTCAAATAACACGAATAATAGCGACTATTTTACATGATTATCATTGACAGTGAACTCCAGACATGTGGTATGAAGGATTAATTACTCAATTAGTAAGCAGTAACACGAGTATTTTTGTTTACGTTGCATTCGTTAATTTCTTTGAATGGAACAACAAGAAATAATGATTAGTGAACAATTAAGAGGGAAAATAATTGATGTGATGTTATAACAGAATTTTCTTGACTGGTCACGGTTGATTTTATGATGTTTTTCCCTACAACTGTGTAATAATGGAATACTTCTAGAAAACTGGATTCTAACAATTTCGGGTACAACATTTGTAAGAAGACTTATTTGTTATCTGTACAGTGAGACCAGTATTATACTGCAACAAGAGTGGGAATACGCTGATGATGATGAAATTGAAGACGGATTAAGAAATTCGTTTAGTTGCCTATTTGTTGCCTATTTGTACCGAAGTGTTGAAAGAGCCATATTATATTAGCAGGAAACGATGTAGCAGAGTCAATCTATTTTAATGTTGCCATGGGGTGGCAAGTCCCCATACATCGTAGTCCGATAGTTTTACTGCCTCATAATGTAAAGCTTATACATTTATGTCAAAGTTTTATCCTAGCTTTATACTTTTACATATTTTTAAGATTTTAGATAGTTGTCCTTCATGCAGGACAAATGATATCAGACTTTCCTTTCTTATTTCTTACCTGCTCACCATTTTACAAATCCATACAAGACAGTATACAGTAGTCAGTCAATTTTCCGCAATAAATCAAGCCAATTATGATGGCAAAACCTGGTGCAACTGAATTAATAATTACCAAAGTAATTACATCGTGTCTTACCTTGCCAAATATGGTGACATTGACGGATCCTTTGAGTATGATATACCAGCTCTTTCCCTCGTCACCTTGTTTTATCACTGTAACCATGGTAACGTGTTAATTTTATCACTGTTACCATGGCCTGGTAACGTATCAATTACTGTATGCATCAGTACTGACAGCTGCAAAACCATGCACATGAGTATGCATACAAATATAAATTAAAAGCACTTCAATCCCCTAACCATTTTAAACAAACATTATGCTTGGGATAAAGTTCTGATATTCACAATAATAATCGTAATAAAAGGCCACGTGACGTAATCACAACATCATGTGACGTCATCACAACACCACGTGGCGCCATCACAACATCACGAGACGTCATCACAACATCACGTGACATCATCACTTACAAACGGTCCCAGCTCCCTCACGACTCTCGAACTGGATGCAGGAGGCAAGTTCGCGTTTAACAGAATTGGAGAGATGTGACAGAGCCTTTATGTGGAGCAGTTCCTCGTAGATGTAGTCCAAGTCTTCTGCTGTCCGCTCTTTTGGCCTGGAAATTGAGAGATTGTTGAAAAGTTCTAACTTTCTAAGGGTAGTCTTTAGATGTCTGTCTCCAAATTCTATTGTTAGATTTAATCAGATACACAAGGGGCTCTAATTGGGAGCTCAGAAGTAGATGAAGGATCTTAAGTCAATACTTATAAAACATCAGTGATATTGCTGTTCCTGGACAGCAGCTGATTAAAACCGATGACTCATAAAAAAACCCGAACAAAAACCCGTTTGATTTGACACGTGACTTATTTAAAGTTGCAACCAATCAAATACGCGGAGTAGTTGTCACGTGTCAAACAACAACAGTTATTCCCAGCAGTACTCTATAAACCCAATAAGTCGTGTGAGGATTGCCAGCCGGTGGTACACATAGTTCTGATCCGCTAAGCTTAGAGTGGAGGTGGTTTCCATCGAGTTACGTGATCATAGCTTAGTGGAATTCAGGTTAGCAACATAGATCTGGTAGTTTGGTTCTTGGTTAGGGGTGTAACCACAAACGCAAACACCAAAATCTATTTGAATTCGATACTTAAGTAAAAAACGAACCAATAAGTCAGCAAATCCTTTATCTTCAAATGATCTTATAGCATTGGTTCACCACGTGACGTTATCACAATATCGCGATGACAAAATCCATCTAAAGATTTAAAAGAGTATTTATTCCTTTGGGAAAATGCAATTTAATCTGGCTCCTACAATTTATTAAGTCAGAAGCCACAAACCCAGATCATACAATCTTAGTTCCGAACCGAGCAGTTATAATCTGAAAACCATCGTTAAAAAGTCGGACTATTAAAGTACTAAAGATGTTGTTAAGCAGATATTTCAGACGTTCTCTCAATAACAATTGCCACCTGCACTTTAACTCTAAAAACAAAGTGTGTTTTAAAGCTTGAAATTAATATTGGAGTGCAAGAGATTAATACCACGTCACGTGGTAACCACGTGGTAACCACGTGTCATCTCACATCAAACATCACGTCTTGGCATCACGTATCAAACGACACGTGTACGTGGTATCACGTATCAAATACCACGTGGTAATTGGTAGATCACCGATCACGTATCGAACAACACGTCATTATGTCAACAAACACGTGGTTATTCTCTGTAGTACCTCATATTGCTTTGGACAACAGGTAACAAAACTACAGTAGGATCATGTCAGAGAACAAAACCGAAAGGCTAACCCGACCCTTAAATAGATAGGGAGCGATAGAGTTACCAAGCTAGTGCAGTCACTGGGGAGTTAAAACCAGGTGTAGGGATCGCTCATTGGCTATCAGTCACATGACACATACCAACCAATCAGGAGACAGCAAATGACAGAGATCAGCCAATCAGAGCACGCGAAATGAAGGACGTCAGATCCACAGAATTGTCTGCATGGTTACCGATTCTATTGATGTAGCCAGGGAGCAGATTCTGTAGCTATGGTTACATTACAGTTGCTATGGTATCATTGCAGCCTGTGGTCAGTACCAGTGTCAGTGTATTGTCACCTCAAGTCGCGCTCACAAATCTAATGTTATGCTATACTACACCTGCACGCACAAAAATGTACTTTGGGGCCCTTTTTATTTTTTAACCAGGCTGACTTTTCAGCGGATACATAAATTACTGAGCGTTCATCCTGAATCAAGCATCGATATGAGGACATCTTTTTCGGTTGAGATGTGTAGAAATAAGAATAAAAAACAAACTTTTTCCATAAAAACTACTGAACTGTCTGCAACAAGACTGACTTCATACAAAATATTCAAATGCGTCAAAAGGCGCACAAGAAATTACATGCGTTGTAAGCATAATTGGTGACAAGACTTATAAGTTAATTACCTAACAGATACTTAATTAAAACATTATTGCAACCAAGTATTATTAGATCAGATATACGTTGATTATAATTATTCGATTTATTTAATCATATTATGTGATATATCTCATCAGGATTTGTTGCAATTGGAAGATTTCTATTTTTGGAGTTAAGGTATACATTTTCAGAATCATGCTGGTCCGGTCGGTAAATCCGACCCTGATGAGTGACGGGACTGAGATTATTAAGACATTTTTTTCTTAAATATTTTGAAGGCTTAATAATACCCAGTATACAGCTACCAAAAAAGAAACCATAAAACTAACGGTTTTCTGAGCATGAGTCTCATGAGAGCGTCAGGTCCCATCTTAGCCAATGTGGTGAAACACTCTTGTAGGAGCACGGAATCTGAAACAGACAACAGTCAAATGGTATTAGTAATCATAACTATTAACTAGTAATAAAATATTTCAAATTGAATAGTTAACATTTTAACTTATGTCTTGGTTACTCGAGATACCATATAAAATGACCGATGAATAGTCTTTCAAACCTTTTTGGTGTACAAAACATTTCGCAGCCAAGTTTTAACTATCGTTTCTGCTATACTACGATAAATGGTACATTCCAGGTACTAACTAGCGAACAAAGTTTCAAGTCTAAATAAATCTCACCAGCTAAAGGTACGCTGGCCCCGGGTGGGCCCTGTTCCGAACCACAGTCGTCCTCTTTAAATCGGTAAAAGAGGTTCTTGTCCTCGAAGTTGTACTCGTTACACACTGAAAGAGGAGCAAGTTTTGGAAACCAGGAGCAAGTTTTGTAAACAAGGAGCAAGGCGCTAACTTTGTAAACGAGCTCTAATTGCACGCCGAGGCAAACGAATGCGGTCAGATGTTTTTCTAAAGAAATTCAGGATCATATTTCTCAAGATTGGGCGGGTTTTAGTGAGGAAGCAATTAACCTCAGTAAATCTGTCAGGTTCCGAATAAATTGGGATATATACCTTTGTAAGGAAGCTGATTCAAAATATTTATGGTTTAATATGATATGTATCGATATACGCAAGCTCATTCCGTTGAATTTGATTTGTTTTATAAAACAAGTTATATTTCGTGTCTTCGAATGAGTTTCGAGGAAGTAATCAAATCAGTTATCTTAATATTCTTGAATAATTGATAATTGTACTTAACGCTGATCATTACCAGAAGTTTAAGATAAAACACTAGATTGAAGATTGGTAAAAAATCTGCTATAACATTGGTAGTGGTACTTGCTATGGTGGTTCAAATCTAATCATCTTACTGTAATGATGATAATTATATTTGACAGTTACAATGGCTCAGGAAGTGCAAGTGGAGTGTAAGTCGTAACGTTTAAAATAAGTTAATAAAATGCTGGTCCAGTTACGTAGACCGATGTGGTTGAAGTTGTATAACGGTATAAATTTCACTGAAAGGCAGCGGTGCTCTTTTCTCAGTGCCATCCCTACATCTTGTGAAAGTGAAAGTGAAAGTAACGCACCATGTTTAAGAACTCCCTCCTCTAAGAGGACCTGCCACATTCCCACTCCCTGCTGTCTGCTGTGTACCAAGTTACACTCCTGGATTATCCAATCCACTAGCTGTGAGCCAATACAGCATCTGAGGTGAGAAAGTATGAAATTTGTGAAGCTGAAATATAACTAATTATTTAATAACTACTAATTGATTTATCTTAACAATTTCTGTTTATTATCAGTTACTTATGTTTCTAATAAGTAACATCAATGATGGATTATTATACCTTCTGTAGGTCCTCAAGCTGATCTGTCTGTCGGCGATGATACCGGGAAAGTTAGTGAGTAGACCCGCTCTTATCTGCTGCCCGATAAACGTTATCTTATCACTCAGATTCTGGGGATATTTATGTGAAATATGTGAAATATGTGAAATATGTAATGAGTTATAGATCAAATGTGAGTGTTTCCAACGATGCAAAGTGATCAACTAATATATGTTAGGAGCTTTTTATAAACGAGTACATCATATATATCTATCAACTGAAGAAAAGAGCCGTATATAAACAAAGAAACAAACTAATACTGATTTTTTAAATTGAATAGACAATTAAACTCACAAAGTAATCGATGGAGCTAGTACGCTCGACACATTTAATGACTCTCTTTATCTTTAGATCATGGAAATCAACGACCCCATAAAAATTGGCAGAGCTTTTTCTAATGACTGGTTTTGGGGTTGTCATCCCAACGGGAACTTGGTCACCCTGGATACCCATTTTGGTGGGATTAGTCCAACGTGCTATCTTGGTGTCTTTATAGATGGTTGCTAAGACGGTTGCTAAGACGGTTGATAAGACGGTTGTTCAGACGGTTGCTATGGTCTACGTATTGTGGACGGGAGGAGACGCGGTGTGATTCATTTTACCTGAGTTATCATAATAACAAAAAACTCATGTCAAACTAGTGTTTATATGATATCATATATTACTAATTGCATAGTTAGAAATTAAACTACTCTTAGTACCTCACTAGGAATTAACTTGAAAGATACCAAATAACAATTTAAGAATTTGAGCTCAATTTAACATGCAAGCCTGTTTTAAATAAAGAAGCCTGAACAAAACTTCGCATGTAACCCACTATAAAATGTAGCGCCACAAACTTTTCAACAACTCTAGATTATTTAAACTGTCACCTTTGAACCATTTAAATGTATGTATAAGTAACCAAGTTAGCGTACAAGGAACATTCGCATGTTTAAATGTAACCCACAGCAAAACAAAGTAGTAAGTTTGCTTAAATAAATAAAAACAGTTTTAATTAAGGTCATGGTTTATAACACATCCGGTCCTAAAGTCATTAAACAATGTAAATGGTAAAGACACTAAAGACATGTAAAATAAGGCAGGCTCACACCGGAATAAGAACAATGACAACAATTAAACTCAATAACACCTGTATGTATACAGTCCTCACTTAACAGAGCGAGACTTTCCCGTGACAACTGAATAACTTCAAGTGTAGACGCTGTCTCGCCCTCTTTTCAAGTGTAAACACTCATGTCTCGCCTTGTCTTATAATTGTCGTATCGTAAGTAAATCTAACTACTTTTAAATAGGTGCTCTCTCATTGAAAGAGGTAGAGGTACCTAAAGCATGTGAATGGAGCTAACAGTTAGCACGAAATGTAACAGTTAGCACGAAACGAATCTGGTCTAGTGAGACTCTACTAAGCTGAATCTGGTCTGGAGAGAAACCTAAAAATTTAAAATAGACCACAGAGACCATAACTTATTATACAGGCCATGCTGTGTTGATAAAGCCATTGGAAACGTGTTTAACAGAAATATTGGCAGCTTTCCAACAAAAAAGGCAATATTAAGGGAACTTATGGGTGAGAGTATATTCAGCAACGTCAGGTTAAAGGTTTAGCAAATGAGGAATGGAGGCTATCATAATAACAATGTTCTAGGTTAATCAGCTGGTGCCTGGAATGACAGCCATGACCCGGTAAAAACAAAGAGTCCTTATTAAAACTGGCTAAATTGTGGGATAATAATACTGTAGTCTATTATGAGCATTACTGGGGATGTTGTTTAACTGTGTTTAATGTTAAGTACCATAACCCAGTGCTTCTACTGGTTCTGTTCCAAGTGGGAAGATTGTAACGAGACTTTGTGAGACTTTGGGAGACAGAAGTCTCACAACTACGATGCTCTCACTTGAGCACTACCCGGCAGAGGCAACATATAATAAGTGCGGCAAAATTTTGCGGAAAGTGCGATCCCGCACTTCCTAAAATGGCTCCCTAAAATGTGCGGCAAGCGTGCAGCAAATTTGGTCAAAAGTGCTGCTCGAGTGCGGCGAATATAAATTACGAAATGTGAGGCGAATTTTGTTCAACTATGGAAAGCTGATCAAACATTAGGGAGCCCCACATAATTACGTCATCAAGGTTTTGGTCATTTCTATCCGGAATAATCCGGATCCCCCCTCCGTCAGCAAATTTCAGCATTAAGCGACCCCTCCCCAAATTTCAAAGTTAATTGATTTGAGACTTAGATTTTGTGGAATTAACCTGCAGATAAATAAATCTCGGAGTTTTGATCTAAAAATAAAGTTGCGACGAATACTATATTATAATCCGCTAAGGATTGCATACTACTCACTATTTCATTACATATAATCATCGTCGACAACTTGCACTTTGTGCAAGTTTTGAAAAGTTATTGATGAACGAAGAAGCCGTCCTATTTATTGTAATTATACAGGATTCTACGTCTAAGCTCTGGCATAAAGCCACAGACCCTCAGCTCATACATCTTGTGGAATTAACCTTCGGTTGGGAGGGAGTAAGATTAGTGCATATTAAATAAATCTGCAAAATCTTAAAATAAAGTTGCGACGAATACTTGATTACAGTCCGCCCTGAAGAATGCATATATTCATTATTTCATAGCATATTATCCTCGATAACTCACTTTCTTAGGGTAAAGATAATAATGAACGACGCGATACCGTCTTATCTGTAATTATACATGATGCTACGACCGAGCACTGGCATAAAGCCACAGACCCTCCTAAAACTTGCTCACCCTTCAAAATATTAACGGCTTTTCCTTTTTATTTTCTGAACCATTCTTCGTAGCATTTGCGTCTATCGTTATGATCGTACGATTTTTGATTGAATAAAGTTTGCTTTTGTTTCACATCTGATATAATAAATATCATATGCATTTTGCTTATATATATAATAACTTTTATAATCGAAAGAGCACATAAAGAGGCTCTAGGTAAAGTGCTGGCCTATTTACGTTTTCTTAAACTCCTCCGTTCAATATGTCTAATAGTAAATAAACTCCTCCATCCTAGTCTATTCCTTGCTAAGTTCACTAAGTTGGTAAAATCGTCCTCGTTTTTGAAATAAATATTTCTCTTAAATACATCCTTCTCTTAAATAAATCCTTTTTGCATTTTGCTTGATAGTGATTATCTCGAATGTTTTACAGGCTTTCATGTCGTAAGCTTCATATTGTGTTTTCCTTCATGTCCAAATACATTCTCGTTCATAGTTGGTTCGTGCACACTTTACGCACTTTTAAAACACAACGCACTTACGGCACGGAACGACCTAAATTCACGCACTTTTAGGTTCCTTTAAGGACTTTTTACCAAATAAACTTATACAGTAAACATACCATCGGCCAGAACATACAGTATATATTATACTGTAGTTTTTTTACATCGTGTTGGTTCGTTTTAATCTTGGCTGATTGCAGTCGGGTATAATTCTCAAAATTAATTTACTGTCCACTTACTATATAGTATGTTAAAAGTATAAAAACACGTTAAGTCTTAAGAAGCTATAGTAACTTAGTAAGTTATAAATATGATTCATCAAACAAATGAATACTAGTATTCGATCATGAATTGCTTCAAAAATGATTTTATAAATTTACATTAAAATTTTAAAAATGTTACAAACGTCGAAAGACGAACGTTAGGTAAGGTAAGTGATATTTATACTAACATACTATTACTTATGTTATACATACGAGTAAAATTAGCCCGAGAAAAACTTACCACCCCTCTAGACCAGGAAGACGAAGAAATTGAGTTGTAATTTTTCAAACTTTATATTTAATTTTACTAATTTTCTCAAATATTAGGTTTTCAAAATAAAGAAATGAAAAAATTCCCAAATACCATTATGTAATTTGGGGTACGAAATTTTGCGGTTTTTGGAAAAATTTCCCATATTTTCGTTCCCACATCATTTAGGTCACCGGAATTATGTCGAATATAAATAATAATATGTCTCGTAAGGTATGTTCTCGATACGTGCCAAGGGAAGGGAGACTCTTAGCTCATAATCTTGTGTAGCACTAAAATTCACTTGGAAACCAGTAGAGTAGTAGAATAATCATAACTATCGACAGCATTTTAATGAAATCTAGCGAGATGTCCGTAGAGCAGTTTGTAGAGATCACTGCGCTTCATAAAATCCATGGTATACTGGCTGGAAGGTTATATTATAGCACTAGGACTGCTGGAAGCGAATTAGAAGTGCTGGATCAAGTATGACAGGTCTGGGAAGCGTCGTTAACGTTAACCTTACTTCAAGCTGTCGTGATCTAGTCGAGTTCAACTGTAATATGACAGAGTTAACTTGCTTACCTCAATATTATAACAGACTGACACTACGCATAGCTGACAGTGACACTTTAATAATTTCTATTTTTTTATCAATTATTATACATCTAGAGAACATCAGACTAGAAACTCAAGAGTGTGATTACTTAAAACAGCGGCACTGCTACTATACTGCTACTATACTGCTACTATACTGCTACTATACTGCTACTATACTGCTACTATACTGCTACTATAGTCTATACTGCTACTATACTGCTACTATACTGCTACTATACTGCTACTATACTGCTACTATACTGCTACTATAGTCTATACTGCTACTATACTGCTACTATACTGCTACTATACTGCTACTATACTGCTACTATACTGCTACTATACTGCTACTATACTGCTACTATACTGCTACTATACTGTTACTATACTGCTACTAGTACTTTACTGCTACTATACTGCTACTATACTGCTACTATACTGCTACTATACTGCTACTATACTGCTACTATACTGCTACTATACTGCTACTATACTGCTACTATACTGCTACTATACTGCTACTATACTGCTACTATACTGCTACTATACTGCTACTATACTGCTACTATACTGCTACTATACTGCTACTATACTGCTACTATACTGCTACTATACTGCTACTATACTGCTACTATACTGCTAGTATACTGCTACTATACTGCTACTATACTGCTACTATACTGCTACTATACTGCTACTATACTGCTACTATACTGCTACTATACTGCTACTATACTGTTACTATACTGCTACTATACTGCTACTATACTGCTACTATACTGCTACTATACTGCTACTATACTGCTACTATACTGCTACTATACTGCTACTATACTGCTACTATACTGCTACTATACTGCTACTTTACTTACACAACCGTGACCGCAGTCAGTTTAAATAATAATATCAGGGAATCTGCATGAGAAAATCTGAGGCATTTCAACACACACTGACCTTACTATCAAAATAAAAATGGCACTTTTTGAGCAAAAAGAAGGGATCATTCCAGGATTCCGTGGTATCCCTGCCACCTAAAGTAACCTGAAGTAACCTAAAGTAACCTAAAGCAACCTAAAGTAACCTAAAGTAAGTAAGTAAAGAATGATTGGTTACCAGGTATCGAGCCTTCATCATCTTTAAAAAGCACGACAAGTAAGATTTGGAGGTTATGTAACAGCAATCATTCCACAAATTAACCAAGGCAGCAAGAAACGATCAAATCTATCAAAACAGGGACAGTTTTATCATAATTAGAGCTTAACCTATCAATATGAACTCAGTGACCATGTGCCATGTGGTAACGAACGGGAACTACAGATTGATTGACATTGATTACAGAACTACACAAGGGAAATTCACCGCGAGTCATGGCGCAAACTACGTAACCATGGTAACGTACAAGAACGCAAGAAATGTCAAACCAAGGAACACGATCGGTTTCATCGCCGACTGAAAACAAAAAACACGTGTCTCAAATCTTATGAATTTGATTGGCGGAGAGGAAAAACAAAGCTCGCTGATTGGTAGACAGCGTGCACGTGACAATGTGAGGTGTTGCTAAGCAGCAGCTGACAACACTTCCCTTATCAATATTTGGCTGGTGCACGCGCTCCACGGCGGAGACCGCTCTAACTAGACAAGGGGTTTAACATTGGGTACTGAATACTGATGAAGTGTATTACTTGTTGCTCTGTCATATCAAACTTGTACATCTGGATATGAGTGATGTATCTGGTGTTAAAAAGTTAAAAACAACGTTGAAAATAATAAGAATCTGTAAATTTGCAGGATTAGATTCATTAATTGTCTTGATAGACTTTTAAAATTAAAAGTAAGCGGTTAATTTTCAAGCCTCAAACCATAAATCCTTACTATACAGGAAATGACGCAACCCAAAATAGTGGTGATAGATGTTTTAACGTGTAACCACTATTTTGGGTTGCGTTATTTTTATGGTTTTATGGTTTGATACAAAATGTGATACAAAATACAAAACTAGCACTAGCAGTGAAAAGTATTCAAAATTAATGACGTCACCAAAAAGCCAAAGGGCAAAGACTATGTTTAAAAATTAAAATATTTAAATTAATAACAATGACATATTATTGTTATTAATTCAAATAATTTAATTTTTCATTATTATAATAACTACACTTTCGACCTATTTGACAGCCACCTATTATTTTTATAATCGCATCGGCTTTTTTTCCAGGGAGTGCGATTAAAAAACTAATTGCACTGTTTTGAGAGTTAGATTAGCGTATATAACAGTATTATTACTTAATTAATTTTACATAACAGAATCTATAATTTAATGAAGCTTAGCAAGGTCCAAGGAGCTTTACGTTTATTACAGGGTGAATTCCACACCAAGATACATTCCACATAAAGATCTGAATATTTAATAATAGCCTTTGCCTTTGAGACCGTAAAATTCAAGCAGGCGTCAGGATTACTAATTCACAAAAACACAATTGTAACGACAAACTTATACGAGCCAAAAACAAAAACTACTCATTTCATTGAAATTTAAATCATCGAATCATATCTTAGCTAGGGCTTTTCAAACTCAAATCGGAAGAAAATGGATGAGTGGACGATTTTCTGCAAAAAAAGCTGCAGAATGTAGAGCAATGTAACGTGTACTAACCCGATTAAACTGGCTTATGGTTAGCGACCAAACTACGACCAGTTAATAAGAGTATAAATTGATTTATTCCCAGCACTATTTTACACCTGATAAAGAAATAAGTTGAATATTACTGCTTCACTTATGGAGGATAATTTCATTATGTAATATTTTGCCTATTTAAAAAGCTAAAATTATGTGCAACGTAGCTGTCCGATTTTTTAGATTGGCAGATCAGAATCGGCACAACTTCCCCAGAAAATGTCAGAACGAAACGAAACTTTGAAACACCACAGTAATCATACGAGACAAAAACAAAATGAAATAGTAGAAAAAGGTAATCCGTAGTACACTCGGTAATTTTAATTACTCTAAATTATGCATAACATTTCCCTGGAAGTTAATTAGAACTTAATGTGACAATTATAGTGCGTGTAGTGATAATTTTGAGACAATTAAACCCAAACACACAGAGATAATATGTTATTTGAACTTTGAAGGGAAGGATATAATAAATTGATTGCCTTGGCTTGGTTGTCTAAGTTACTTTACAAATGTTTGTTTATCTGATCGACTACCAAGTGAATGTGTTATATCAGGTTAAAACTTAACTTAAGAAATGCTCCGACTGACTCGCCCATAATAATCACGTGTCTAGATAACACACTGACTCACCTTACTATTATAAAAATACTAAGGGTTGCTAGGTTACTAAAAAACTCACCTTGCTATTAAGAGACAAAGGATTGCTAGGTAACGTAGCTGAAGGGGAAGCAACAGGGGAGGGTGGTTTTATGCTGGAGCTGAAGAGTCTGGACATAAGTTCACTGTTACTCTTCCAAACCTGGAAGGAGTCCAAGTAATTCCAAATTGTAGAGGGGGTAACTTAGTTACTTACCGACAAATAACGCTGTAAAGTAATTAATACTAAGGTTACGTGAATTATAAAGTTTATTGACACATATTTCATTTATTGAAGTAAAAACGTTGATGAAGTAAAATTAGTTTTAGAATTTAAACACTTCATTAATCATTTCCCGACCTTTTATGATTTAATGAAGTCCCCCAAAATACACGATCTAAAACAAACCTTGAGCAAATCATTTCTTTCAACTCTCAGAAGTTCCGTGTACTCGCACGTGATCACAGTGGCTCGACTGTAAAATATTATTTAATAACATTGTTACTTGTAAATACCACGTCATCTGATCCGGTCAGATTTCAGTACTTATCACGAGCTGAGAACTTGAGGGGCGAACAAAATGATATGTTCTGTACATGTGCATATAATTCAAATTATATTTGTATGACATGTAATATATTATATAATAGTATATAATATATATATATAGATATGTAATGCATATTAAACAAGTTAAGGGGGGCCGGGGGGGGGGGGGGGTTCACCCCGATTTTTTTGTGAAACTTAATTTCGAGATAGCATTTGACCAACCAACTAGGACCGGTGACCGAATTTTTGAGGGGGTCCCGGACCCCAACCGCCAAACGGTGCCCGGGGGGCAGCAACGCCCATATTTGGTCCAAATTAGGCCCAATTTAGCCAAATACCCTGAACATGCCCAAAACCCAGATTTTAGGTGCTCTACTTGTAGCTAGTGGTCCCCTAAACTCGTATATGAATTTTAATCAAGATTGGACAACAAATGACTGAGTTATGAGCCAAAAACTATATGCCCATATTTGGGCATACGCACTAAATTTGATCGATTTTGGCCCATAAATTGGTCAAATATCAATATTTTGAATGAAACCAACTTTATATGGAAGGTAAGCCTATACTACACATTCTCTATGATTATCAGCTCAATATCTACCTAACTGTGGATTCTGTATTCAAATAATCGCAAAAAATGAACAAAATCGCCCATATCTCAGTTCGCGATATTTGCAAAACTGACTTCGCTCAAAACAATAGAACTCAATAGGGTTTCAATATTTTTTTATGAAATTTTTTTTAGAATCGACGTAGAATCGCCTCATGACCTTAAGTTTTGTATTATAATTTTGAGTTAGGCCTTTAAAAAAATTTGGCGGCCAAATTCTGAAAAATGCCCGGCAAATTTCAGAATTTTGCCGTCTTGATTAAAATTCATATACGAGTTCAGGAGACCACTAGCTACAAGTAGAGCACCTAAAATCTGGGTTTTGGGCATGTTCAGGGTATTTGGCCCCCCCCCCCCCCCCCCCCCCTTAAGAACCGACTCTTAAGCCGGTTGAGCATGTTAAGGTTTACCGGGGAGAATTGTCCAGGACTGATTCTCCAAACGCCGCCCCAACACCTAGCGTACAGACTGTAACAGCATTCTGGGGGGTAATTGAGTAATTAGTAGAGTAATTAATTGGATAATTAGTACTAAGTAGAGGAATTTATAATTAGGTAATTAGTGGGTTGATGAGATGTTTAGATAGAGAATAAGTTGATTTAGTAGATGATTTGAGAGATATCTTATGATAGATAGAGATGAGCAATACAATTAGAAATAAATGATCCTACAAACATTTAATGTATTATAGTAAATAGTGATACGGCAATACAAAATCTCCCGATTTCTTGATCAGGACCCCGACAAGATTTTACATTCTTCCTTACAGTAACAGTTAACACAGTGTCATTACAACTCTCGCGGTGTTCATTAAGGAAATCATCCCTTATTATCCTAAGAATTACTTCTGTACAATTGAATAATGGCTGAAGCCTGAACATGATCTGAGCTGGTATTAGATAAATTTAGAGAAATTTAGATAAATTTAGACAAATTTAGAGAAATTTAGAGAAATTTCTCTAAAAATCATCTCACAACTTCAGTGTTTAATGTTTACTAATTATAAAAACGATAACATTACAAAGTTAATTAAAACTCTAGTTTGGGCGACCTTTTTCTGCATGATTAGTGGTCCGAAATTAAGTAAATTTGGAAATACTGCTGAGAACTAATTAAAATGGTGTTGCATTTGGACACGAAAGGAGACACAGTATTAGGCTTGAATCCTTTTTAAATAAACGTTACAACTTTATATTAGGTTCTTCCTCCAGACAGATTTGATTAAGTCCGGACTGGTACTGAGTGCAAACACATTGGTGCAGATTTTTATGGGTAATTTATTATGAATGAATAATATCCTTTGAATATGAGGAACGAACATGATAAGAGGTTGCTAGTTGCTACGAACCTAGTAATAATATTTCACATTCCTAAATTAAGTCGAAAACATAAAATCTAGTAAGCATTTATATTGCCTGATGGGTATATTCATTTTGTTCAGTAGCACACTAGTGCAGTTGTGCCATTTCTCTTCTTTTTAGTGCTACCTACAGTGTACTATCATATTGAACATAGTAGAGCATTTCGATTTGAACAGTTTATTTTCATCATTTACTACAAAATTAAAAAAGCGGATAAAGAAGATTTCTCTTAGTATCACACGACTAACTCTTTTACTATGGAGTTAATTTCGCAACTATAAGTATGTGTATGAAAAGTTCACTAACAAATAAAAATCCCAGCCAGGATGGATCATTTTCAACTCTGCTGCGTAATCCTTACTCTGACCTCCCTGCTTCACTTTACAGCTGGAAGTACGTCTATTGAGTTAAGCAGACATAGTGTGCTGAAATTTGGTGACACAGCCAAGGATTATATTAGGTATAAACCCGATATGCAGCCATTTGAGAGAGCGTTTACAATCTGCGCCTGGATCAAGAAGCTGCGGAGTGCATATACACCAAATTGGTTTTCTTACGCTACCTCTAACGCAGGGAAAGAGATTCAGATAACTGATAACGGATACCAATTCTATATATTCGGGGAGATCTCTGATCTGACGAGCAGTTACACCGTGACCCCTGGCACGTGGTATCATAACTGCGTATCCTGGTCTGCAGCATCCCAGACCCGCAACCTGTACATTAATGGTGTACTGGTTGACTGCAAGGCAACATCAGCTGGCAGGACACTAGGACAGGGTGGGTACGTGGTATTTGGTAACGAGCAGGACAATTACAATAATCTAGCGGATATGGATCGCGACAATAAGTTTGCAGGCGAAATGTTCCAACTAAATGTGTTTAGCACTATGTTGTCTACCTCGGAGATACGGGAGATGGCTAGCGACATGTGCTTTAATCTTTCAGAGGAGAATTATGGAGCGAAGAGACACATCAGATGGGAGGGTATTATACAACTCAGTAGGACCGGCAATGTGGTGGAAAAAGCAAATGGATGCCCAGAACTAGAGGTAGTCGACAAGGTCATGCTGATAAAACTCAAACAGATAGAAGGCAAACTAAATGAAACCCTCTCCCAACTAGCAAGTGTCACAGCATTAAAAGAACAACTCGATCAGACGGAAAACAAATTGAACCAGATCCTGAATGAACTGAAACATGCTACAACTAACAGTGAAAAGATGGATGAAAATTTGATGAGACTCTTGGAGAACTGGCAACAGCTAAAGCAGACAGTGAAAAGATGGATGTAAAGTTGGATGAGACTCTTGGAGAACTGGCAACGGCTACAGCCGACAGGAAAGAGATGGCAGCCCAATTGGATGAGAACCTTGGTGAACTGTCAACTGCTACGGCCGACAGTAAAGAGATGGCAGTCCAATTGAACAGGACCGTTGGTGAATTGGCAACTGCTTTGGCAGACAGTAAAGAGATGGCAGTCCAATTGAACAGGACCGTTGGTGAACTGGCAACTGCTTTGGCAGACAGTGAAGAGAAGGCTCTCAAATTAAATGAGACCCTGGTTGAACTAGCAACGGCTACGGCAGACAGCGAGGATAAGGCCCTCAAACTAAATGAGACCCTCAGTGAACTAGCAACTGCCAGAGCAGACAGTAAAAAAAGGGCAGTCAGATTGAATGAGACCATCAGTGAACTGGAAACTGCTAAAGCATACAGTGGCAACTGCTAGATCGGACTTCAAAAAGATGGCTTTCAAATTCAATGAGACCATCGACGAGTTGGCGGCAACCAAACTAGAACTGGATAAAGTGGCAGAAGAATTAGAAGGAGCAGTGAGCTCCACCTCGGAATGCCGGCTAAATTCCACCATAACAAGTCCTTACGACTTCCTCTACTCTGAGCCCTTTTACGAAGAAATTCTAACCATGGACAGACTTGCTGTATTTCGCACAAGTTTGAAGAAGCTAGGTAAATTAACATAATTCCAAGTTTGAATTATTTTTTTAAAAACTCGACTCGTATTTGGGGGGGGGGGGGGCTCGTATTTGGTCAAATGGGCATGAGCATTGAGCATTGATGGGCATCGGCATAATTCTAATATAAGGATGTTATTAAAGCTATACATATAACAAGGTCCCAGTATTTTATCCTCTTTCCCATATAACTTATATTCAACAAAACCAATTTTTCAGAACAATTTGTTGGGGTACGAATCAGCAGTAGAATCATAGAGTTCTTCAAACTGCATGCACGACATGTGAAATGAGCCTGAAAGGCATAGGGAACATATTATACTGATTATACTCATAAACAGTGAATATTCCATGAACAATGATAATATATTAACGCTTCAACCAAAAATTCTTTTCAGCCGTATTTTGAATTTTCCAAAGTTAAATTTAATTTTAAAGCATTGTTGTGGTAATGAATTTTAGAGTTTTATACTTCATTTAATTTAATCTATTTGATTTAATTGTCTCTGAACTATAGAAGATCTGGAACTATGATGAAATTTATATTTGAAAATTTATGAAAATACGTGGCCCGTGATAAGTGATTGGATGATATTGATAAGAAACTGAAAAGATGCCGAAACAAATGAGGTCGCAACACCATGACATATAATGATTAAATTGGCTGTTCAAAAGTATGACTTGCTATTGGGCACCACCTTAAGTCAAACAATAATACTCATAAAATTGAGATGGTGTACTTTTCAGTGATCTGTGATAACAAAACTCTAGACGATCAGTATGCTGATTGCTGACAATAAATTGTAAATTTATACAGGGCAATTATAGAATAGCAAGCTAGTTAATAATATAACCGACTGAGCTGGTTCCGTAAAGAGTTCACACCTCATTTCGTAAACTTAAAATATTGGAACAAGGCAAAATCAGAGGCATGAGCACACAAACACACAAACACACAAACATACAAACATACAAACATACAAACATACAAACATACAAACATACAAACATACAAACATACAAACACACCCACACACGCACACACGCACACACACAAACACAAACACACAAACACACAAACACAAGCACACAAACAAACACACAAACACACAAGCACACAAGCACACAAGCACACAAACAAACAAACAAGCACGAAAACACATGATAGTGTCCTAGAGGCGTATATTGTACAGTAAACAGTTACTGTACGACATAACCGCTGTTTTTATGTGGACTTCTATTGCTTTGCTGGTGGTTCAATACCACTTTTTTCACAGATCAGCCAGGTGAAATGTCAAGAATAAACATCTTCATTGACTCAAATAAACCATTATTATTAGTGAAACAGCCAGTGTGCGACCCACCCTGCCACTTCCATGGCATGATGTTTGAAGACGTTTAACGGTACTCCACAAAATGTATTTTGACTTCCCCATATTCAACGCAAAGCGGGCACCTTTACCAAGGTTATCTCATAGACTCAAATATGTTAACACTTTCATAGACATTTCGTCTTACAATGTTACACTCCTTGCTTTTACATTTCTATGGGCCTAAAGTTGCGTAATTTATATAATATGACTTATAATCGTAAGTTGTGTGACTATAACAATTATCACTCAATCTGTTTTATGTTTTCATAGACAGTAAATCGAGTAACTCAAGGAATTTGCGAGGTAACAAACATCGAGGATTAATGTCCATTGAACCAATCGGTCTTTTATAGTGCCGTGCGACAGAATTCGTTTTCAATTTAGAATTTGTATGCAAAGTACTCTATGAAGTAAAGGAACTGCAAGATAAAGTGATACTTGGGGGTGACACAGTAAATCAATATATTTTAAGAGCTCCAGTTAAAGCTCTAGTAAAAGCTAGATCAGTCAAATTAGCTAAAACTGCTATTAACCCAACATCCATATTATTTCAAACTTGACTAAATTTCCCCAGAAAAATGACCTTTCTCGTTACAAATTTAGCTCGCAGATGGAGTTAAAAATGAGCGATTTTATAAAAATCTTTTCGACCAATAAGCTCGGACCGAAAAATTAAAAGTTCTTATTTTTGAGCTACACACATACTGATACATAACTTACATGTATTGAACGATTATCAACTGATCTAACGTCAGTTTGGGGTGGTGAGATTGAGACTAACCCCCTGTTACGCAAAGCTCTGCAGCCACAGAATAATGATATTCAACAAGACGTGGTAACTTTAATGCTGATTTTCTATTTACAGCAAGATTACAAAATAACAATCAGCTTATAATGGTTCCTCAGTTTAATGAGGTAAAAATGAGGCCAAATATAACTGCAGACACACTTGACATGATTTTTAAATTAGTACCCTATCAATAATATTTCAACACCCCATCTAAGTACGACATGATGAGTTAATTGTCCAGTGCAGTGGATAGCTCAGTTGCGTGAGACCGAAACAAGACTAACACGCTGACTTCAGTTATTATTAATACATTAAAACCCCCGATTTACCGCATTTAATACATTAAAACCCCCGATTTACCGCATTTAATACATTAAAACCCCCGATTTACCGCGGACTTTGAAGGTAAGGAAACAGCTGCGGTTAACCAGGGTTTGCATTAAATCAGGGTTTGGTTTGTTCACATTATGTTGAGCTCGATTTGGGGACGGAAATGGCCGCGGTAAATCGGGGTTTGCGGTAAATCGGGGTTTGCGGTAAATCGGGGCTTTACTGTTTTACTAAAGACAAGAAAGGTTAGTTATTTAGATAAACTGACAAATCAATAAACTGACAAACTGACAAACCGAATAACTGACAAACCTTGTCTTCCAAAAGATCAGACACGTTAACATCCAAGGACCCACTAAGGACTGCGTACCAGTTTCTACCTGTATCTGCTTGTCGATACACTGAAATATGTTAGCAGGTTATATGAGGAAGGTGAAGGGACAGTGAATAATTTGGGCAAGTCCCAAGTTCCACCATTATGTTTTGATTGGCGGAGATCTAGTGACCACGTGATACTACATTAACATATTTCATCAGCTTACTGTACTCGAGTTTACAGACTTAACGTTCTGCGGTTCTGCTAACGAAACTACAATATTAAAAACTAATGCTCGGCCTTACGAGATCTACTAAATTTTCCGACAATCTGGATTTACTACTATACTCCGCTACTATGCGACAAAGATATTGTATAAAATATAACTAAATAATTTAATCAATACGGTGCCCATGTATGAGCGGCTCTCCTCAAAAAACTTTCTCTCCTCATCGGAGCAGAAAGATAAAAACAAAACACGGGTCTCAAAAATAAATATATTTAAACTTACGTGTTATGCCCTTTTCTAAATCTTCATAGTAACCGTAGTAACAAATCTGTTGCAGTAGCGTGGGATCAAACGTTTCAAAAGCTTTAACATCCTGAGGATAAACATATATATTAATACTAATAGTTCCCGCAATAAGACAATAAATTGAAGCACAAATCTTCTTATCGTTTTTATATTATCAGACATTGACACAATTAACATAATAAGGTGTAAAGTCTAAGAGAAACTACTGTCACTGAACTAGCCAAAATGTAAAAGTTATTTGACGGAGATTTATAATCACACTTTAGTTTTTTATTTTGGCACAAGGAATTTAGAAGATCGTATTGAAACAACAAACAGGCTTCGTAAACGTATTGTTTTGTCACTCACCTTCAAGCGAGAGTAGATAATATCAAGTTCTTCACCGGATCTATCACTGGGTCTAAAAATTGTGAGTTTTAGAAACATTTCCATTCATTATGAACTTTTTTATGTAGCAGAATTGAAGTGTAATTTACCCTCGATTCACCGAAAGGTCAAGATTTAAGATTATGTTGTCAAAGGTCACCTAAAGGTAAATTAATATCAATTATTCAAATTGTTATAAGATTTAAAAATGTATGGTGAACATTTATTAATTAAGGGAGGGGGGTACAAAACGTTTGTGAAAGTTATCCGGTTCCGGTCCGGTTCAGAAAGTGCTTGGCCGGATATCAACCGGAAATTTCTATAACTTGTAGGAAGAATTGTATTTTTTTGAAAGTTTGATCTGGCGTTCTCAGGAGTCAGCCGTCAGGTAACATTCCGGGTTCTCACAGTCAGATCTTGAGACCTAAAAGCATGTCTCGAGATCTGATGGCTGGTAAAAAGGCTATATACTGAGTCCTTAGCATTATATGATCACGAGTCCAATGGCATTGGCATGAGGTGCACTAAATTGGACATTTCAAAACTTTTAGGATACGTTTTTCGATTTTCTGACATCAAGTAACCAGGCTGAACCCCTTTAATAATAATATCAAACCAACTTACCTCTTATCAAGACAAGATATCCACTCCGCCACCATAAACCTATGTGATAGTTGTCAGTGCAGTAAGAGTTGTGAAAATGGGTAAATATTAAAATTTAAATATCCTCTTATTTTTGGGGTATGCTTTGGTTTTTTATCGATATGACAATAAAATCAACTATATTATATGTAAACTATTACCATTTTTTTCTTTGAGACCCGTGTTTGTTTTAAATTTTCTGCTCCGGTAAATAATCGTAGGAATAGTGTTCGATCTTTTTATAGGCATTTCATACCAACCTATTCCAGCTATCTTACTATATTTTACTGACACCACGGCATCAACTTTAACACGACTTTTCGCAAAAACCGTAAAAGATATAAAACTGAAACTTTTTTACTTGGTCAAATGTTTTAATGGCCTTCAAATCAGCATGAAAAAATAAAAAATTGGCCAAGAAATAACAATTTTAGTGCCAAAAATTTGGACCCCCAAGTGGTGTCAAAAACGCGAATTAAATATGTAATAATTTATTTGAGTGTTGACACCACTTAAGGGTTAGACGGGTTCCTGCTAGTATATCTAATACCCAATCTATATTATAAAGTTATGTATAAAGTTTAAATGTATAAAGTTATGTACATTCTCATATTGCAAACTATTATGTCCAATGTGATAAATAGAAGCTCTATAGAACAGAGTACGCATCGACTAGACTTGAAGTCGGCTAGTCTGTATCAGCTGTTAACCTAAAAACGTGATCCGCCAGAAATAATTGGTCAGGCAGCTCCGTGTTTGTTTTTAATTTTCTGCTCCGGTGAATAATCGTAGAAATAGTGTTCGTTTTTTTATAGGCATTTTTTACTGACACCACGGCATCAACTTTAACACGACTTTTCGCAAAAACCGTAAAAGATATAAAACTGAAACTTTTTTACTGGGTCAAATGTTTTAATGGCCTTCAAATCAGCATGAAAAAATAAAAAATTGGCCAAGAAATAACAATTTTAGTGCCAAAAATTTGGACCCCCAAGTGGTGTCAAAAACGCGAATTAAATATGTAATAATTTATTTGAGTGTTGACGCCACTTAAGGGTTAGACGGGTTCCTGCTAGTATATCTAATACCCAATCTATATTATAAAGTTATGTATAAAGTTTAAATGTATAAAGTTATGTACATTCTCATATTGCAAACTATTATGTCCAATGTGATAAATAGAAGCTCTATAGAACAGAGTACGCATCGACTAGACTTGAAGTCGGCTAGTCTGTATCAGCTGTTAACCTAAAAACGTGATCCGCCAGAAATAATTGGTCAGGCAGCTCCGTGTTTGTTTTTAATTTTCTGCTCCGGTGAATAATCGTAGAAATAGTGTTCGTTTTTTTATAGGCATTTTTTACTGACACCACGGCATCAACTTTAACACGACTTTTCGCAAAAACCGTAAAAGATATAAAACTGAAACTTTTTTGACTGGGTCAAATGTCTTAATGGCCTTCAAATCAGCATGTAAAAATAAAAAATTGGCCAAGAAATAACAATTTTAGTGCCCAAAATTTGGATCCCCAAGTGGTGTCAAAAACGCGAATTAAATTTTATTAAACTGGAATTAAACAGGAATTAAACATGAATTTACCGAGGAGAACACTAACGAACTCGTTTTGGCTATACAATAAATATGTAATAATTTATTTAGTCTCTTGAGTCTTGACACCACTTAAGGGTTAGACGGGTTCCTGCTAGTATTTCTAATACCCAATCTATATTATAAAAAACGTGATCCGCCAGAAATAATTGGTCAGGCAGCTCAGCTAGTATCTTCTGTCATGGTAAATGCAAGCAACTTCACACTTATCGTACCAAAGTTTCATTCGGCGTTCGCGCGCGCGATAAACGTTCAGCAACCCAGATGGCAGCAAATCTATCAACATTAAGATCAGCGCCATACCAGGTTGTTTCGCAAATATCTAACCATACCATATATGGGATTATGGGGTCACACTACATTATAGCTATTAAGATCTGTATGTACGGTCATTACCATCGTAGTTAAAGCAGTACTGTTTGCATAAAGAGAATTGTGACATGACAATAGGTTCAGCTAAATTATAGTTGTTTCGAGAGTTCTAGCTCTGTATACTGTGCAGTATGGTATAAAGTGCTATTTATAGAACTGCAGTTTATTAAATTAAATAAACTAGATATTTAACAAAGTAGCGTGCATTAGCCAGTAAACGTATAACAAAGGCCGTATACCAAAGGCCGGCCACTCGAATGATTGAGGAGACCGTTGCAAGTAAGTACATTACAAAGTGATGCTCAAAATATTTGATAAAATGGTTTGAAATAACGGACATTTTTGACGCACTGGATCGAAGTTTGACGTCAATCCATATCTTAATTCACCGACTTTATTTGATAAAGTTGAGGAAATGTCAGATTATCCTCTGCAAGTTATCATAACTTTGGACAAATTTCAACTCCTCCATAAATTCAACCAAGTATCACAAATACCCAAACTTTGACTTTCAAATTTTAGTTACTCACTAATTAACTAATCGTTGTTTTAAGTTGTTTAAGTCTGATTCATCAAGTAAAGTCTGATTCAGTAAGTAAAGTTGTCCGGATGACAAATTATATTACAAAGACTCGATAATGCTGAAAAAGTTACCATTACCGAAGTTTCACTGTTTTGACTGAACTGTTTACCAGTGAACAATCAGTTAGGTCAGTGTGAGTGACACAAGTCACGATCGAGTTATGGGAAGCTGAATAACCCGAGAAAACTTTGATGAAAGGAAAATCGTTATAAATGTCCTTTCGATAATAGAACATTGTCAGATATCAGCATTCCTAAATTTCACTGTTTTGACTGAATTTTTCTTCGTTGACCAATTAGTGAGTTCGCTGTTAATGGCACAAGACACGATTGAGGTACCGAAAGCTAAATTACTGAAGGAATCTTTAATAGACAGAAATTATTAGGATAAAAAGACATTTTGGGAGGTATTTGAACAGTAACTTTTCTTCCATTTCCTTGACCGACATTTCACAGTTTTAACTGAATTTTTTTACCAGCGACCAATCAGTGAGATAAGTGTCTCCAACGTTCTGGAAGCTGAATATCCGGAAAGAGATCTTATGACTCAGGAGTATAACATGATATGTTTGAACTTTGAAGTCAAATTGTGTGCAGTTTAAGAATCTACTCCAAAAGAAAATGAACAATAATATGTCATAAATATTAATATTAATATTATCGTATAAATCAATAAGATGATAATATTAAAATTCAAAAATGCTCCCTGGCGGCATTTAACAATATACATTAAACAAACGACTGAGACAGTGAATAAGATTAATAAATTTATATCAGATGCAATGAGGTTGGTTTTACCAGAGTACAATTTATGGTGCAGCTCAAGACTTTGTGACCACGTGAAACTTAATACCTTATCAGCCGATTGCACTCCAGTTTATAAGGTTAAGATTCTACTAAAATCTGAACAGTAGTACTGCCAGTTAAATTTTGCTCACAATTATATACCAGCTGTATACGAGGTCGTAAAACAACAAATAACAGAGAATCTAATTATAAACTTCTGCATATGACAGAAGACGTTTATTGTAAATAACACATTTTCCCAATTGCCAAACGATCTAGATGGTTTTTATAACATAAATATAATTATATACTTGATTATAGCAACAGAGACTATCTATACTAATAGTCCCAATAAATGTGTGTGTACGTGTGTAATTTCCTAACGGTTTAATCAAGAAAACGGTAAGAGTTATGGGATTGGTTTTTTCGGTATAGTTTCGGAAAAACTCTGACGAAGCCAATAAGCAAATATTTTTTATATCGGCCGGTGGTAAGTGGTTTAAGTGATAGTTTTGTACCCCAAATGAAATACTAAAGTGTCTCACTTTTTCTCCCCCTCTCTTACACTCTAATAAGTGATGACAGTAATATTGTATTCATAATCACATCTACAGAGAATGTACAAAAACATTCCATACTAATCCAATATGTGATCTAAATATTTCGTATTACTCAAAACTATTAAATTCACTAAAAATCAGACAAATTTTAGATTCGTACAATAAGTTTTTATAGAACCAGAACTTTGTATATCATAAACATATATCCAAAAGAAACAAGTGAACTAGAAAAATATATAGTACAAGTGATTTGACAGATCTTTAGAATCACAGAAAGATTTGAGCTGCAATCCAGTTAACAGCAGTGGCTGGCGGCCACGCCAGCCACTGCTGTTAACTGGATAATATATAAGCTATATTTTGTTACCAATTATCAAGGATCACACGGTGATAAGATCATGTCACCAATTAGTGATGTATAATTAGTGATGCGATCCATCAGTAGAATTTAATTGACCTAGAAATCAAGAAATGAGCTAGATATCCGATCTGATCACCGTGGGACACCTGATAATTGGGGGCCCCTAAGTCGTGCAGCCGGTATATCACACTTTTACACAAGAGGCAATAACGAGGAAAGCTGGCAAATCTTTTTATTGAATAATATTCCAGGTTTAAGGAAATCTCAACGGTCACAAAATCACACGTCACACAACATAACTTAGTATTAGTAAACTATCTAAACAACATGAGGCATTCATTCAACAAACATCTTAGTTACGAAAGCACTTCAAAACTAATAATTACCGACCACTTTTGAAATCAGAAAATTTTCACTGCCAGACCTGCTACTAGTTTACTGATAATACTCCTGGCCATCGCTCAATTAAAGCCTTATCAGCACAACACGCACAATCACATATCATCAACGTAGCTGATCTCAACGCATCATAATAACAACCACACGCACACACACCCACTTACCACTACACAACACCACACAGAGCCCAGCAATCAATTCAAATAACGCCTAGCTGATTTTTATAGAATAACATCGTGAATCGTGATCCAGCGTGATGAATTGTTTTAATTTTAATTGAAGTTAAACGGCTGCACCCCTGACTTTTTAACTAAAGATATATTAGGACATTTGTAGTCTGATAAAATTTAAAGTTTTGGTGTGAGAATTAAAGCTTGGTGTGAGAATTAGTGTGGAAATAAAAGAGATTCATTTTATTACATCATATATCTTATTAAGTGACAGTAAGTATTATTATTTTAACTACAGATTATATTATTTCAGTTAGTATTGACATAAATGTTACGATTTCAGTTTATTTATATATTATATTGTCAATAAACCGGTCTCAAAGCCCTTAAGGGTGGCCCTCGGGTCTTTAAAACAAAACACATCATTCTACCCCAGAACCTTGTGTCGAAGGACTCATGTACCATGAACCCTACTGTAGGGTGCGGGGTCTCTACTTGCATATTTGGGTAGGAGGTTTTGCTGATCACCTTTGTATCAGAATAAATTGTTGTATGGTAATCACCTTTGTATCAGAATAAATTGTTGTATGGTAAACTAATCGGCTGGTAAATTGAACAGAAATTTAACCACAATATCGAGACATCCCTGTTACCTTAAAGGACCAGTTAACTGAAAAAAAAGTTATCCTCATATTTTGACAGATTTTGACAAATAGCAAACTAAGCAACGAGTCGAAATTCCTAAATCTCTAACTGCTCTCTAACGCGTGTAAATAGCGTTTGTATTATTTTGGCGATGACGTCATAAAGTCCCTTGCGCGCGCAGAAGAGCTCGTGAGACTGTATTTTACAGGTAGAAAATGGACATAATACAATCTTTTCCCCCGAATAACTCGAAAAGTAAGTAATTTAGGGTACATGTTGCTTCATAAGTTGTATATAAACATGGCCATTCTGCACAATTTGCACACATTCAAAAACCTTTAGGGCCTTCATAGCTCAATTTACCAGATACCCATAGTTTTGCATGATTTCTGGAACCGGAAATCAGTTTTTCGCCAATAACTGAAAAAGTAAGCACTTTAAGGCATATGTTTGTTCGTAAGTCATATATTAATATGCTAATTGCGGTTCTTTTGCACCCTGTCTAAAGACTCTATCACGATCCTATCGAAAATGAGCTCAGCACCACGCCCAAAATGGTTTTTGGCGAATTTATCAAAAAGTAAGGATTTTAGGCCATGTGTTGCTCAATAACTCCTATATAAACATGCATATGCGGCTTCGTTTAAGCCTATTTTGAAGTCTCTACGACCTTCAGAAGCAAGGGGTCGGTTACGTTATTGGGTCAATATGGGCGTGGCCCTCCTGGGTTTTCTCCACGGTCAAAAAATGTCTCCAAACGAAAATCGTTTATTCATAACTTCGGGAAGGTTTGTGCAAAGTTTCGTGAGTATTTGAATATTTGCAGGTTCATTTCCATAAATGTCCATAAATGACTGGACTACACAACTTTAGAGTTAACTTTAGAGAAACTCATAAGTCATTTATCTCAAATTAAGCTGTTAGTGTCCATGATCAACCTGTGGCGACAATGTTTTACGTGAAATGTAAAAATCAGGAGTAATATAAAAAGTGTATTTTTAGATTAAAGTGCTAGCTCATAGTTTTAGAATTGTATAGATTAACGTTGGTCGTTTAGCCATCTAACAATCGATCGTGCCGTAATATATGGCCAGAGAATAATAGGGTCTTGGAAATTATATAGTTGTTCAGTGGGTCGATTGACTGAACACGTTTGCACTTGATATTTAAACTTACCAGTAGTTTATTTATGTTATGTACCGATGATAATGCAATTAGGATAACAACTAGGTAAGCCGTAAGTCTAATTCAAAACACACCTCACACCGTACACTCCAGTCTCCAATCAGTATTACTATTTGGTAGACCGGGTATTTTGGCGGGAATTCTGTTCCCACGGCACTGTTCTAATAGAAGCTACTTCTATTAATGGTCCCAGAGGAACGGCCGTAAAGTAGCCAGACTTCTTGTCTCCTGTACTGGCTGACACATGCGGATTAGAGTTAGAAATTTCGCTATGCTATAAATACAATTGCTCTCGGAATTGAACAAACTCCTACTTATCTGGATCCTTTCTAAATTCGTTAGAGTTTCATGGACTGGGGAAAAATAATCGGTACAGTCTTCCTGCTTGTGTAATTAAGCAATGAAAACAATCCAAAATTATCACATATGACATAAGTTGTAATAGCAGAAACTTTCTAACCGTACATTCACCCGCCACTGTTCAAGAACCTATATCACTGTTTAAAATCATGACGTGAGCACTGTACATCCAATCAGCTATTCCTTTAGTTAGGATGATAGCCAAAACTATAAGGATTTTGGAGAACTAGGGTAATAGTCATAATTCTAAAATTTGAGTGAGTTACACGTGTTTTATTGACGATGATAAACATTTGCAATGTATTAAACGCTATGCAAGCGCGCACTGAGGGACTTTATGACGTCACGAGGCCACAGCTTATTATTGCAATAACACGCGTTACACGTACGCTAGAGAGTTGGTTCTTTCGGCGATACGATTCTTTACCAGTTTGTCACAGCTTATTTAAATCTTAGCCAAATTGGAGACTACAAATTTTTCAGTTAACTGGTCCTTTAAACTTAAAGGATTGTTTATATGTTGCGCTTATGGCCATGGGGAGGTAGTTGGGAAAAGCTTGTAATTTCTAACATTAGCTATGTGTAAAGTGGCTTACTAGGGGGAGGATCTTTACTATCCAGATGTCCAGCAGCCTCAGCAAACGTTAACACTGGTGTTACACAAGCATCCAGCTTACTGAATATCTCCACCCACTCACTTTGGGTCTTACTAGCAAATTTATCCTGGAAAGATTTTTCTAGCTCACCCCATTTCGGTAACTCCATTTGATGCGGTAATCCCGCCTCACCAAGTTCTTGTCCCTGCGACAAAACAGTGTAAAATTGGGGCTCTAAGGCTCCCACAGCCATGTAACGTCCATCTTTAGTGCCGTAAGTATTGTAATACTTGGGCGTTATTCCTTAATCCTTTGCCATTAAATTGCAACTTCAGAATAGAGCATTCCTGAGATTTTTCTGGGATTCCACTGAGCTTCCTGGCACAGAACATAATACTTTCTATATTTTCTTCTTTTTTTAAATTTTTTTTAAAAAAACAAGAATTTCGCCGCGGTTAAACCACGCACGATCAATTTTCCCTACGATGTACTTGTATCTTGTATAATTAATTCTTTCGAGTGAAAAGTGTGACTGGAAAAAAGTGCAGCATATTTACATACTATGTTTTTAATAAATGAGTGGGATTCGCGCATGGTAAAAATTGACGATTTATTTGACCGATTTAGCGCCGCGCGCATCAACAATAAATAAATCCAGAAAATTGCGGAAAATAACTTTGCGAAGGAGGGACTTCACTGTACTTAATTAACACATGGCTAGCGTCGCGCGCAGCATAACAGACCCTTCCAATACACATAATTATAGGGGAGTGGTCTATATTGCGAAGGAGCAGACTTTTGTCATCACCGTAGGACCGTCGGGCCACCTCATATATCCAAACCCAATAACTTATTCCCTACGATCTTTTTGCCTTCGGCAAGAGTAGGGAAAAAAATTAATACTATGCAACCTACTAAAACCAATGGGGCCCTCCAGCTCCCCGAACATAATACTTGCCACTTATATAACTCGCCGTCCAGGAATCCAGGACTCGCCACGTAAGGGATCATTCACACATGAACGATCCCTAACATACGTGAGAATATTTTAATTCCCAAATTATCAAACATGTGTCACTTACTCAGTCATTCAAAGACCAATCAGTATCTGGTGAAAAGAATATTGATACACGCTGAATATACAATATTGTAAGATTATAATAAATGGAATACCTGGGGGGGGTGGGGGCAGTGTAACCCGTGTCTACAGCCGAGACTGATGTCCCAGCCGGGATTTATGTACCAACGCCTATGCAGCAATGGGAGAGAGAGAAAGGAGGGAGAAAAAGTGATCCATTTTATACTTTCAACACTACTATAATATAACAAGTAATTTGAGGCTCTAATGATGTAGTATTAAGAAGATTTCAAGCCTAACGTTGTGTGTTTCCCTTCCTGTCCAAAAGCATTCTATGATCCCTTTTATGTCATATTTGTGGTACAAAACCATCAATTAAACCACTTACCACCGACCGATTAAAAAAACCTTTATCATTTGGCTTCGTCAGGGTTTTCTCGGCACACACACACAGACACACAGACAGACAGGGGGGCACCAAATCGTTGTTTGAACGTAGGACAATTTGAAAAACTAAACTACAGTGCTAGCAAAACTACACTTTTTGCTCTAAAAACAAACTATTAGAGATTTTACCGGCGTATCTTCTAAAATCATCTTAGAATTTGTTCAATTTTAGGGAAGGGCACCAAAAGGGTAGGGGGCGTCAACAGGGGGGCGCTTTGTCAGCAGGGGGTGCCGATAGGCAACGTTACGCTACTGTTGTCATCTTATCTAGTTTAAGAAGGGAGCTAGTGATTCTGTTAAATCTATTTTAAGGGTATTACCCTTTCGAACATTGATGAACAACAAACAACTAGCTAGCGCTATATTTTACTATAGAAAATGAATGTCAAACCTATACAAACTGAGTGGAGTTGGGTTAAAAACATATAAGAGATACGATGATTTAACTTGTAGAAGCTTTCAATAAACATGTGTTAATCGTCGTCAGCTGATTTATACAAACTGTTAAACAAACGTTTTGAGAGTGCTGATCTATTTTTTAATTGCTTTTTTGAAATGTTTCTAATGAAGTTTTACCAGTAGCGTTACGTTGCGAGCGAGCTAAATCACTCTACAGTCGATCTTCGAGATTGTTCTAAAAGGGTCCCCGACAGTTTAAACCAACTTCAATCGATGTATTTTCGGACGCTTATTCCGAATCACCCCCCATTGTGAATTGCTATATATTTGGTTTATATATTTATGATAGTCGATATAATATATACTAATTGTGTTCTATTTCAGAATGTACCACAAACATGTTGTCTGTGGGGTTTGATAATTACTTGTAACAACTGGTGTGTTTCATTGCATAGTGATCCATTTAAAGTTATCACCCATGACATAGGGTTAAAATGCTCCCCTGACGAGATATTGGCGAAAACTGTCTTGATCACGTGATATGACTGTATAATATAAGGAAGTTAGTATAATTTCTCGATAGGGTTAGGGTTTCAGCATATGCTTTTGTTAAGGATTGGGTTAGGGGTTGGGTTGGGATCAGATTAAAGGGTTAGGATTTCGAATAGTCGTTCAGGACCAGCTAGAGAACGGGTTGAAAAAGTCACGTGACAGTCTAGTGTTGAGTGATTAATCATCATCCGTAACGTTGCCTGTTCCCCCCCCCCCCCCCCCCCCCCCCCCCCCCCGCGATATTTTGTAGGCATGTCTGAATAGTGATGCATGATGTGATGTCATATATTTTACTTGACTTTATTTTACTTTAATAGCGCTCGATTTTTTGATAAATTTTCATATGTGAACGGCTCGAATTCAAAATTAGAATGTACAATTTAATGCAAATAGTTGTTTTTCTTTAAAAATGATATAGAAGTATTTAGTAAAATAAATTGATTTAACTATTTTACATTTTAAATCAAAACAAAGTTTTAATTGTATTTTGCATTGACGTCACCAGAGCTTGTATGTTTAAAACCTACAAGGACGCGCGCCGAGTTGAAACAAATATTTTACGAATCTCATTATATCACCCGTTAAAACCAATAATCCCTCGCGCTTGTCCATTGTGTTTGTTAAATTGTAAAGCGGCGCGCGATTCAATTTAAAGATTTAATTCACAATGTCATTCTTTTACATTTTGCCTATTTGCATGGTTGCGAGAAGCATTATTACTTATTGGATGCGCGGCGCGGCCCAGTATATAGTGCATCGCGCTACAATTTAAATTGAATGTTACTCGTCTAAATTTCTTCGAAGTAGCGCGTGCCGGGCCAAACCATCAACAATGGTCAACAATTTTAATACTTTTATTATATATTTTACAATAGTATAATTTTCTTCATATCAATGTATAATAGTATAATTTTTGTCCATTGTTAATGGTTTAGCCCGGCGTGCGCTACTTGTTATGTCGTAGCACTAAGCATGCTTGCCTTGATCTAACATTTCAAGGCTAACTGCATTTTAGGCTAAAATTTTGAGACGAAAGCTCGGCGCGCGTTGACGGATGTTACTCGTCTAAATTTCTTTGAAGTAGCGCTCGCCGCTTTCTTCTCGATGGCAAGTGCTACGAAGTAGCGCGCGCCGGGCCAGACCATTAACAATGGTCAAGGCGCGGCGCGCGCTACTTCCAAAAAAATTAAATAAGTAAGTAATAGTAGTACATTTTTCATAAAATCAAAAAATCATTGCATTTTTTATCGTTAAAAGCATTATCTGATAACAAAAAATATTATTTGATGCACAGCGTGAGTACATCGTGTACAAAAATGATCTAAAATTCCCAAAGTCAGCCATTAGTTTAGTTGTTTGTTACACAAATTACGTTTTTCATATTGATACACTAATGACTAACATAGATATCAGTTATCCTCATGGGTACTTATTTACTATCAAACTTTACACAAATCCTTGTCATACGTTGTATGACCCGCCGCGCACGAAGTGCGCGGCTCCCCCTGTATCGTCAGGACGATAAAGGACCATAGTGAAACCACCGTGGGGGTCGCAACGTGATACAAACAAATCCAAAGTAGTTACTAAGAACCTGATAGTGGATAAGTCTACTTAAAAGACTTGTAGAACTGAAAACTTACTATAAATGCAAAAAATGGAACATAAAACTGAACTTATCAAAATCAAAAATTATGCAAAAAATTATGCAAAAAATTGAACTTAAAACTGAAATTATCGAAACTAATCAAATTCAAAATAAATTTCTCCACAATTGGCGGTTCGAGGCTAAACACCTTAAGTCTGTGATCTGTTTACCTGAGGACCCCAGGCTATTATGTTCATTAACATATAGAGATTAGGCGGAATGACAGGCTGAGCGCGGCCCAGTAATGATCTGTCAAGTCGTTACTATCCCAGCAAACCCTACCATCTGGGGTATATCTCCAAAAGTAAAATAGATAGAACCTTCCGGTTTTCAACAAAATTTCCGTTTCGTGAATTTACAGTTGGCTCCCCAGGAGCCAAATTGGGGACAACGTAGATTCTGAATTAAACCGAAAAGTTTGATTTTGGGCTAAATAAATGATCACAGCTTTTAAACTTTGCAAAGAAATGTCGTTGTCATGACTACTAGGCTCAATGCAGCGTGCGAAAGGTAAACTTGACGTGACGCGCGACGCCATACGTGCTGTTGAAAATCTATCACCTCTAGCAAGCCCAGCAGGCGGTAAGGTTTTCTGGGTAGGCAAGAGAGCTGCATGAGAGTTCATATAAGTTCAGCTGCAAAAGAAAGCAGAAGGAAGGGGGGGGGGGGAGAAATGGAAGGGGGGGGGGGGGGGTTGCAGGGAGGTAGGGGATGTTTTGCGATATAAGACTTATAATTTCGGCGGTTAATATGTATGAAGTTTTAAAAGTCGATTTTGAGGGCGAAGATTGCGTTTTTACCTACCCATCCAGGAGTCCCCTTTCTTGTTGGCGAAATTCTCTACTTTCTTTTGATATTTTAAAATTGAGATTTGACTTGATTGGTGGAGAGTTATGGTTCGTCAAAGTGAACGTTTTAAAATGAAAGTGCAAATTCTTTTGAACGCGCGTAGGTTATAGGCCCAGCAAACCCTACCATCTGGGGTATATCTCCAAAAGTAAAATGGATAGAACCTTCCGGTTTTCAACAAAATTTCCGTCTCGTGAATTTACAGTTGGCTCCCCAGGAGCCAAATTGGGGACAACGTAGATTCTGAATTAAACCGAAAAGTTTGATTTTGGGCTAAATAAATGATCACAGCTTTTAAACTTTGCAAAGAAATGTCGTTGTCATGACTACTAGGCTCAATGCAGCGTGCGAAAGGTAAACTTGACGTGACGCGCGACGCCATACGTGCTGTTGAAAATCTATCACCTCTAGCAAGCCCAGCAGGCGGTAAGGTTTTCTGGGTAGGCAAGAGAGCTGCATGAGAGTTCATATAAGTTCAGCTGCAAAAGAAAGCAGAAGGAAGGGGGGGGGGGGAGAAATGGAAGGGGGGGGGGGGGGGTTGCAGGGAGGTAGGGGATGTTTTGCGATATAAGACTTATAATTTCGGCGGTTAATATGTATGAAGTTTTAAAAGTCGATTTTGAGGGCGAAGATTGCGTTTTTACCTACCCATCCAGGAGTCCCCTTTCTTGTTGGCGAAATTCTCTACTTTCTTTTGATATTTTAAAATTGAGATTTGACTTGATTGGTGGAGAGTTATGGTTCGTCAAAGTGAACGTTTTAAAATGAAAGTGCAAATTCTTTTGAACGCGCGTAGGTTATAGGCCCAGCAAACCCTACCATCTGGGGTATATCTCCAAAAGTAAAATGGATAGAACCTTCCGGTTTTCAACAAAATTTCCGTCTCGTGAATTTACAGTTGGCTCCCCAGGAGCCAAATTGGGGACAACGTAGATTCTGAATTAAACCGAAAAGTTTGATTTTGGGCTAAATAAATGATCACAGCTTTTAAACTTTGCAAAGAAATGTCGTTGTCATGACTACTAGGCTCAATGCAGCGTGCGAAAGGTAAACTTGACGTGACGCGCGACGCCATACGTGCTGTTGAAAATCTATCACCTCTAGCAAGCCCAGCAGGCGGTAAGGTTTTCTGGGTAGGCAAGAGAGCTGCATGAGAGTTCATATAAGTTCAGCTGCAAAAGAAAGCAGAAGGAAGGGGGGGGGGGGAGAAATGGAAGGGGGGGGGGGGGGGTTGCAGGGAGGTAGGGGATGTTTTGCGATATAAGACTTATAATTTCGGCGGTTAATATGTATGAAGTTTTAAAAGTCGATTTTGAGGGCGAAGATTGCGTTTTTACCTACCCATCCAGGAGTCCCCTTTCTTGTTGGCGAAATTCTCTACTTTCTTTTGATATTTTAAAATTGAGATTTGACTTGATTGGTGGAGAGTTATGGTTCGTCAAAGTGAACGTTTTAAAATGAAAGTGCAAATTCTTTTGAACGCGCGTAGGTTATAGGCCCAGCAAACCCTACCATCTGGGGTATATCTCCAAAAGTAAAATGGATAGAACCTTCCGGTTTTCAACAAAATTTCCGTCTCGTGAATTTACAGTTGGCTCCCCAGGAGCCAAATTGGGGACAACGTAGATTCTGAATTAAACCGAAAAGTTTGATTTTGGGCTAAATAAATGATCACAGCTTTTAAACTTTGCAAAGAAATGTCGTTGTCATGACTACTAGGCTCAATGCAGCGTGCGAAAAGTAAACTTGACGTGACGCGCGACGCCATACGTGCTGTTGAAAATCTATCACCTCTAGCAAGCCCAGCAGGCGGTAAGGTTTTCTGGGATTATTCAAATTAATATTTCTTTTATTCAAATCGTCTAAAATAGCTTTAAAAATATTACATTGATGTCTACCAATCCTTCCCCTCATGTTTGACATACTATCAACAGCAAATGCTTCATACAGCTTGATTTTTACAGGAAGAGAAATGCGGGATTTCTCTGCCCATACCTTGCTGTATTTCTCAAAGGCAACGTAAGCAAGGATGCATCGGTGAGAGATATCAGCCTTACTACAGAGCTTGGATCCAAGGGAAATAGTGTTGCGCCAGGGCTCTCTGTTCTTCACGGGTTCACCCTTGGCGTCTACCTCGTCCTTATCTTATCCTTAAAAAACGTGGCAGATAATCAATGAGCTCAGGGGCAAGAAAAAAAAGAAAAAAAGAAGCAAACTAAGCCTCCCTTTATCATAAACAACGAACGAATCATGAATCGTAGAGTCATAGCCAATGGATTCAACTCTTACTTTGTTTCTATTGCCCCTAAGCTCAATGAAACACTTAGTAGCAGTGAGGCCTCTGGTTTACCAATTCTCCCTATAAAAACATTCTATGATTTCCTTGGAAAGACTAATGAAAAATCGATTATGTTAGAAGACTGTACACCTTATGAGATAACGGAAATAATAAAAGGATTTGAAAATGGAAAAGCAAGTGATATTCCTGTTAGTGTAATCAAAAGATCATCTCACGTAATTACACCGATCCTTAGTCGATACATCAACATCTTAATGTCTAATGGCACGTTCCCCGACGTTCTAAAGACTGGTAGAATAACTCCTGTATTTAAGAAGGGAAACCCTGAAGAGATAGAAAACTACCGCCCAATCTCTACTCTCTCTATATTTGGTAAAATCTTTGAAAAAATCATTTACTCAAGAATATATTCGTTTGCTAGCTCACAGGGTATAATATCTAAAACACAATTTGGCTTCAGGCAGTCACACTCTACTTCACATGCAGTTAATCACTCAGTAAACCTTATAACTGAATCTCTAAAACTTAAGCATCATGTCTTAGGCATATTCATAGACCTTAGCAAAGCTTTTGATACAATAGATCATGGTACATTACTTGTCAAATTACAGGGCTATGGGATACGTGGGGTGGCAAATGATCTTATAAAAAGTTACTTAACAAATAGATCACAATATACTGAAGTTGTTGGTGAGAAATCTGACGCCTTGAAAATACAGTTTGGAGTCCCTCAGGGTTCGATTCTTGGACCTCTCTTATTTCTCCTATATATTAATGATATCGCCAACAGCTCCAGTTTGGGATCATTTGTCACCTTCGCTGATGACACCAATATATTTGTGACTGGGAAATCTAAAAAGGAGGCATATATGCGTGGTAATTCTCTTTTAGCTAGTTTATATTCCTACATGCGAGCAAACAAACTCCATGTCAACTTGTCTTAATGCTGTTTCATTCACTTTAAACCAGCATCGTCCTCCCAGACTGACAATAATTCTGAATATACTCTAACCATTGATAACTTTCCAATAAAACAAGTTGCATCTGCTAAGTTTCTGGGAGTCGTCATCGATGAAAAGCTAACCTGGGAAGAACATATAAAATCACTTAGGCGTTCTCTCAGCCATGCAACATCAACTCTCTGCCGCCTACGCTGCTCCCTCCCAGATTTCTTACACCGCCAGTTGTATTACACTCTATTTGAATCACACCTCTCCTATTGTATCACGGTTTGGGGTGGGGCAGCCAAAACTCGTATAAGTTCTGTATTCAAAGCACAAAAATATTGTCTCAGGGTACTGTTTGGCGACAGGGAGGCATACCTAGATAAATTTAAGACCTGTGCTCGTGCTCGACCGTTTGGCAACCAAAATCTGAACAAAAAATTTTTCTTGAAAGAGCACACGAAACCTTTGTTCAAGGAACACGGAATACTTGCCGTCCAAAACCTGTACACTTACCATTGTTTCCTTGAGCTCTATAAAATCATGAAATTCCGTGCTCCGATTTCCCTCCATGAAAATTTCACCTGCTCAAGTAGGAAACCCACCCTTATACTAAGCCAAGCAGACCCCCCTGACAACTTCAATAGCAGAACGACTCGTATTTGGAACGTAATTGTGCCTAAGCTTGGTATACGTGACTACTGTCTAAGTGTGGCCTGCCTGAAGTCTAGGATGAAGCAATCACTGCTCGTCAACCAGCATAACCATGCTGATCTTGATTGGACAAACAAAGATTTCGAATGCTCTAATCTAAATTTTGACATTAAGTCTACCCTAGGGTCCACACATCCAAAATGATTATCTTGAAATTGAAAATTAGCTGGGTGTGCATTTTCCTTTGTCTTACTAACGTGTGTGAGCGCAGTGTAGTGAGAAAGTGTTTTTAACAGATTTATTATTAGACTTAGGATTATGATTTTTAATATATTACATTGATATAAGATTTATTTTTGATAGGTACTTAATAAAGTTGATGAATTTCCCTCCCTATTAAAATTTTAAACCCATTTAGTGAAAATTGATAAACGAAGATCTAGATATTGATACATATTATAACCAACATTGCTTATATTCTGCCTTGTAAACAAAGAGCAAATCTTCTTAATGCCTTCTTCCTGTCCTAAAACTAAAACTTCATCCTATTAAAGGGTCACAACGATACACCTAGAATGCCATAAGCTTTTAACCAGTTGTTTGGTTCGTTAAATGGTATCATTTAGTGAAATTCCGAACATTCTAGCTCACTCACACTCCAAGTTAGGGGCTGATCTAATTACGGCCTAGTGGTTAGCTTGTGACGTAGATATTTCCATAGCAGTAAGAATGATGCGTGTGAATTGGTATTTGTTATTTGGACAGTCCTTGTTCACGTTTTGTTTTTGTTACACGATGTGTCCGATGTGTACAACTGATACACCCGAATGTACTTACTTCTTGAGTAAGAATTATAATAGTTTATATTGAATATATAAGGCAATTAATTAACAATTAGTGTAACAGTAAATATAAGATAATGGGGAAAGATACTATTGTTTTATATTTATATAGACAGTTCATGACATGTGGAAATTCGATATTTTTTGCAGATCTCATCGGATTGTTAACTCTTAAAAGGCCTTAGTTTCTGCGTTTATATTGACATAGGAAATAATATTTAAATTGACGTATGGAAATAAATCTATATAACAAAATCCATCAACTTAAATCCTCATAAGAAATTCCGACGCTACAAATGCTTTGTATTTTCCGTCGTCTGACGGGTATAGAGATCTAATCTTCATAATAGCACATGCTGGAAGGACATATCTCCGATTTTTCCCGATGAACCGTAGTTCGCACATGTTCAAAAAGTTTCTGTAGGCTGCATAACGGAGTCCTTCCGGTTTTATGTTCTCTTCTTTGTCGACGGGAATACTTTTCTGCATCATACCGAAAGAGCACATTTGTAGCATCTTTCGGTTACTGATTCCAGCTGAGAAAAGTTCGCAATCTGTAACACATGAAACTTTTTCAATAGGCTTTGGGCAATAAGTTGGCACTTTGTGGTGATGCACAGTATGACTCCCCAGGATTTACAGCCAAGTACTGCACCTATTCAATCATGCATTGTACAACAAACGAAATTGTAGATTTTTGTGTCATCCAAAGAGGTCAATTTACAGGTGAACTTGAAAAGCAGGCTTGTCAGCTGCTGCTCGATATTCTAGTCAACGAGATCAAGTTGGATATTGGTGATTTTGTGACAGACAGACATAAGGGTATTGGAGCTATGATGAAGAACGTGTTCCCCGCAATATTTCACGCATATGATGTATGGCACATGGGAAAGAACCTCCTCAAAAAGCTGACAGCATGTGCAAAGAAACACCCTAAAGTTGGATTGTGGACCCGCTCAATAATTCGACACTTTTGGTGGTGTTGTCAGAATTGTAAAGGTAATGCCGATCTCCTCTTAGAAATGTATCATTCCTCGTTGTTCCATCTTCTTAACATACATAATTGGGGAAGAAGAACAGTGATTCACAAGCAGCTCAGCCTAATGCGTGTTGGTTCACGACCCTATCCTTCTAAACCAAAAACGGTGAAGCAATGCTTCCACCCTCAACTATTGGTAAGAGAAGACAGGGCAACTCAGTGGTTCAGTATTGGGGATGATGATTTCAAAGCGGTATTCAAAGTGATAACTGCTACCGGGTTCAGTAATGACTGCAAAAAATGCTGTAAGTTTGTGCATACTGGAAAGTTGGAAAGCTTTCACAGCATGAAACTTTATATGTACCTTCCGAAATCAACAGGATTCGGCATGACGACCACAATAATCCTCACAATGCTGACAGCAATTCAGAACAATTGTTACCTCGACCCTAATAACAAGCTGAAAATGTATTCTGTCCGCCAGTGGTCACGGGCAAATCAGCAGCACTTTCTTAAAGAAAGGAGCATTTTCGACAATGTCTCATTTAAGAAGAGAATCCTTGAAGAAACATTTGAAATTATCAAGAATAACAGCATCATTAAACTAGACGTATCATCATATATTAGAGCTCCAATTCCTAAAACGTTTCATTGTCAAACTGCACCATCAAAAGAAGTACTACTTACTAAGAAAAATTCCCGCATGTCATGAACTGTCTATATAAATATAAATAAAACAATAGTATCTTTCCCCATTATCTTATACTTACTGTTACACTAACTGTTAATTAATTGCCTTATATATTCAATATAAACTATTATAATTCTTACTCAAGAAGTAAGTACATTCGGGTGTATCAGTACACATCGGACACATCGTGTAACAAAAACAAAACGTGAACAAGGACTGTCCAAATAACAAATACCAATTCACACGCATCATTCTTACTGCTATGGAAATATCTACGTCACAAGCTAACCCCTAGGCCGTAATTAGATCAGCCCCTAACTTGGAGTGTGAGTGAGCTAGAATATTCGGAATTTCACTCATTTTATAGTAACATGGTGATCTTCGTATGTGGCGGTAACAATTGGTAATTAATGGAAATGAAATCTCTGTCGTTGTGACCCTTTAAAGTAAAGGCCAGTTGTTACCACAAGCTATTATACCGTCCCTCTCAAAAACATGCCTCAGCCTCCATCAAAAACAATTTTAGTTTTCAGTCCTCCTAGTTTCCAAAAATCTACCGAGCTAGTGTTCTGGTGTGCACAAAAGCCCCTAAGCCCGTGCATTCCTTGCCCCGCTAGCTGCCAGTCCTTGACAAACTTCCAATAGCAAAGATCAACTAGTCATTTACAAATTGAGCACTATACAATTTTAATTGTTTTAAATATTTGACTTTGTAAAATGAGCTAAAACATTGATTTATTAGTTTCATTGATTTATTAGTTTCATTATCTGCAATGTAGAAGTGGACATGTTCTGTTTTATCCTCGTTCACAAACAGGTTCCATTCTTCAAGGATCTCCTTACATTATATGGGCAGCATTTCGTTAAGAGTTTCCTCATGCTCGTCTGCAAAATCGCCATCGTCGGCGTATTCCCATTCCCATGGGTACTGCTCGTGTAAATTTGAATCATTCCATTTAACGCAGCATTGTGTCCCTGTGCCCTGGCACGAATCGTAATACTTCTGTTTGTGTTTGAGACTCAGCTTTTATTATAGATTCTGGTGATACCCAAAATCTATAATTGATCATTTGTATTGATCTTTATACAAGTACATGGGTAATAATTTGAGCAAAAGGAAAAGTACTCTGATTATAATTCCATCAACCGAAATCCCAGATAACATGATACAATAATTGATAATTGGTCATGATATCTTATATCTGTTGTAGTTTTAAGACCTTAAATCGATATTGTTTACATTATGCAGTACACTTAAATGTGTGTGTGTGTGTGTATGTGTACTGGAGGGATCATTACGAGATTTGAGACATTTGGGCCGGTTGCGGAACGTTGCCAGCTGGCGCCCCCCTGTTGGCACTCCTTCCCCATTTTGGTGCGCCTCCCTAAAATTGAACAAAGTAGGTGATTTTAGAGGTGCACTGGTAAAATGTCTAAAAAAAGTGTGCTTCTAGACCCACATTTTGGGGCCCTCCTAAGATGGCGCCCCCCTCCTAAGATGCCCCCCCCCACCCCCCGCACAGCAAGGTCAGCGGGGCCCTTCATTACGCCACTGATTTGGGCAGGATCCTTCTCATTTATCTCGTAATCAAGGTTTCCCTATCATAGACTAAGTTGCCCACGAGTGCTTACATGGACGGACATCACCACTGCAATTTAGGAATGTCTATATTTACAGTATAGAGGTTACTTTGTATTCCATCTGCTGTTAAATTTAATTTAAATGCCATCATTATAATCTTGTACAGTTACATGAAGTTGTACAGTTTAATGAAGTTGATCAGCACTTGAAGATGAACTCCCTGCTTATTACGAGGTATAAATACTGAAAAATTTCAAATTTCTTTGTTTTACTGTTACCAAAATGTAATTAGATCGAATGTAGAAAGTAGATCGAACCGGTTCGATCTAGGAATTAGATCGAACGCCGGCGCGGCTTTCAATGTATTTGTATATGTATTTCGCGCTGGCGTTCGATCTAATTCCTAGATCGAACCGGTTCGATCTACGTGCACAGAGCTTGGTCTACATATAATTCCTAGATCGAACCGGTTCGATCTAATTTCGGCGTTCGATCTAACGCACAGCAAGGTCAGCGGGGCCCTTCATTACGCCACTGATTTGGGCAGGATCCTTCTCATTTATCTCGTAATCAAGGTTTCCCTATCATAGACTAAGTTGCCCACGAGTGCTTACATGGACGGACATCACCACTGCAATTTAGGAATGTCTATATTTACAGTATAGAGGTTACTTTGTATTCCATCTGCTGTTAAATTTAATTTAAATGCCATCATTATAATCTTGTACAGTTACATGAAGTTGTACAGTTTAATGAAGTTGATCAGCACTTGAAGATGAACTCCCTGCTTATTACGAGGTATAAATACTGAAAAATTTCAAATTTCTTTGTTTTACTGTTACCAAAATGTAATTAGATCGAATGTAGAAAGTAGATCGAACCGGTTCGATCTAGGAATTAGATCGAACGCCGGCGCGGCTTTCAATGTATTTGTATATGTATTTCGCGCTGGCGTTCGATCTAATTCCTAGATCGAACCGGTTCGATCTACGTGCACAGAGCTTGGTCTACATATAATTCCTAGATCGAACCGGTTCGATCTAATTTCGGCGTTCGATCTAATTACATCCTGGTTACAGTTAAGACCCTGATTGTTTGCTCACCACACTGCTGTTAATTGTAGTTCTTCTCATTACCAGCAAATTTTGAAGAATTATCCCCAGATTTTATATATTTCAGGTATTTGAAAAGATTTCCTGCAGCATGTCAATACTCTACTTTCAACCGAGGGATCGAATTGAATCCTAATAGAACCCATTTAGCCATAAACGATAGATGTCAACTGAGACATTCTTCGCATGGTGTCATTCCACCTCTGCCTGCATTTGTATTGGGTAACAACAGTATTTGAAAATGAAAATTTTACCATTTCATTCTATAATCAAACTGTGTAGTTAGCCAAATCCAAAATATGATAAAGTTTAAAGAAAGATTCCATTGAACTTATTCACTTGTGAACCCAACTGTTTGAACTTTCAGGTGCAAGTGGCCTGATCCCTTTCTATGCTCCACCACTTTACATGATGTACAATGATTGGTTATTTTGTACTGATGGAGAGTTCATGCATCTTGTTTACTCAGCTTCTATTCTATCATTCCTAGGTTTGTTAGATATAAATTCTATTAAAGACAAATCTCTATTTAATTTTACTGTATTTTCGGTTCTCAGCCGACCTTCAATATTATGAAAGCAGTAATAAACCCATTTTGTAGGTGGTGTGAGATGGGGTTTGACTCTCTCAGCAGGATCTAAGGAACTTCCAGACTGGAGAAATCTGACTTACAGTGTTACTCCATCTTTGTTAGCTTGGACTGGAGTACTTTTGCACTCTCCTCTTGGGTACATGTGACCAAATCTAATAAAATCAAATAAAACATAATGATAGATAAGATCATCATTACTCTTCAGTGCTTGGCATCCAAAGTGATTTTAAATATGGCTTTAATTACTTGTTAATTGACTATTTTTGTTAATTTTATATATTGTACCATGCTTATTATATTATATGTAATTTTGCTTATGCAATTTACACTTTTTTCTTTGTGGTATATTTTATCATTACCACAATTTTCTAATTAAGATGGTATGAAAATTTTTTTTTTCTTTGTAGTATATTTTATCAATATAATCCACATCCACCAGGTATATTCCGATAACAGCTGGCCTGCTAGGAGCAGGTATCATCGATGTGGCTTGGGCAGGTTACCCTACTTGGTTCAAGATTCTCCGCACAATTCTCACTATTAGTGCTCTCACAAGCATAGGCTTGTTGTTTCATGTGAAATATAAAAGTGACAAAAATTTAGGTGTGAACAAATCCATACAAGGATTTAAAGACAAATATTATGACTGGAAAAACGGCAGTGGTCCTTCGAGTTGATGAAAATAGAAACTGATCTGTGAAAATTGTTTGTTCATATTTATAATAAATAAAATATAGTACGAATTTACGTCACCTTAAAACCTCCATATTTTGTCGCTAAAATTCAATATTAGAAAAGCTATATTTTTATTTAATGTACAGTTCACTGATTTGCTATAACAGTTTATAATTTGTGATAGAAGTAGATGTTTTATTGTGATAACATATTTCAACTTAAACATTTGTATTGGAAGCGAAAGGTATCAAGTATCATAATTCACAAATCTCAGCAGTTCCATTTTAAGTAATAAATGACCTGTTAAATTCTTAGCCCATTCCATGACAAGCTCGGTAAAACCCCCCTACAAATATAATCTATACAGAGGTCTCCCTGTGCCTGATTTTATAACAGCTGAAAGATATGAAGAACTAGATACTCTTCACAAAACACGTGATGATGATGTTTTTATTGCTACTTATCAAAAAAGTGGTACAACATGGCTTCAACACATTCTAAACGAACTATATGATCATCCTCAGGTGGGAAAATTGTATACATTTTATTGAAATAAATACCATCCCTTATAGATTTATTATACAGAATGTTTCTAAGAACTAGTGTAAGAAATCAAACACCGGATCATAAACTTGGGAGCTAGACCCTAGAAGATTTTAAATAAATAAGAATCAGAATATATACAGGGTGGCCCATAAAAGAATAGAATTGGTAAAACATAAATAAATCGGTGGTTTTTTAATTTTTTTACCCAGGATTTTTTTTGTGGTTTCTATAATTAACCAATGTAAACAGTTCTGGGTGAGAAATTAAAGCTGGCACACTCAGGAGCTAACTTTGTCAGACAAGCTCAGACTCACACAAAACTTAGCACGAAGTTGTGTCTAATTATGATTGACATTCTCTAAAAATTTGAAGCAAAAATATTAATCACGTAAGTTATGGCGCTTTTCCATTCTGAAATAAAATAATTAGCAAGATCTCAGCGATCTGTTACAATTTTAAGAGATAAGGATGGGTAGTCTTTTATGGGCCACCCTGTATAATGTCATAATATATAAATACATAACAACTAGTTCATTTGTTTTTATCATTGTTGCTTAATGCTCATATTCCTAGGGTGTCAAAGAGAAAATAAACGAGGCAGTTCCCTGGATACAAGAAGAATCACAGGAAAAGATAGATGCAATGCTTTCTCCCAGAGTTTTTAAAACACATGATAGATGGGATTGGATACTAAAGGGGGATAAAATAAAATACATCTATTGCTACAGAAATCCCAAGGATGTATGTTGTTCGTACTATAATCACATGAAAAGAGTTTTTGTTGGACATTATGGATATACTGGTACCATCTCAGAGTTTTTCTCAGACGTGTTCATCAAACGAAATGCTTCAGAGCAAGGATGGTACTTCAATCACGTTGCAGGGTGGCTCGAACAGAAGGAGAACCCCAACATACTCTTTCTAACTTACGAAGATATGGTGGAGGATCTTAAGAGGGAAGTGTCAAAGATTGTTGAGTTTTTAGGTCTCCAATGTTCTGATGAAAAGATTGATAATGTAGTAAGTAGCAGCATGTTTGATTCCATGTCCAAGAATCCTACAGTGAACTATTCTTGGAGGGATGGGGATAAGAAGGACCCTAATTCCAAGTTCATTAGAAAAGGCAAAGTTGGAAGTTGGCAGGATGAGTTGACAGATGACCAGTCTCAACAGATTGATCAACTAACCAAAGAGTTGTTGGAGATCCCGTTTGGTATAAAGATTAGGGACATTTTGTAGATTATCAGTTATTAATTCAGATCCAGGGTATTATAATCATTTCTTATTTCTTGGTTTTGTTTTTTTAACGCTGTCATGGCAAATTATAATGCTGTAATTTTTATTTTTTTATTCTTTTAAATATGGGAACTAGTACTATGTATTATGTTGATGATTTGTGTTAATGTACTTTAATGGATTAATATGTGGCTCATTGATACATTACATTTGTTTCCTATGATTAAAATAAATTCTGTTCAAAGTTTTAAACTTAAATCATAAGTTAAAATCTTTCTATAAGTTTAATTGGCCCTCATTACTGCAATATATTTTCCACAATGCCTCTAAAATGTTCAGTAATAGGTCTTCTCCAGACCATCAGAAATCAAACGTGCCAATATTTCTATTGGCTCAGTGCCAATATTTCTATTGATAATGCTCAGTTACGTATAACATCTCAGCTCATTCCATGACAAGCTCGGTAAGCCCACCTTACAAATGCAATATATACAAAGGTCTCCCTGTGCCTAATTTTATAACAGCTGAAAGATATGAAGAACTAGATACTCTTCACAAAACACGTGATGATGATGTTTTTATTGCTACTTATCAAAAAAGTGGTACAACATGGCTTCAACACATTCTAAACGAACTATATGATCATCCTCAGGTGGGTTTAAAGTTTATTTGAGTGACATGATAAAAATAATCATTCCTTTATATGCTAATTTTTTCATCGACTTTTCTCTTCTATGTAATAATTGAGAATCAGAGCCCTTACTGTTTCAAATTCACGCACAATGCATTTAAAGACTACGTAACTTGTTTATCATTTTTGTCATATTCTTAGGGTGAAAAAGATAATATAAACGAGGCAGTTCCCTGGATACAAGAAGCATCGCAGAAAAAGATTGATGCAATGCTTTCTCCCAGAGTTTTCAAAACACACGATATAGATAGATGGGATTGGATACTAAAGGGGGATAAAATAAAATACATCTATTGCTACAGAAATCCCAAGGATGTATGTTGTTCATTTTACAATCATATGAAAAGAGTTTTTGTTGGACACTATGAATATACTGGGACCTTCTCCGAGTATTTCGCTGATGTGTTCATCAAACGAAATGCTGCTGAGCAAGGATGGTATTTTGATCATCTAGCTGGTTGGTTTAAGCAAAAGGGGAACCCCAATATACTGTTTTTAACTTACGAAGATATGGTGGAGGATCTAAGGAGGGAAGTATTGAAGATTGTTGAGTTTTTAGGTCTCCAATGTTCTGATGAAAAGATTGATAATGTAGTAAGTAGCGGCATGTTTGATTCCATGTCCAAGAATCCTACAGTGAACTATTCTTGGAGGGATGGTATTGCAAAGGATCCTAATTCCAAGTTCATCAGAAAAGGCAAAGTTGGTACTTGGCAAGATGAGTTGACCAAGGAACAATCTGAACAGATTGATCAACTTACCAAAGATTTGTTGGAAATCCCGTTTGGTATCAGGATCAGAGACACTCTGTGAGTTATTGGTTAGAATTAACATTCAGAATTCAGATAATTTAATTAAGGGAATTTATTTAAGAGTATTTTTATTTTGACAAACTTTTAATAATAGGATTTTTTTAATATTGTTATTAATTTGGACCCTTTTTATGACCAGAATCAATTATTTTCAGATTTTAAACTGTAATTATAGTTTATTAGTTATATTACCTGAACGAAACATTATAAAAACCCGCACTAGCTACTATGATACACTGTTAGGTGTCCCACTCCTTTAAAAAATTGGCATAGATACTTATTAAATATACCTATAAAATTAATTCTTAACGAATTTTGCATCTAATTCATTGTACAGTATCGTTTGTTTTCTCTCTCATTTTACTTAAATATTAATCATTTTATTTCATCCAGAATGTCAATGGTCGCGGCTGCTGCTTCCGATATACCAGCAAAGAAAAGACTTCACCCTTCAAACAATCATCAGAAAGCATCACCCAACAAACAATTTGGAAAAAGAAGGAAGCGAAACATACAACTACCCATCACATCATGTGAGGGTAGGATTGTCAGTGAGCTGAAAACAAACGATGTTCTCATCATAGTTGGAGAAACAGCCAGTGGTAAAACAACTCAAATTCCCCAGTTCATCCACAATGCTGGGTTACTTGCAGAGGGAAAATGTGTTGCAGTTACTCAACCTCGTCGTGTTGCCACAATCTCACTGGGACGGCGTGTGGCCAACGAAATGGGCTCCAAAGTAGGACAAACAGTCGGATACTGTGTCAGATTCGAAGATAAGACTTCTAAACAGACTAAAATAAAGTTTTTAACAGACGGAATGCTGCTAAGAGAAGCTATTTCTAAGAAGAACTTAAAAAAGTACGGTGTTATTATTTTAGATGAGGCTCACGAGCGTACTGTGAATACTGATGTTTTGTTTGGGCTCCTCAAAAAGATCCAAACTCAGCGAGTAAAAACCCCCTTAAAACTTATAATAATGTCAGCCACACTCGATGCTGATCATTTTTCAAAGTTCTTTAACACTGCAAAAGTTTTATACATCCAAGGACGACAATACCCAATAAAAACTCTTTACTCGAAAGTCACACAGAAAGATTACGCCCACGCCAGTTTGGTAACAGCACTTCAAATCCACCAGGAGATGCCACCTGAGGGTGACATTCTTGTGTTCCTCACAGGACAAGAGGAGATAGAACACGGGCACAAGCTTCTCACTGAGTGTAACGCCAGTCTGCCTGCTCTGGTTCCTAAGATATCTGTTTTTTGTTTGTTTGGCGCGCTTCCCACTGCTCAGCAAGTGGGGGTGTTTGCTAAAGCTCCTCCTGGACACCGCAAGATAATTCTCTCCACAAACATTGCAGAGACATCGCTAACCATCAGAGGATTGAAATATGTCGTGGATAGCTGCAGGGTGAAACAGAAAGCTTTCAACCCTAAAATTGGCATGGAGGCGCTGCAAGTTAAGCCAGTTTCCAAAGCACAAGCACGCCAGAGGCAAGGAAGAAGTGGTCGAGAAGGGCCTGGTGTGTGTTACAGAATGGTAACAGAAGCTGAATATGACTCTCTTGCTGAGGTTGAAACTCCAGAAATCCAAAGATGCAAGTTGTCCACCGTAATCTTAAATCTTGTTAATCTTGGTATTAACAATGTGTTTGATTTTGAATGGATAGACAAACCACCCGAACAAACAATATCAACTGCTGTAGGAGACCTCAAAACTCTAGAAGCACTGACTGGCTCAAGACATTTGGAGCTCACCCCTCTTGGTAAATCCATGGCATCATTTCCGCTCTCGCCTCATTACTCCAAGATGATCATCAAGTCACGTGATCTCTCCTGTTCAGCTGAGATGATAACTCTAGTCTCCTTACTATCAGTCGACTCCATTTTCTACAACCCCAAAAACAAAACCGACATCACCACAGCTGTCCGCCAGAAGTTCTATAACAGGTCCAGTGATCACATCACACTGTTACGTGTCTACAAAGCGGCGGAGGAGAACAACTTCAACCCTGACTGGTGCCAGCGCCATTATCTCAACATCCGGGCGCTACAAACAGCAGCTAACGTCCGGAAACAGCTCAAACAAATCTGCAAAAAGATCGGGGTACCCTTGATTACAAGCAAGAAGTGGGAGGAAAACATTTGTTCAGCCCTCCTTTACGGTTTGTTAGAGAACGTGGCAGTGCGCCAACCTGACTCTTCCTACGTGAGTCTATCAAACAGACAACAAGCTAAACTCCACCCCTCCTCAGTGCTGTGCTTGTTAGCGCAGGAAGCTGCTCCGGAGATGGTGGTGTTTGATGAGATGGTGCTGACGAGTGCTAATTATCTGAGGACGTGCAGTGTGGTGGAGAAGAGCTGGTATCAGAGGTTGGTTAGTTTGAGTGGACAGGATGTTGTGAGTGGACAGGATGTAGTGTCTTGAGGAGGTGGTGGTGGTATATGTCATGCTATTTGGTTTGTCTTTAAGGTGGTGGTGGTGGCACCATCTTATATAATATTCATTTAGAACGGACAACTTGCTGGATGTCATGCCATACTTGGATAAAAATATGCATATTTGTAAGCTGTTCAATATTGAAATTATGCAAATTGATTGTATCAGTGTGAACTTTGTTCAACTCAATTAAAAAACATTTTATTACTGAGATCATAAGGAGTAAGATGCTTACAGTTTTGTGGTGTACACATATACTTATAACTTCTCAGATGCCTCTCTTATATAATATTCTTTTAAACCTCATCTCAAAGTCTAAACAGGATCAAAATAACCAGTAAAGTAGCATGCTAATCGAATATATATAATTCAAATATTATTCGCATAATATATTCAAATTATGTGCTGTCTAAACTAACTTATTACATTTAATTGAGATTAGTTATGTACGTTTTCGTTCTTTTTTAGGGATTTAGATTGGAATACTTTTTGTAATAAAATCAACGTGACCTTAGCTTAGGCGTATTTTAATGATAACCTGGTTTTATTGTTTTCCGATCAGCTATAAATTTGAATTAACCATACTATACATATCATGACACCCGAAACGGATTCTACTTTTAACATGGCAAACTGAAAACAATGAGCTTCTTTTATTTACAAAAGAGCTCGAAACTTAGAGGCCATTATGTGACATCTAATCTTCCAGTGTAAGAACACTTGTTGTGTTGAATACGTTAAACAACTTGAGTCTTGATGTAAAGTGTGTAAGATAATTATCATAATATAATACATAATATAATATATAAATATAAACAGTTCTTTCTCCCTACAGAAAGATATGGTAAACTCACCTGATGGAGCAGATACACCACTAAATCACGGCTATAACCTTAGAAGCCGTGTTAAACACGATTCAGCCACGGTAATTATTTAATTTTGTAATTACTTAATTACTGTGGAATGTAGAGATCAAAGATTTGTTCTAATGGATTTTCCGACAACATCGCATCTTGTTTTGAAAATATTTTCTATGGTTGTTCTAAAGTCAAGCTTTCATTCAGCCGTCTCATTGCTTCCTCTTCCTCGATATCATCAAAGTTATAAATATTCCCACCATTCACAGTCAGCAGATTTCTACTAGTTGTTTAACTATTTGTGCTGGATCCAAATACCTCATTTCATTCCAAAGTCCCGACATTTAGAATGAAACATGTGAATACTGAATAACGAATTTTAGCTTGATCCATCAAATTTCTCGAAAGCTCTAACATGAATGTTATTTAGGTTATAACTTTTCAGGAGACCCCTTCAAAACCCCCCGCTGAAAACGCAGAAAAAGAAGAGGAAATGTCCGGGAAAAATCCAGGTTTCTTCGGACTTGGATCAGATCTCTTCAGCGTGTGTATCCTTATGTTCCTCTACGTATTACAAGGTAGTGATTACTACCAATTATTTATCCTTATTTGGAGTATTGTTAATTCCGCATTGTAAATTTTAAAGCCTCATCGATTTTGTTACCATGATAACAGATAACTTTGTTCAGGAGTGCCGTTAGGATTGTCCAGCAGTATACCAATACTGATAGCACAGAAGATATCAGGATACAGTCAACAGGCTGCGTTCAGTATAGTCTCTTATCCCTTCAGGTACTTTACCATCAACTACATTAACTACTTAATGTGGTGAAGGAGACATGTTTTTATAGTTATCAGAATAGTTTAAGCTTTTATAATAATATAATAATTATGGTTGTCAATCTAATATGCCTTAACCAACTATCGTCTTTTTTGTCAAATTACAAAATGTCATGACGCAGATAAAACTCCCTCCCCCTCAGTTGTAAGCTGTTATGGGCGCCTCTGGTAGACTGTATATACAGTAGTAAACTAGGGAGAAGGAAGTCCTGGCTAGTCCCACTACAGTACTGTATTGGTGGTGTTATGCTTTACATTCCTACTGTTATTGGAGATGCACTCGGTCACAATGGAGGTCAGGTTCATATCTTGATAGAGACTTTTAACTAGAAGCGAAACAAATTCTCCTTTGGAGCTAGGGTGTGGACTAGCTACACTTTGTTTAATCTATTACATTTATTGGGTTGCTAATTTAGTGTTTCAGGTGAGATTAATGTTGGTGTTTTAGCTGGGTGGTTCTGTTTCCTCACATTCCTTGCCGCTACTCAGGATATAGCTGTTGACGGGTAATATACATAATAATGTCTTAATTATCAAGCAAAACATTTGAAAATTACTGTATGAGAAACTGTTATTTTGTTATTGTCTTTTTATCTTAGATGGATAATTAGATGGTTAATTAGATAATTTATCAGCATGAAAATAACCCTCTATCTCCCCAGATGGGCGCTAACAATGTTATCTACTCGTAACATTGGCTGGGCCAGCACCTGTAACACAGTGGGACAAACTGTGGGCTACTTCTTTGGTTACCTGGGCTTCCTGGCGCTGGAGAGCCCTATGTTCTGTAATCTGTTCAGAAGTGTTGAGTTAGATGTGGGCTGTATTACTATGGAGGTAAGATGTTACCATGTTGATAAAGTGTTACTATGGAGGTAAGATGTTATCATGTTGATAAAGTGTTACTATAGAGATAAGATGTTGTTACCATGCAATGTACAGTGTACACGTTGTATTATTTTTGGGGACCGCATTCCCGGATTCTATATTATAATCCTCTAATTTTGTATAATGATCCACTAATTATATTAATCCCTATACAATATTACTTTATCATGTTATTTCAGACGTATCTGAGGTTTTGGGGTGTAGTGTTCATTTTAACCTACCACATTTGTCGCTATATTCGTGACAGAAAAGGCTGTGGACGATAGTGAACAAGATGAAGGGTTAGTTAATAAATTGGTTAATTATTTATTTAATTATTATTTTAAAATTCTAACCCACTCAATATTAGACGGAATTCATTTCCGGGAAAAAAACATACTTTAAATAGCGGAAGAAGATTTACACATGTATTTTTAACTGTGCTTTAACCGTGCCTTAACCGTGCGTAGCTACATTACCGAATTGCCTTTGAAAGCTCCTGCTAAAAACAACTTTTCGTATCACTTAAATGGCTAGCAAGAACTACTGTCTTGAACACACTAAACCGCTATTCACTGAGCAGAAAATTATGAACCTGGAGAATCTGCACATGTACCATACATTTATGGAACTATTCAAAATTCTTAAATTTGATGTCCCCCAGTCGATTAAAGATCTTTTCAAGTTCTGTCCTAGAAATGAAAAACTTCGTCTGATTGTCCCATTACTGAGGTTAGATATCTCCCAACAGAACTTTTTGTACACCTCTACGAAAATTTGGAATGACCTCAGCCCCTATGTATTCGAAATTTGTGATGCTAATGAAGATGGGATAATAATCCCGGGTTCTTCCAAGAATTCAGACTTGTCAGCCTCGTCAGGTATTATTAAATCTAACCTTAAAAAGCACTTGCTATCCCTCCAAAATCGAGATGACCCTAATACATGGTAACTACTTTATATTATATCTCAAATTCTAAATCCGGTACGGCTCTGCACACATGATATCTCTCTCTGCCATGAAACATGACTAACCTTTTAAACTATAATTTAAAACCTAAACCTAAACTAAAACTCAACTGGGCTCTCCTATGTCACCAAACTAAACCAATAAGTAATTTTATATTATTATATTTTTCTATATTTGTATAACAAGTATATTGACGTAGTGGATGGTTGAGGGGGTTTCAAGCACAGGTCACTGATTGATTGGGAATCGAGCGGTTTACTCGATTAATGTTTACTCAAAATTATAATACAAACAGTAATAGATATAAAATAGAAGAAAATTAAAGAATTCTTTTTAAAAACAAACCCTCTGGAAAGGGCACTGCACACTGTTATCAAAAAGTACACTGTGATCATGAAGTACTATGAACTACAGATTTAAAAAACACGACGCTTCACGCTACACATGATATTACACATCCATAATATCGATCCTATAGGTTAAGAAGTTTAGACTTGCACTGAACAGCTTGGACTATTGTTTTTAAAATTTTGTGCAAAATTTTACCATCAGTGATTAATGATGTTATAAGTTTAAATTTCACGTCTAGACTGTCTTAGGCCAGGAACATTGTGCAGTAGGAATGGTTGCCACTCGTTAACATCACCATCACTTTGAAGATTAAGTAGCATTTTCTTGGCACTAGTCTTGAACAGATTTATCGAAAATAATGTCGGAAGTGTAGTAACGTCTGCTTTGTCTGCGAAGACAGAGAGCAGTGGTCCCTTGTAGTAAATACTGTTTTGAAAGTGTCTTTTCCCGTATAACTGGAGCCAGGAGCAGGCTGACGTGTGATCAGAAAGTTTTGTGGGTATGTCGGCGGGAAAAGCTTGAGAGATGTTTTTGGGGACTAATTGTGGCATGTTTTTAACTTTATGCATCAAGATAATTGAGTTGTAAACGATAAGACCATGCACAGTGAGAATTTCATGTTCACTGAAAAATGGCTTTGTGTGTTGTGGTAAGGCACCTTCCTTAAAGTAGTAGTTTACGAAGCCAGGCATAATAGCCCTTATTCCTTGCTTCTGTTTGCTGAATAAAGCATCTATATGGCTTTTTGCAGCAAAACCCCATATCAATGAACAATAGTTTATATGAGACTGTACAAAGCTTTGGTATATCTGGAGTCTAACTTTAATCGGCAGCCGACTTTTTATTTTGTACATAATACCAATATACCGCATCATTTTCGCTTTAAGAGCAGTAATGTGACTGGTCCAAGTCAATTTTTCGTCAACAATTACGCCAAGAAATCGGGCCTCAGTTTTTCGCTCAATAGTGGTGCCTGCAATTTGAATATTTACGTCAGGTGTTGATGTTCTGTTGGGTGAGAGGAGCATGTAGCACGTTTTCTTAAGGTTTAACGAAAGACCATTTTGATCTACCCAGTTTATCAATAAAGGAGAAAATTCTGTCATCTTTTGTAGTATTTCTTGATGATTTTTACCAGATATAATTATGTTTGCGTCGTCAGCATATAAAACAAATTTAGCGTACGATTTGATTTTTGGCATGTCATTGATATATATTATGAAAAGTAAAGGTCCTAGAATACTGCCTTGCGGCACTCCGTGTCTCATAGACTGTGAGGAAGAATTTGTGCCCCCTATTGAAACATACTGACTCCTGGAACTTAGATAAGACTTGAACCATTGGTGTGCTAGTCCTCTTATACCATAATGATACAGTTTGTCTAAGAGAATATCGTGGGAAATTACATCAAACGCTTTGCTAAAATCAAGTAGGAGGAGAAGAGAGACCTCTTTTTTGGAGAGGTTGTGTCTAATCGTGTTGGTTGCATCAAGGAGCGCATGTTCACACGACCGACCCGGCCGAAAACCGTATTGTCCTTCAAATAAAGTGCTATGTCGCTCTAGGAAGTCAAGGACTCTTCTGTGCATGAGTTTCTCATAGATTTTTGAAAAGGTGCAGAGCAATGATATTGGTCTGTAGTTTTTCACATCTAGTTTTGAGCCTCCCTTAAGGATAGGAACTACCTTTGCAATTTTCAGTGATGTCGGAAAGCAGCCTTCATTGAAGGAAGAATTTACTACATTTGAGAGTATTCCACAAAACTTAGGACAATCCTTGGCAATCTTGAGCGGCTCAACTTTTACATCCTGTGTGGCCTTATTTTTCAAGGTACAGATTGTTCGTTGGATTTCGACAGGATCAGTGGGCGAGATGAACATGCTCTCCTCAACCTGGCTGTCTAAATATCTTGCATGCCCGCCAGGGTCGAAAGTGGTACGCGCACTGATCTGCTCTTTGATTCTAGTTGCTATATTAGCAAAGTACGCGTTAAAATGTTCAGCAACATCGCGGTTCGAATTTATCAAGTTTCCATCATCTCTCCGCAATTTGAATTTGGAATTTTGCTTAGCTTTCCTGCCTAGAAGTTTATTTATCATCTCCCACTGTTTCTTGGAATTGTACTGATATTCTTCAAAGTATTTTTTGTGGTATTTGTCCCTTGCTAGATTGATATGTTTTTCACAAAATTTTTTTAATTTTTTGTACGTAGCAACATTTTTCTGTGTGGGGCAAACTGTGGATTCAAAATACATCAAGTTTTTTCGAGCACACGCGTCTTCAAGCCACGGCAGAATAAAAGGCTTGGGGTTTTTCCTTTCATTCATCCTTCTGACATGCTTAGATTTGATTGGGTACGCGGTGTTATAGTGCTTGTTGTAAATTTCGTTGAACTTATCATACTGCTCATTAGCATCCATGTTTGATGTTATTTGCTCCCAATTTTCAGCGTCGATCAGTTCGTAAAATTTTAAGTTATTAGCGGCATTGAATGCACGTGTATCACGCTTTTGTGATCGTTCGGTTTTGGATCGATCATTAGCAGGACTGTAAGAGAAATCACCAAGAGAGATCGTAGTCAAGGTGGCAAAATGGTCTGAAATGTCAACTGTCAGGACATTGCAACTGAGAGTATGCTGAACATCGTTGCTGTAGACATGATCAATTAAGGTCCTGCTGTGACTTGTAACTCGTGTTGGTCGTGCAACAAGCTGAAAAAAAACCGTATTTCGACATGGTGTCCACTAGATTTTGGCAATGTACATTGTTGCTGTGGTTTATGAGGTCTAAATTAAAATCTCCAGCAAACATTATGTGTTTTCTGTTGTGACGGTCTAGGCTTAATAGTACCGAATCAAGTAAAGCTATGAACTTATCGGGGTCACGTGATGGAGACCTATAAACGTCAACAATTAGTTTGGTTTTGTTGAGTCCTTTACAGTTGTTAATTTTCACTAACATGAATTCACCTGCCGATTTGGTGATCTCATCTACGTCCCGGAGATTAGGAATAAATTGTTCAATATTCTCAAACTCACACACTCGCTTACTGATATAAATTGCAAGACCACCACCCCGACCCGAAGTTCTGTTTGGGCCCTTAAGTAGAGGTTCACTCTCAAATCCTAAAGATAAGCAGTGGCCTTCGGCACTTGAAACCTCTTCAAACCTCCCCTGATTTATTTATTATTGATATTGTTTGATTGTGCCGTAAAAATAAATATTTGTTTTATTTGTTTTATTAATATTTGTTTTATTTTAAACAAATCCCCCTCCATACTTTAACTAGTCAATATCACAGATTTGTTGAAACGTACAAGAGTATGATGAAGATAATAAAGCTTAAAAGTGTGCTCATCTACATCGGATGTATCTTTGTTATTAAGGTATGTAAATTGTAAAACCGTTCTGTTGAATTGTTCCAGTATATGTGTAAAGTTTTCTGATGAGCCAGAAATATGAATTAGTTTTAAAAGATACATGGTTTTTTTTCCGCATTCCATGTTTTATGTCTTGATATTTACCTTTCTAGGATCTGTTTCTTTTTGGTTGATTAATGATTATGTCACTGTACTAACCTTTATTATAATACCTACATTAATTGTATGGTTTTCTGCTTCTACTTAGTTTAGTGTGGCTTACAATAAAAGATGTTTTAATTTTGTCTATGCCTTATAATGAGTTATACTTTTGTTCACATTCACACATTTGCTCACATCACTCACAGCCAGCGTAAGCCAGTCGCTCTGACATGGTTAACCACCTTCCTTGTTGGTTAATGGTTAATCATATGAGCGGGACATAAATACCTCATTTCATTCATATGTCATCATTAAATGTGATTTTAAAACTCCTAACAATATCCAGGCATCGTTCGCTCCGTTGGATTCCTTGACAGGATTGAAACTGTTAGAAGCGGGGCTAACTAAAGATAGTTTAGTTACTTTAAGTGCTCTACTCATACCCTTACAGGTTAATACATTATACATAATTAATTGAGTGCTTAATTATTTTACATGTATACTTACTAATAAGTTTGTATCCTACTTATTATAAGTGATAAGTATGTATGGTATACTTATTGTTCTATCAAGATTCAAGATTACATTCTGTTTAGAAGTATTTTCAATGTAAATTTCTTCATAATGTTCCTTACTTTATGTTACTTTATGTTACTTTATGTTACTTTATGTTAATTTATGTTACTTAACTTAATGTGGACACTATTTAAAATTAATAAAACATCTCATTTCAGATCTTGTTACCCTTGATAATAACAAAGTATACAAACTCCCAGTTCCCTCTTATTACTTATGTCAGTGGTGTTCTACCCAGAATATTAGGTTAGTTGTTATTTTACTTTATATTATTCTTTACTCATGTTAACCTAACTTGGAGTATTGATCAGAAATTATCTGGCCTGAAGCTATTTCTTCGATGCGATGGTAAACTTTTCTTTAAACGAAATATATAACAACGTATTCCGCTGAAATTACTAACAATTTCATTGATCACAGGCGCTCTGTTGATAACTCTGTTGGTCTTCTACGCTTTCTCTGCATCAGAATTTGGTGCTATGTTCTACATTGCTGGGTTGATAATACAGATTTTATATTCCGTAAGTAATCCGTAATTGTGCGACCGTAATCTACATGCTCGAATTTACACATAGGGAACACCGTCATGTCTTAAGTGAAGACGGTCTACACAAGTTTTTGTGCGCTGGCGCGGTACAATTTTTGGATGGAAGTTTAGCGTTAAAGCATAGTACGCGCGCGCTGCTTAATTAATTCGCGCGCGCGCGCGCAAAACGTGGAATTCCGAATACCCCATGCACCGCATACGAGTCCGTGAAAAAACGACGAATAAAGCTGAGGAAAAATTGTTCTTAAACAATGTTAAAGCCTCTGAAGACTGAAGATCTATTAAGGATAGATAGTCGAACAGGGAAAAACTGTTTGGTAAGCTTGTGATCCCCTATGGCAGAGTGATAGGTGTGATTTTAGGATCGAACTAGTGACTCTAGTCCTATTTAGATTCCACCTTTTAATTCCAGTTAGATTTTTGCTGAATACATTTAAAATAACCAATCAAAGATAACCATTTTAATAGCACTTGAATACACATTAAGGCATAATTTCATAGATTTGACTCAATATTCAGCATACATATATCCTTATTTGGCATAGCAGCGTAGCAAATAAAAAATTGTCACTAAACGGTAAATTATCAATCGGGTTGGTAAGAAAAATCAAACCGTAAACCTTTAACATCTATTGATCAATAATCCGCGGAAGTTATCAAACTTCTAATCGTTCTAGTGGTATTGGTTTTACAGGTCTTCTAAGTCAGTTCAGCCAGTAGAACGATGTAAGGATCGCTACAAGGAGATAGGTGTGTGTCGTCACGGGTCCCACACCTGAAATATTTCATGGTTAAATCTAAAATAACTCGAAGTTAATAGAAATATCACTAACTGTTACTTCCTTTTTTTCGTTTTCGATATTTATAATTCACTATCGCCAAAAAGTTTCGCAACTACTCATGAATATGGAGTTAGGGTGAAAGTATTGTCTAGCTTTCCCTATCCTGTCCTTTGTGTTGACTTTACCTGATAGTGAAGATATTATCATCTTCTGATACACATCGTTACTGTATCCCATGCCAAGTCCAGAGCCGTCATTAGTGACCATGAATTTAAAAGTCTTTCCCATCTTGCAGTCGGTTTCTTTCTGGTTTTCAGTGCCGCCACTAACCTCTAAAGTAATTCCTGGGCACATCATGCCATCGCACGTGCAATCTCCCGTCTTTGTGCAGGAATACTTGTTGCGGTAGTCCGGGAGAATTGCATAGTTGTGGACAATCTCATTCACACAAACTTCCTCGTTCAAGGTTACTTGAAACCAAGTTTGGTAAATCCAATCGCCATTCTTTTCGGTAGAGATTTGCCCGCCAGATACTTTTACAATCAGCTGATCTGTTCCATTGCCTGAAATAATATCAATTGTTTTGAATCAATAAGGTAATATAATCCTTGTATGGTGATTTATAATGAAGTTGTACCCTTACATGACTTAATATGACTTAATATGTCTGTCTTTCATTGATTCTTTTATTTAAGTGATAAGATCATGCAGCTAGAGATTTATAACCGAGTATACATGTTGCAAGCTTTTTATTCATTATATAATATATATATTTACCTGTTTTCTCGTGAATCAATATCTGGTGATCAATATCCTCTTGGAAAATATCATCGTCATTTTCCATTTTTAGCAAGGCAGTATCAGCCCACTTGCATCCTGTCCTAGAGGCCGCATCTTCAGGCAGCTTGGTTTGCCCCTCGGTGGAAACGCTGAAAGTGGAGACCTTACAATACGACCCTTTACAGGTGCAGGCTGTCTTTTCTTCACAAGAGTGAATGTTCTCCGACTTAGATTCGTTCCATTTGTGCACAGCTTGTTTTATACAGTAAGGTTGATCCACTGTTATCTGCAGCCATACTATTTGGGTGCTGTCCTCATCATCCGCCTCAAACTGTCCTGCTGTCAACTGCGTGATTACCGAACCTGAACGAGCGAGGACAATTTAGTTTGTATAATGTACTTATACTGTATGGTTCGTCTCAACATTCTTCTAGCTCAGCAACATAAAAACAACATTCTTGTAATGCAGCATCATAAAAACAACATTTTGTTATGCAGCGACATAAAAACAACTCACCCAAAACTGTTTTAGACATCACGATTGAGGCGATTAGAATCCAAAGCATCTTTTTTTATGATATTATCTGTACGGAACAAATTTAAAAATCGAGAAAGTACATAAGTTAAAGTTGAAATCTATCAAAATTGGTGTGTATAGAGCATAAACAAGCCGAAAATTTACAAATAAACAAGAATTGCGCCGGTTAGCGGACGCTAGATTTCCATCGACCGTAATTAATTACGATTAACGATCGTTTCATATTGGTTAAATTACCAAATTTCTTTTTGGGCGTTACAGAGAACAAAATGGAGGAATTGCCGTTGTCAAATATTTAAATCGAAAGTTAAACGACCGGACACCGTATCCTGCGCCTGTGCGGTGATATGTTGTAGGTTTACACTTTACAACCTACCAGGACGCGCGCCGAGTTTGACTCGTCGACGGTCCTGTAATTGGAACAAATATTTTACGAGTATCACCCGTTAAGGTGATATTCAGTTAAAAGTTTGAAAAACAAAAGCCATGTGAAGGAATGGTTGTTTACAAGTTTACATAATTTGTTAGATTAAATAAAATAGTAGTCGTGAAATCCGGAGTAGGTAATGTAACTCATAATAAAATTTATGGTCCATTTCGTATAATAAATCAATCACTCGACAATCATATTCAACATAATATCGGCATCATAATTTGTTCAACAGTATAACGGATTATTAATATCATTATCGGGAGCCAAGTCGGTGGTTGCACCAAGCACTCACAACAAAACGAGAAGTTAGTATGTTGTAGTTGTACCGCATCAAGATCAATGATCAAGTAAAGAAAAGCTTGAACTACTTAACACATTTATAAGATCCGGGAAATCGCTTGTTATTCAAATCGATTACCATAGAATTCAAATTGTATGCTTGGCGCCGCGCATTTGAGGTGTAATTCAATCAATCGTCAAATCGTGCAAACGTATGCGGAGGGTTACCATGGCGACTACGGGTGACCGACAACTGAACCCAATTAAACCTAGTTCCCACGCAGTTAACAGGCACCCAATTAGCTTAATTGGGTGACCAATCAGCTTAAATCCCAAAACGACAACTGAACCCAGGTCATATCACAACTGCACCGAAATCGAAAATACGACAACTGAACCCAACAAACGGATTTTCAGGTTCTCCTTCTTCGCAGGAGACTTTGGTCATTATCAGTATCACTATAGAATAGATAATGACCACTGTGATTTAGAGCATTGGAGCCCTGTGCTTACCCCGGTAAAATATTAATAAGTGGAGAAAAACGTTAAACTTCGTTTTCTCCGCATTTGGTGAATCGTTTTGTTGCTTGTATGAAGGCGATAATCCCTGGTAATGAGAACTTATCCACTATGTCTGTCACACTAAGGGGTCGTTCACATATTACGTAATTAGCAGAGGGGGGGGGGGGGTTTCCGAATGATTACGCTAGTGTAATTTTGACACAATAGCTATGTGTAAAACTGATTACGGAGGGGGAGGTGAAAATGTTCCAAAAATGATTACCTTACTCGGGATTATTATGACCGGGATAAAGCAGAGGCACATATTAGGTGCGGTAAAAAAATCGAAATTATGCGGTACCGCACCCGACTATAAAGGTAAAATGTGCGGTAAGGTACGGTAAATTTTTACCAATTATGCGGCAAATGTGCGGCGATTTTTCGAAATTTGTGCGGGAATTGTGCGGTTTTCTTTTGCATTTTCTCAAGGACTTTGGAAATTCTATCCAACATCTGAGACAAAATTTTTGAGTCTAAAATTGAAAGGTTGGACACCGGTAAAATGGCGACCGGGAAAATGTGGTGGGTTTTGAGCAATTTCGCCATATTTTTCCCGAACCATATTTTAACCGGTCGTTAATAAACCCGTCGTAATAATCCCGAGTAAGGTACGTAATATGTGAACGACCCCTAAGGTAGAAGAAGTCAAAGTATCCTCCTCGTTGGTAAGACCACTTCGGGCACTAGCCAATAGAGTGGTTCAGGTTACTTTGCTCAGATTACTTGGCTCAGATCTTGTGTATTCTAATGCTTTTGGAGGGCCTGCCATGGTTCAGATCTCGAGTCTTGGGTCGAGATATGATGTTTGGCCTGAAAATTTGCTGGATTTTGTTTTTAAATTTGTAATAAAATGGTTCCTGCCGCCAGCCGCAAGCTATAAAATAACAACAACTGTTGAGCCACCAAGACCACAAGGGCATAATATTATGACCATTTCTTCTCTAATCCTGCATACAGATCACTTTTCAACCTAGGATATTCGCTACTACAATACCATTAGTTGAGGTAAGCCCACTCACTTAAAAAGGGTTAGATCCCCAGTTGACTTGGCCATGTGATGAGGCCGGGTGAATGGGGCGAATATGTTGCAGGTCTTTGCCTGGGGTCAATATTACCAAGCTGTCAAAATATCATTAGTGAACTAGTAGCTCACTACTCACAAAGACAAATAAACCTTGTCATTGCAGCTGTCCCAATACCATTAGTGAACTAGTAGCTCACTGCTTACTTGCCCAGTAAAGGACGTATGACGGGTCGGGCCGGTGACCGAAAACTAAACCCAATTGACACAATAGCTATTATATGTGTAAAACTGATTACGGAGGGGGGGGGGGAGGTAAAAATGTTCCCGAAAATGATTACGTAATATGTGAACGACCCCTAAGGTAGAATAAGTCAAAGTATCCTCCTCGTTGGTAAGACCACTTCGGGCACTAGCCAATAAAGTGGTTCAGGTTACTTTGCTCAGATTACTTGGCTCAGATCTCGTGTATTCTAATGCTTTGGGAGGACCTGCCATGGTTCAGATCTCGAGTCTTGGGTCGGATCTCGATGCTTGAGGAGCAGTGGATCGTATCCTTTTTGGCACGCTTCGTGAACACGTAAGCTTGTTAGATCAGATCTCGCGACCTATCTCAACAGACTTACTTGGCTCAGATCTCGTGTATTCTAATGCTTTTGGCCTGCCATGGTTCAGATCTCGAGTCTTGGGTCCGAGATATGATGTTTGGCCTGAAAATTTGCTGGATTTTGTTTTTAAATTTGTAATAAAATGGTTCCTGCCGCCAGCCGCAAGCTATAAAATAACAACAACTGTTGAGCCACCAAGACCACAAGGGCATATTATGACCATTTCTTCTCTAATCCTGCATACAGATCACTTTTCAACCTAGGATATTCGCTACTACAATACCATTAGTTGAGGTAAGCCCACTCACTTAAAAAGGGTTAGATCCCCAGTTGACTTGGCCATGTTATGAGGCCGGGTGAATGAGGCGAATATGTTGCAGGTCGTTGCCTGGGGTCAATATTACCAAGCTGTCAAAATATCATTAGTGAACTAGTAGCTCACTTCTCACTAAGACAAGTAAACCGTGTCATTGCAGCTGTCCCAATACCATTAGTGAACTAGTAGCTCACTGCTTACTTGCCCAGTAAAGGACGTATGACGGGTCGGGCCGGTGACCGACAATTGAACCCAATTGACACAATAGCTATTATATGTGTAAAACTGATTACGGAGGGGGGGAGGTAAAAATGTTCCAGAAAATGATTACGTAATATGTGAACGACCCCTAAGGTAGAATAAGTCAAAGTATCCTCCTCGTTGGTAAGACCACTTCGGGCACTAGCCAATAAAGTGGTTCAGGTTACTTTGCTCAGATTACTTGGCTCAGATCTCGTGTATTCTAATGCCTTGGGAGGACCTGCCATGGTTCAGATCTCGAGTCTTGGGTCGGATCTCGATGCTTGAGGAGCAGTGGATCGTATCCTTTTTGGCACGCTTCGTGAACACGTAAGCTTGTTAGATCAGATCTCGCGACCTACCACCTGCCAGACTTCACTGAGATAGGAGAACTTCGTCCTCTTTGACGGCGTGACTGACGATGGATCCAGAATGATTCTCTACTCCTCGGAACCTCAAAATCCTCGGAGACAACCCTAACTGGATTGTCGATGGAGCGTTCTATGTCTGCCCTAGGATATTCTGACAGAGTTACTCCATCCACGCTGTCATCGATAAGAAGTGCATCCCTTTGGTGTACGCTCTACTTTCTGACAAGACGGAGAATACGTATATATTTTTGTTGAATATTATAACTAGAAACCAGGCAGCAGCTAAACTAGAGCGGTATTTGGAAACCTGTTTATCTGTTAGTTATTTCTAACTGACGATTGGGTTCAGTTGTCGCTTCAATGTTAATTAGGTAGACTGATTGGGTTTAAGATTATTTTCCCAAGCTACCCTGTCTAGAAAAAGTCCAAATTGGGTTCAGTTGTCCGGTAGCCGCGACTACACCATAACTGCTCTGCGCGCGGAGAATATGCATTCAAATAACGTATGCGGAGGGTAATGCATGTTTTCCTTTGTGACACGTGACACGAAAATCTACCTACCCACTATACCCATTCTCAAATCCTACCACACTTCTAACCATACTCATACTTTTTTAAAGAAAAAAGAAGTCGATGGAAAAAATCAAAAAAAGAGGCCATACTCAGTAGAAAACAAATGGTGCCCACCTAAGCTATGATTTGAAGCTAATCTACAGGGGACCTCAACGATTGTGATTTGCATCCTTGTTCTTTCCTTATTTATACATTAACGAGTTTTGAACAATGTTACCAACGTACCTTTTCGTAAATGGTTGTGGGACGACCGAGGATGTTGGGGATAAATTGTGCGAGATTTAATCATCTCTGACTTCCTGGATGGCGAATGCAACTGATTGTTCAGGGGTTTTGTTTACAGCGAAACCTCTCTTCACGGACCAGTTACAAATTTGACAGATTCAACAGGAAGCTAATAACACCCCTTAACATGGTGATGCTTAAGGGGGCCGGGGGGGTCTTCATCAAAATTCTCTTGAACTACATTTAACAGTTGTTTCTGATAGGGAGGGTGTTTTTGGTCCTATGGAAAAATATTGTTCGTATCCGAAATCATCGCCGATCAAAGGTCAGCGCTTTTAGTCGATTTTTAGAGGTCCAAGATTTTCAAAATAGAATTAAAATAGAATTAAAAGGCCTATCTCAAAATTCTGGCTAAAAAATTTAGGAGAAGATAGATTTTTAGACTTGATTTTCAGAACGTGCGATTTCGGCTACGAACAATAATTTCCCATTGGACCAAAAGCAGCTGATAGATATCCCTCTCCTTTATCAGAAACAACTATTAAGTAAATTTCGAGACTCCCCCGGCCCCCTTAAAGTCAAAGTGAAGCTTAGATTCCCGGTAATATTTCATGAAATAGGTGCACGCAAAATTGGACCTATACTATTAAATATTAAATAACCAAAAGATTGGTTTTTCTAAATTTTTTTACTAAATTAGGCGCTAAACCAATAGGATATCAATACAGATTATAAAAATTCTACTACTTTTGAGAAGGTTCAAGATTCAAGACAGTTGATAAAACACTCGGTTATAAATAATATTTTAATAAACTGCAAAAAAATACGCAGTCTGGAGGAAAATTTGGGTATTATTTTGCAATATGGTAGTTAGAATTCGGTGGATTTTCAAATTTTTATGTGAAAATAATATTGCAAGTAAATTAGCGGCGGGTTAAATTTTTACTCGCCATTATTTTTACCAACCACAATATTACACGCCATCAGTATTCGAACTAAGGTATATATTGATTTAAAAAGCATAGCGATAGAATACATTTTCATTGTGAAGTGAGTATTTTTAGTTCATCTATCTATCTATTAAAGTATTGATGACTTCTCCTCGTCAGACTTCTCAATGTGCATTTATGCTCCACCTGTAATGAGAGCCCACGTTTGTTCTTTGTAACAAAGTCTGCCGTGTCGTTATTACTACTAGCATATAATAGGGCAAATACTAAATAGGTACAATGTCGACTAGTTAATGGCCGTTATAGCCTTCCTAAGCCGGTGCTTTTTGAGTTTACTTTTCATCGTCTTTATAGCTGCTCGACTATCGAAAAGTGTGTTTTGAGTGTGTTCACGGTTAGCACGTTTGGAGCACTAACAGTATATTGCTATGATGTACACTGAAATGAGCTTCAGACAGTAGATTTCTAACGAAACCAGCCTGATTGTCTCCAATTCATCCCTCAGCAGAATGTCAGTCAACTTATCTAAGCATTTAAAAAACATTTGTGAGCCTATTCTATATTATACATAGTTTCTAGTAGGGAACATCACTGCTCTCGACAGACAAAGTGAAACAAGGCAACTAACTTCTTGTGGAGCAACAACTATAATCCAACTGTTTATAACTGAATTACACGCTCTAGACTCACCCACTCTCTCCCAAAGAAAAGGTCAAAACATTTGGCAGTCAGAGGAGAGGGGTGTAGTAGGGAGGGTCTAGATACAAACAGCGGGCTATTGTCCCTGTGCTCTGTTACATGATTCATGGAGCAGGTTCTAATAGCTTGTCTAATCTGTTTTAGCGATCTCTATTTCTGAAGTTAACCTGTAGGTTCAGGTGTTGTTGAGGGAAGCCGACAATGGTGGGGAGAGGGTGTTGGGTGTTGACTATTCATTAGAGTGGGGTAATCTTGGATTTTAGTTGTTACAGCTCCATTACAGAGAGTTTACCTAACAACTGTACAGTGTTTGAGTACACCGAAATGAGCTGCAGACAGTAAATTTCTTCCGAAACCAGCCTGATTGTCTCCAGTTAATCCTTAAACCCTGTTTCTTTTCAACAACTGGCAAATAAACATCCCCTCTCTAGTGAACATTTCTAAAGTGTACTTACAATAGTTTAAAGTAAAGTGTATTTACAAGTCTTAACAACACTAAAATCTTGGTCTCCGAAGAACTTTGCGAAGTCCCTCGTTTCTTTCGCAGTGGTATATTTCTCGTGACGATGTTCAGCATTTATGAATGGGAATAGTAGCACCAGAGAGAAACTACAGCATCTAGCGGACGTGATGGGGCTGACGCCAATTAAAATGATGCTTTGTACCTTATTTTTGCCTTTGAATTGCTGCTTTTTGTCCGTACAGTAAGAACTTGAAACTTTGAAATGACGTTATGCAATATACAATTTAAGCAGTATTGTCAGAAAACGACAGAGATGGACCTATTATACTTTATATCTGCCTCTCTGCATTCGTTTCCAGCTGAGCGATTTTAAGAAACATTATGACAATTGAAACCTGCCCTCAAGGAGGAATCTTACTTAAGCTTCGCGTGATCTCATGTTCTATGGCTCATTTTAAATTCTGTTATTTGCGAGATCTTTTCCTAAGAAAAGTCGCTTGAGTATGGTCGATATCCTCTATTGTGGATTTTTTGTTTCTTATTAAAGTTATATAAGTTTTCGTTCGTTTCAAAAAATATGTCACTTCCAGGCACTATATTCGATTATGCGTCATATTTTAACTTCATAACCCTTATATCCTAGGAGGTCAGATTTTGTAATGGCAAGAATTTCCAATGCAATCTACATTTTTATCAATCTCCAAATATTTCTTCGCTCAAACCTCATTTTATCTTTCCCAATCAAACCAACAATTTCGGAACTTTTAAGCATAGATATTCCAGAACACATATTAGTGGACGATCTATATGACGTCACATCGCCCGGTCATGATGCTCCAGTTATACCACCCATCAGATTTGTCACCGTGGAACCCATATTGAAAGAAGAAGAAGAGGTGGTAAAAGTTGAAATTGATAGAAAAAAGGGAGCAAGCACCTTCTTCATCTCCCTCCTAATATCAGTCATCTTCCTCACCCTCTCAGTAACCTTCATTCCCCTTAACTTCGGAACCCTTAAAACCTTCATCATCATCGCTCAAAACAAACAACCCATGTTCCTACTCTTCGGAGCTGTACATCTGGTCTGCATAGCAGATCTAATGGTGGCTATAACGGAGGGAATATTGCTGTGGAAGGAGATCCCTCACTCCGGCTGCGAGCTCCTGGGAGCAGTGGAGGTAACTACATTCTTCACCTTATCCTCCATCCTATCTTCGGTGTGTGTGTACCGGATAACAGCAGTGCTCCAACCCCTACTGTACAAGAGGTTCGCTAAAAGAACAGTTATCCTGAAGATAATCTCAGTGATCGTATCCTTCTCAATCCTCCTAGCAGTCCTGCTGATCGTCACCAAGACACTTCGTTTCAGGTACCAGGGTATCCCCCACTCCATGGGATGTTCTCTTTTCATGGTGAAGAAGAGGTTTCATCTCTTCTCTTCTCTCCTCACCGTGGTGTCCCTACTTGTTAACCTCATCCTAGCAAGCACTTACTGTGTGCTGTTTAGGTATTTCAGAAAACCCATTACAGCGACCAAGAAAGTAAAGATGATGAAGAAAGGAGCGCTGTTCGTAACCTCTCTCTCTACTTTCTCCTACTTTGTCTGTTACTTCCCCGCTGTGGTTGTTAATATCCTACTGAGCATTGACTCTGAGATTATACTGGGTTTGGGACCTCCATATAGACTGATGCTAGAGTTCGTTGTGGTTCTCTTTCCTCATTTATACTCCTGCGTGCTGCCGCTTTGTTTAGTAACGGGGGAGACATCGACACAGGTTGGGGAGGCAGCTAAAGTCACCAAGCCGTATATCTTGGAAATTAAAAAAAGACAGTGCGAGCCACGAGGTACTGTGAAATTGAGGAACGAAACAAACTGAGTTGAGGTTTAACTGACGAATGATTGGGGCGAGCTGGTAGTTGAAGTGATGATCTCCTTTTATTATTATGGTACCGCCGCGGTAACTGCAGCACAGTTTGGATGTAGAGCTGTTTTTCTAGATCACAATTTTAGGGCTGCTGAAGTTACAGTGTTTTAATTTCTGTTTTTCGCAGGCGTCTAATATTCCAAGAGACGTGTTTTAAACGTTAAAAATGCAGAAATGTTGAGAAAACAGGCTGATATGAGACTTTCTTAAGGTCCAATGCTGGTTCAATCCACTTCTCACTTCCCATTTGATTATGTTAGGTACGATATGGAATAACTTAAAATATCAAAGATTTCAGTGACACTGATTTATAAGTTGTTATGTAGGGGAGGGGGGGGGGGGGGGGGGGGGACCAACGCCCCAAAAAGCCCCACACATATCGAAAATCCGAAAAGGGCCCTAGAAATCGGGGCCTTTTGGGGCGTTACCCCCCCCCCCCCCCCCCCCCTATGTATCAATATAATATCGGATTGCAGTTATGATGTTTTGTATTAAATTTGCCTTAAAAAATCTATTGTATCGTGTTAATTATAAATACTCCCCGCTGTAGCGCATTATTCAGAAATAAAACGACTAAATATACTGAAAAAAATAATTTGTTATCTTCAATAATTTAATCTTATTATACGTAACCGCTTTTAGATTGGCCTACTTTGCCTTTGAATCAAAGTAAAAAAGGAAATAAATTGTTCATAACATCAGTTATTGTGTTCTGAGAATGGTTGGGAAACATTTCCAACTACACCAATTGCTTGTAATTGACGCTCCCACCCTGGTGAAAATTGAGAGTGAATTTCCAATACCTTTATTACTTGTGGTTGAAGATCTGAGCTTGACACAGACCCCACATCCAGCAAGTTTTCCTAGTTTTAAATTTCCTCGCAGATCAATGTTTTCCCCCTAAAAATTGTCTTATGCCGTATAAAAACTTAAAATAAAAGGTCAGGTCTTCTAATAATTACTTCTTTGGTACCAAATTTCCAACAATTCCTTGCAGATTTTACAAACTTCAATCATTCTGCTGAGTGTGACATTTGTAATCCTAAAACTGCAATTGTTAGTGAGCACTTACTAAAATAACAATGAAACTTATTGATACCGCAGTTCTCCCTTGGCCTTAGGCCCTAATGTAAACATTTACAACGCAAAGAATTGATACCGCAGTTGTCCCTCGGCCTTAAAGAATATATAATAGAGACACATTCGTCATACAACGCTTAAGCAAAATGTCCAGCTAGCTCTATTTTTATCAAGTTATAAAATTGAGATTACTAAAAGGGGTAAAATGGTTAAAGATAGCTGAAGACTGAAGAGCCTTCGTCTCCGATACATTATGAATTCGTTAGTATTTTCAGCCAAAGCGGCGAGTTTGCAGGAAACACAAAAGCTGGAACTTTTGGATTTAGCTCTCTTACTAATTACTATGGACCTGGAGGTGATGGACCTCAGATTTATCTCCACTTTTATGCAAACCCGGAAAATATATTAACTGTAGTGGCCAATGAATCTGTAAATCGATTATTAAGTAATACGTTTTGAGAATTCAACATTTCAAATTGTATGCTGATAATATGTACTGCCACATTTCCTCAAAACCAGACTTCTGGACTATCTGAACAGTACTACGAGGAAATTCGTAATCAGACATGTTATCAGCTGCAGACTCTTCTGATCAGAAAATAATTTTATTGCCATTATCATCCGGAGCTTGTTTTTTCAGGAATCAGCATCCCTGATTGCAATTGAAAATTTGATTGATGAAAATACGAAAGCTCTAACTTTTGGAATGTTCCAAGAATAAATGTCCACGTAGGTAACACCTTTACACATTACAAGGGTCACCTTTCAGAATTGTGCAGCTGGTTATCAAGTGTTACAAAAGGGTGATCGGCCGATACATTTTAGATATTTCAAACAAGATGGCGAATAATTCATGATACTTTAAAAAGGTATTTATATTTTCTCCGATTTGAACGAAGAGAGAAGTTAACGAGAAGGAGTTGAGGGTCTAAGGAGGTCTTAGGCCCGGCTGAAACGTAACTCAGGGCGCTAGATTCTTATTACAGCTGCGCCTTAGTGCTGTATATCTACATACATTTATTTATTTATTCATTCAACCATTTATTTAATTATTCATTTTCTACGAACTGCCCTCCTTCTCTACCACCCTTCGTGATGGCCCTTTTGTAACAATAAAAGAATCGTTGAATAAATTAGCCCCCTTGAACGACAGCAGATGTAGAGTTCTCCCAGTCCCCTGTCTAAGTTACAAAGCTTGTAAAAATAAAGTTATCAGCTTAATATGAGTAAAGACCCCATTTACGGAATCTACAAGCGGTTTATAAACTATTCTTAGTTATGTAATTGTAAAGGAGGTTTTTCCATGCTTCGTTATACGCCTTTTTGCACCGCTCGTCACCAATATCCGCGTCCTACTTGCAACATTTTTCAGCGCAGTTGCTGCATCAAACAATCTGCACGTCAACCTACTGCACTGTACTTACAGTATTCCCTCTCTTTATCGCGCCCCTGTGCAACGCCCCGGTAATTGTTTCTCTATCATCTCTAAAAGGCATAATTGATTTTTGCACAAAAACAAGTTACCCCTTTATAATGCGCTCCCTCTTAAATTTGACGCACGCCAGAGTTGACTTTAGCAACAAAAATAAATGACCCCTTTATCACGTGGTCCCCCTGTATGCTAAATCTTCTTCCCGAGAGAGAAGAGATGTAGTCATTGAAATTTGGTCTAATACTAATATTATATATAGATAATATTATAATATATATATATTATATAATATTATAGACTCCAGGCATATGGCCAAATACTGCGCGTGGGTCGGTTGCAGGATTTCCTACGTCTCCATTTCGACTGATGTAATGCGCGCATTTCTGGCTTCTTCATTTCCTCAGAAATTCCAAATAATTAAAATGTTAACCCTGTAGTACTACTACTATCATTAACAATTTACTACAACATAACTTCACCAAAAATGATTATGCAACAGTGACACTACGATGTATTAACTACAGATAACCTCACCCTCTAACATCCATTATTACACATTTGCATTCGTTACACTTTTAAAGCTCCTCGATTTACCACTGTCACCGTGACGTGGTTGTTGCTTTTAATCGCTGGCGTGGCCAGTATTGTGGCTGGAACTGGTCCTGCCCCTCCGCCTAACCCTATCTCTAATTCTCTGGACATATTGGAACTGGAATTGGGACTGGATTTGGATTCTTTTGGCTTAAAACCGGGTTTGTGGTTCTACTCGCACTTATATCGTACAACGATCAGGGACCCGATTATGTTTAACATCAGTTGTAAGTGTACCTACACACTCAACCACCCGTGTAACTGCAACTCTTCGCTCATCTGTTTAAATGAACATTTGCATTTTTCTTACACGCTGACGTACTTCCGGTGTCTTGGAACTTTCTCATATTATATACCGATGCTACACACTATGTGGAATAATGACGTATTGTTTGAATGTACTCGTGATATTTCGAATGTGATACTTGCAGTGGCCCCACGCCCAGACCTATTTTTAGACTTGGGCTCATGCCATGTTTTTGTTGATTGTTTTGAATTCTTGAGTGTCTCTAAATATGTAAACATGATACTGATAGGAAATGTAATAGTGCCCCAACGCCCTATTTTATTTGATGAGTGGACTTTGCAAGATTTTGTTGAAGATTTTTTCGATTACCATTTTATTGATCGCTCCGAATATTTAGTGGTAGATGTCAGTGCCAGGGTTACTAGGTATCTCCTCGCTTGTGGCCACGTTCGTCGCGCTCGCGTGCCTGCGCTCGCTTTTTCCGAGACCCGTCCGACCCAATGCGGCAGAGCCGACGTTCCGCGTAGTCACTATGATAGCATAGAAACGCCCAATCTCGAATATTCTTTCACCCCACCAACCTCACACATCCTGTGCCATAATAAAATTTGGGAGAAAAATTTGGAGCAAAATTTGGAGCAAAATTTAGAACCAATTTTGAAGTATAAAAACACTTTGACAAAGTATCAGGTTTTTTTGACATTTGTTTTTATGTTGGCCGTTTGCTCTATCGTCGGCTCATTTGAATTCTCTAAATTTCATTTGAAACCTTTGGATACCTACAGTTCAACGCTTTTTACGGAGAAAAAAAGATATCTACCTACTCCATTCCTCAATCAGCAACTTCAAGTTTTTATGGTCCGAAAAGAAGATCTCTCCGATGACTCCAGATCACAGAACTCAAACAGCACTCCTAAGAAAGCACACCCCACGGAAACTCTTTCAAGCAGTCAACCATCTCGCTTACCAAAAACCTTAAGTCCGTACTGGAATCCCGGAGAGAAGATCTCGCGCAGAATGAGGAGTTACTCCGAGCAGAGCAGTGCATCTGGGAGTGTAAATGAGATGAGTGCAGGTGAGAGGAGTGTCAGTGAGAGGAGTGTTAGTGAGTGTAGTTCGAGTCAAGACAAGAGGAAAAAGAAACAGTCAAATAAACCAAAGGCCATCACGGAGAACGGGGTATACATCCTGGATCAAAGGAAAAAGAAATGTACTTTACACTACATCGAGGATTTTATTGACTTCGACGCCGCTGAACGGCTGCTTAGTGAGCTGAATGTTGATATATCGAATTACCCTAACCAAACGAGTAGCCGTCAAGAGATAAATCTGGAGATCGAAGATGATTGCGTAGAGTCTGAGGGTCATCCAGATGACTCGACCCCGGAGAGTAACCTTAGAAATCAGATCAGCTACCTCACCAAGAAAATCGAGAAATCAGCGAGCTCAATATTTGAACTTAATACAACTATCACCAACATAGTAATCAGGCGACTCCCAAGTTATAACGATCATATCCCCTACGAAACACTAGCTGGAAAACATGGGGCGAAACCCACAGTTGCCATTCTTTCCCTTGGGGCCCCAAGATCACTCAAACTGAAACGGGGAACTAAAGTAACCCATTTGGTGCCCATGCACTCAGGATCTCTGTGTGTTCTCTCAGGAAATTCCACTCTTGAGTACATGCATTCCATACCTAGAGGAAAGAGTGATATTCAAAACGAACAACTTCTTCTTTTTTTCATTGGATCTCCTTCAACTGCGATCGAGGAAAATTGTGTAAGTGACCAGACCTCAGTCTCATCTCTGTCAGAAACGGCTCCCTCTCAATCTTCTACAGATGGTGGATTTAGTGTAGATGACCATTTCAGACCTGACTTTATTAACTTAGAAATAGATAATGGACTACAAATGACCCTTAACAAGACGACGGAGATACCTGACATTATTACACATCAGCAACTTCAAGGATCTAGTGTAGATGATCCCTTCAGACCTGACTTTAACTTAGAAAAAGATAATGGACTACAAATGACCTTTAACAAGACGACGGATATCCCTGACATTATTATCACCTCAACCAGCGGTCCTGATATCAAACTGACCGAAGCGCAGACCTCTTACTTAACTGAGCAAGGCAGATCTAGTTTGTTGGATAGTAATCCAATCATCAGGTCGCCCTCTGCGTCACTTCATCTGGATGTTAACAAAGATGATCTCAACGTTGGCCCTGCAACTCCCGAAGACACCGAAAGGACAGTTATTCTTATGGAGAACCACACGGTCGCTCCCGAGACACTTATTACTTGTGTTGCTCATCTTCCTGAACCCATCCTCAACGAGGAACTAATGGGTGCTCCACAGAGGGATCTGTTACAGAAAGGAGAGCAAGAATGATGAATGTGATGTCTAGACCCGAAGAACCAGCAAGGAAATCTCTGAATAGGGACTTAGATTCGAAACTCCCCTCTCTCGCATGGGTCCAGACTGTTATCGAAAACCAAGTTATTGACGTTAAGCAGGAGTTGGAGAAACTTACATCTGAGGTTAACAGCCTTAAGTGCTCCGATACTAGCATACAGCAAATCGAAAAACTACTAGAGGTTGGCAAGAAGGAAATGCAAAAGGTCAAAGACCTCTGGGAGAAAAACTTGTCAGCTACCACACGGATCAAAAACAGAGTAGACGAAGTTTTCACGGAGATTTCTATAGCGGAAACGAAAACGGACGAAGTAGACAAAAGTGTTCAAAAACTAAAGTTTGACCTCAAAAACTACTACAACAGTGCATTCTTTCGGGAAGACGGACAGCTGATTAAAGAAATTCACAAAATAGTCACTCAGTCAGAAGGATGGAATGGCGCGAGTACCGATGTCCCACCTGACTATTCCCCTAATGACGATGATTTATCACACACTCCACCCTACCAACCTCCCTCACCCTTTCGAGATCAAAGAACTCACAGTAGAGAAAACAACCTGCTGTCCCGAAGAAACAATGGATTCAGCATGACTTCCTCGGCCTCTCGAGCTCAGATCTCTACTCAAGCTCAGAACTCCAACTTTACCAGAACTCAGAACCTCAATTTCACCAGGACTCAGAACTCCGACTTCACCACTCGTCAAACTTCAGGATCCACCACACCCTCAAAAGTGTTCAAGACGACCCTCATCTCAGACTCAATCCTGAGACATGTCCAGGGTATGGACACCAAGAATGCTCTCGGAAAGAACCATGAATTGACCCTAATCAACAAGCGGGACACAGGTGGACTTAAAGACCAACATGTCAAAGACGAATTATTAAGAACACAACCTGATTTCATCTATGTTCACCTAGGAGTCAATGATGCCAACCAAAACTTCGACCTAAGGGTAAGTCTCGACAACATATTTCAATTTTCACTATTCGTAGAGGAATCCCTGATAGGTACAAAGTTATTCTTCTCAATGCCGCTAATGACATCTGACAATGAAGCGAACGCAAGGATTGGGGAGATAAGGGATGCAATTTGGGAATTTGTGACCGTAACTAATAAAAACGAACGCAAACCCTTCAAAGAGCGGTCTTTGTATTATAACCCCAACGCAAACTTCATGCATGATGATCATCTGATAGGAGAATATCACACGAACGATGGAGTCCACCTTTCAACAAGAGGCAAAGAGGTCATTCTAGGAAACTTCCGTCACAGCATCCATGAAATGACAAGACTGCTTCTCAACAAGCCAAAGAAAGTCCGTTCTACAGGGGGATTGGAACCTTCTCCTCTTAGTCGAATGTGATTACACTGACATAGATTCTCATTTATACACATTATACCATGACTAGAAACACACAAAAAAATACACAGGTTTCAATTAATAAAAATAGCATAAAAATACTTTCTTGGAATATCCCATCGCCTTCATCAGTAGATGGGAGCAAATTTGAAATAGAATCATTTCAAAATGTTATCAAAGATCATGACATAGCCTGTCTTCAGGAAATTAGGAGAGAGGTTCACTTGGTAGGATATCGATCAATCTGCAACATAAGGAAAGACGGTAAATCAGGAGGTGTCGGTATCCTCATTAAAAATGAGCTTATTGAAGGGATTGAGTTTATCAAGAATACAGAGTGTTCAGACTACCTAGTTTGTCGACTAGACAAGGATTTCTTTAACCTATCAGAAGATACATTTATAGTTAACGTTTACATTAGACCATTTAATTCATCAGCCTCAAACCCGACTGACAATGGCAAAGATGCTCTAAAAAAACATTGAAGACGTTGTGAACGAACTTCGGGAGGAGGGCGAAGTCATATTGTGTGGGGACTTTAACTCTCGTATAGGACAAAAAACGGGTATGATAAGAGAAGACTCAACCAACGTTGTTCCCTTACCAGACGATTATGAGCCTGACAACTTTCTCCCCCGAAACTCACTAGACTCTATCACAAATACTTACGGTACACACTTTCTTAACCTAGTCAAACATAACCAACTCACTATTCTGAATGGCCGTACCCTAGGAGATCTTGTAGGAAACTTCACAAGTATCCAAAAAAATGGGTGCAGCGTTATTGATTACATTGCAGTGACCAACTCCACAAAGATCAGAATCAACTACTTCAAAATCTTGACATTCACCGAGCATTCTGATCATAAGCCCCTCAGTACTGAATTACAATGCAATAGATTCGCGATCAACAAATGCGCCCCATTACAGGACACTTATCAGACAGCGCCAACCAGATACATTATCAACGAAGAGAACAAAGACGACTTTTTCGAAGCTCAGTCAGAAAATCTATCATTGACCTTAATCCATGAACTTCAATCGAACATCGACTTACTCACCAATCAAAATATTTTAGCAGACAATGACCGTAATTATGAAACTGAACTCAAAGACATTAACAAACGACTTTCAGAACACCTTCGCGACATGGCCTCGAAGTGTTTCAAACAAACCAAACCACCCAAAAAATCTCACACCTCAAACAAACCTTGGTTTAACTGGAAAACGAGATTAGGTAAAAGAGAATTTCGTAAAGCTACAGATGCAACCTCAAAATTCCCGTCAAACAACCTTATACGTGAAAACTATTATCTTGTCAAGGGTAGCTATAAGCGTTTGAAGAACTCTGCCAAAAACGAATTCTTCGCACGTATGAATGAGGACATAGAGGGGGGGAAAATTCTCAACTGGCAATCTTTCAAAAAACTAAAAAATCAGAAAAAGGAAACTTTAAATTTTGACAGTCATGATATGAATAGATTCGAGACTTTTTTTGGTTACCTATATTCCGATAACCACAAAACAATAAATGAAAATAAAAAAGTTTCTATGATTGATCAAGCTGACTTGATAAATCAAGGTGCAACTCATCCTGAGTCACTCAACTCCTTAATCACCAAAACAGAACTTGACTCTAGTATAAAATCCCTAAAAAATGGTAAAGCTTCCTCACTCGACATGATTAATAACGAAATTATAAAATCTCTGGACACCAATCATAAATTGATTATGTTGAACCTCTTCAACGCCTGCTTCTCACAAGGAATTTATCCCTGGAACGTCAGCATTATATCTCCACTTCATAAAAAGGGTAATAAATCAGATCCTGACAACTACCGTGCAGTTGCTGTCAGCAGTGTCATAGGAAAACTATTTTCAACTATTCTCTTAGAACGACTCATTCGCTTCCGCTCTGAAAACTGCCCTGATCCACCTAACCAACTAGGCTTCACAAAGAAAGCTCAAACATACGATCACATACTAACCATGAAAACTATAGCTTCAAAATATAAACTTTTGGGGAAACCTGTATATGCAGTATTTGTTGATTTTAAAAAAGCATTCGACTCAGTCTGCCGTCAAGCCCTTTTCCTCAAACTCGCAAAAAATGGCATAACTGGAAACTTCTACAATGTCCTCAAAAATATGTACTCAAACTCGTACGCTTACATAAAATTATCTGGTCACCTCAGTAAACGCTTCCAGATACGTAAAGGTACAGAACAAGGTCACCCACTCTCACCTGATCTTTTTAAAGTTTTTCTCAGTGATATGTCCTGCCTCCTAGATTTTCCAAATTGCCCCGTACTTTCAAATTTGACTGTTAGCCACCTACTGTGGGCGGATGACCTTATACTCCTTTCACTCGACCAGGAAACCACTCAAAAGCAACTTAATATTCTCGGTAATTTTTGTAAGGAGTGGGGCATTGAAATCAATGAACTCAAAACTCAAGCAGTCATCTTTGGTAAGAAAACGTTAAAACAGGACATACAAAACATCAAATTTACACTCAACGGATCTAATCTTGAAATTGTTGACAGTTATTGTTACCTTGGATTTGAACTTCATCAATCGGGTCAAGTACAGATCGCTCAACAAAACCTTAAAACCAAAGCAATGCGTGCATTTTTTGGCCTGAAAAGGGTTGTCATGCGTTCAAAGTTATCTTTTAAAGCACTCCTTACACTGTTCGACTCTCTCATCAAGCCCATTCTATTATATGGTGCTCCGATATGGACACCCACTAGTACGATCAATAAATCTCTTTGCAAAACGATTAACTCGACAGAAGCAACCGCTACTAACTTACTTAAAAAAATCAGCGCCTCTCTGCAAGAAAGAGTGCATATTTCATTCCTAAAATGGGCATTGGGAGTCCATCGTAAAGCATCAAATGTAGGTGTTTGGGGAGAAACAGGAAGAATTCCTTTGATTTATCAATCAATTCGCTTAACGTTAAATTACTTCAAAAGGCTAAATACAAAATCAAAGTCGAATTCGTTTGTCACTGCAGCCGTAAAAGAACAAAAATCACTAAACTTACCTTGGTATCGATACATAAAACCACTCCTTGAACTAGATGAAATTTACAAACTAGATCACGTAACTGCGCACCGAATTCTCAATACAAATGCAGCTAACAAAGCCGCGCCCAACCCTGTAAGTGATCACAAATTATTAAAAGACTCCCTCATAAATCAGTCAAATTTTAGTCAATCCATCAAACCACTATGCAGCAAAAAGTATAGAATTCCTAAAATCATCGAAGCTCTAACCAATCAATTCATAAAATGTTGGCAATATCAAAAATCTACTTCTTCTAAACTCTCATTCTATCACTCAATCAAACACACCTTCAACCGAGAGCCCTACTTATACTTATGCAAAGGCTTTTCTCGTCGTTACAGTACCACAAAACTTAGAATCAGCGCACATGATCTCCATATTGAAAGAGGCAGATACTCCAACACACCCCGTGAGCAAAGACTATGTGGTTGGTGCCAATCAAGTATGGGCGTTGAGACCATCGAAGACGAGTCGCATGTTCTTTACATATGTGACTTGTATTCAAAACAGAGGTCGAAATTAGTCAAAAATCTTTCTCAAATGCCAATCATTGAAATAAGCAATGAAATCACCGAGCTGGGTGGCCTAGTGGTTAGAGCTTCCGCCTTCTGTACAGAAGGTTAAGGGTTCGAATCCCAGTATCACCCAGTCTAGGGAGTAGCTAAGGATTCATTGGATCTATGCGATCTCCTCGGTCGACTCAGCCGAATGATAGGAAACTTGATTGAGGGTTAAATGAGGAGGGGTGCCTGTGCCAAAAGATCAAGAATCTTAGGATACTCCTTCAGAATATCTACAATGTAGTGTACTGTAAAACAAGGGCGGTCGAACTATTCGATGACCCTGTAGAGGAATCTACGAACTTTACAAATTACAAATAAATTATATTACCGACTCCAGCAATATCAATGAAACAAATCTCAAAGATCATCTCATGGAAATTTTGTCTCCTTACTCAACTGTAATTCCTCAAAATCACCAGAGCCTCCATATTCACTGCCACCGCTCACTTGATATTCAACCAAACACCCCACAGTATACTCAATTTCAAGAAAGGCGCTCCTATGCTGTCAACTGTGTGTGCACTTTTTTCCTTCGCTGCTCCGAAGAGCGAAATAGCTTCACCGAAGATACGCGTCAGCGTAATTCAAATGCACGAAACTTAAACAATTTTACTATCAATTTGGTGAGAACCTCGCGAATTAGTCATAATTAAGACTCAAGGATAACCCTGGCCCTGACTTCAAGCAAAGATGATTGTTTTCATTAACTTCTGTAAACAATTATGACGGTCCATGATAATGGATCTATAATTTAATTTTAATCCTGTGTAATCCTGTGTAATCCTGTGTAATCCTGTGTAATCCCTCTAAGTCTAATGATAACCCATCCTACAGGCGGCAGCTACCATGATGTTTGTCTCCCAGATGATGTTCAATGCACGTGTCAGTGACGTGAAGATGGGCGGTACCTACATGACCCTTCTCAACACCATGATAAACCTGTCAGGTAGCTATTGTTATCTATATGTCTGGGGGCGGGGAGTGGTGGGGAGTATAGGAGCGAGAAGTGTGGGGGTAGGAGTGTGATGGTGAGAATACACCAAATTGTTACTTGAGTAAGGAGCGTATATAACGGTATTTGTGTGTAAAAGGAGGGGTCCTATTTTATAACTTACATTTTAGTTATCAGTCATCATTCATCCGATGATGTCAGTTATGGCTCAAATATTTTAATCTTATAGGTATCGACTGTAATTATACGTAACGTCAAGTTGATACTGACAGTAACGATTTTACGTCGATCAAAATTTAATCAATATCATCAACATTTGTCGCATTCCCAAGCTCTTGGTACAAGTGCTACAAGCCATTAGCCTGGCATCTTGATAAGTGAATATGATTTGTTTGACGTCATGAAGTCGAGTTAATGTTGTTGGAAAATACAGGGATTGCACTGCACCTAGGCAAATTCTTCTAGTGACCTAATTTTATCAATTATCATTCTATATGAGATGCGATAAACTCTAGATCGTGTGTGTTATTAGTATTTTATTACCTCTAGGAATGTCTAGGATGGGCATAGGATGATCCACAAGAAAAAGCAGAAGGTGCTACAGGTTAAGCTATTAGTATAGTATCTTAATAAGTGAAGTAAATTTCTTTAACGTCGTATTTAACGCCCGGGTAACTTTTTGGGTGCAAGGGCCAGGCTATACATTGACCTGGGTTGATTTTGAAAAGAACCCGGGTCAAAATTGAGATAAGGGCGGGAAGAATAATGTGAGCTATGACTAATTAAAAGCAACTTACACCCTGGCCACCACTAATCCACCCTCTCCCAGTCACCACTTCAAACTTTCAAAGAGTACAATACACACGTTAGGATAATAATACGCCCTGTGTTTCACCCTTTAGGGTAACCTGTTCAAGTTTGCATGGATTTCCGAGGAAATGTAGTAAGACTAACCATCTTCATCGAATTAGAAGATCAATTGTAAAGCATGTTCCTCTGAAGAAAAGTTGTAAGAATAACAGTCTTAATCGAATCAAAAAATTAAGTTATAGCGGGCGCAAGCGAGGTGTCGTGGAGCGCCGCCGAGTGAGCTGTACCCCGGGCTCGGCCCTAAAGTGGCCCTGCTATTTTTTAACTCCTTCCTACACGCAGGCTGTAACTTCCTAGTTAGTGCTGCATGCTGTTAGAACATGTAAGACATTGTTTCATCTACCTTACTCGGGATTATTACGACGGGTTTATTAACGACGGGTTAAAATATGGTTCGGGAAAAATATGGCGAAATTGCTCAAAACCCACCACATTTTCCCGGTCGCCATTTTACCGGTGTCCAACCTTTCAATTTTAGATTACAAAATTTTGTCTCAGATGTAAATTTCCTTATTAGAGATAAGCAAGTTTAGAAATTTTCGCATTGCTAAAACTTGTGAAACAAATCGAATTATCAATAATTGTTGAAAGTAGACAGAAATAATGACTTGTGGTTAATCAAACTTCGAAAGAATGCATCGTTCACATTGTTTAGAATTATGAATAAATGACTGATGAAACTGATTCATGTTATTGACAGTTTTAATTGATTCAAGTTTTAATTTAACTGTTACTTTTACTTTGAGTCCTATTTCATTATGTAGAGATATTCAATACCTAAGAAAATAAAAATTGGCCTATTTAAATCAACTTTGACAATAAGGATATATGACAAGAATTGGGCGAAAAGGTGAATGTTTTGCAATTTTAGCCAAATAAAGTCGAAAAACCTACAACAAGTGTCCCAATAGTCTTCTTTAGTGAATATAAGACAACGATTAAAATATGAGCACCCATAACCCTTGGGAACCCTAAAAGCTGAGTCGGCGGGTTTATTAACGACCGGTGAAAATGTGGTTCGGGAAAAATATGGCGAAATTACCCTAAACCCGCCACTTTATCCCGGTCATAATAATCCCGAGTAAGGTATATATATATCGACTATAATTAATATCGATCCTAATAGAGATTCGATTAACTGGGACACCAATACAATTACCGTCTGGAATCAAAAGGAAAAACAGAAATTGCAGAAAATTCTATTATTTTTGCAGAAACAATCCAGATAAGTGGATATGATTCCTTTTACGTCACGAAGATCCAGTTAGAGCTGCAGGAAAATTACAATTAAGCAATGAGATGCACTTGTACCTAAATAAATAGTGACATAAACTAGTGACATCATAAGTTATTCCATGATAATGAATGTCAAACTGAAGATCACCTATACTATTACTATTCGGGATTTGTATTGAACGATATACACGAAAAATATATATAAAATACTGTTGATCCTCTGGAATTTTTTGTAGGGCCATAGTTTGAGCACTCGTCAGACATAGCAAAAGAGGCAACCGTTAACTAATCCCTGCCAAATTCCCCACCCAGCTTATTCTGATTTCTAACACACCATCTTAAAACACTCTTTCTAATACCAGATTAGTTCAATAATTATTAATAATTATGAATAAATTCGAATATTATTAAAAACCGCACAACTCTGCAGGCACCCTTCCTCAGACACTGTCTCTGTTAGCTGTAGACAGACTAACAACCTCCACCTGTGTTGGATCAGATACCGTTACCTCCTGCTACATGGACAAAGAGGTCAGTTTCCCCGGACAAGAATCGTCTTGACATTTAGATCCGATCAATCTCACTCAGCATATGGTTTATAACCTCCTTTAATCACCTACCCCAAAAGGTTATCCATCAGCACTCTCACAACCCCTCATATCTAAAATCCCCTCATATCTAACCCCTCATATCTAACCCCTCATATCTAACCCCTCTATTCCCTGTCAGACTTGCACCGCGTCAGGAGGGACTTGTTCAACTGAAACAGACGGTTTCTTTGTTCTCGTAACTATTGGAATGTGTTGTGCTCTCTCTGGAAATGGGTTTGTTTATTTTACCACTAAAGCTTGTTGTTAACGCAGTTTTTCGAGTTTAATTTTACCTTTGAGCAACATTTTAAGCGAACGAAGTTATGTAGTACCTAGTGTTCATTTTTGTTCTAGAATGTTCTTTTTGTTTGGTCTCTCACCCTCAAACGTTTCAGAAACTCTCAAAAGTGTACCTAAGACTCCAGACTCAGTCCATTGAGTCATGGCACGTAAGCAGCTCCGACTAACTTCACAGTACCTCTAGGTTTACAGATTAATTAGTTAATTAATTAATTGATTGACTGATTAGGGCAAATTGTAAATTTCTTGATTATTCTTGGGTTAACTAGTTTCTATACTTTGTTTGACGTAATTGTTTAAAGTTACTCTAGATATGAATAACGATTTATTTGAGCAGGTTCTCAGCCGTCTTGTTAAGGTTTAATCAGTAAATTACTAGTAGTAGTAATAAACTAAATCTTATATTTGGTATGATTTAAGTTAATTTATTCGAATATGTCGACCAAACAAAATATAAACATTTGATATGCTTAAGTTAAAGACACTTCATTTTATTTGCTTAGCTTGGCTGGCTTCGGTTTTGATACTAATAATATTCAGGTTTTAAAACTTTTCATTGGCAGGTTGAGCAACCCTAAATCCATATCACTGGAATATTCCAGAGTTTTATGCGGGAATTCTTCATTTTAGTTCTAGAATATTCTTTTTGTTCCAGAATATTAGTTTAATTAGGTCAAGTTACCTGAGCTAGTACGTTGTTTTATGGGCTGCATAAATCTATGAAATCTAATATATGAGTCGGGGAGTATAAAGTAAAAGGTTGTTTATTAGATTAAAGTAAAGGGTTGTTTTATTAGATTAAAGTAAATAGTATTTACTTTGTTGACAAGCGTGTAATTTTATCTTAACAGCGGGATTGTAAGAATTCGGTGACTTAACTTACCAGATAGTTGGCAAAAGAATAGAAAATACTTTAGCGTATTTTATTCAGAAATGTGTATTCCAGAGGAACTATTGAGATTTTAAAATCGCACTAATGTTAGCACTTGTTTCGACTACAACAACTGCGAGATGTAAACCATTAATATTGTTATCTAAGTTTAGCTTATGATGTAATGCAGTTAAGTTATTGTTTTGTTTTAATATTTCGGTTGGTTATAATGTAAAATAGTATCAGATTATGTTTAATGATGACCTAACATTTCCTTCATTGCTTTGCGTGTTATCTCTATCATGCTAATCTACAACTTCAAGAGCATGTTTTAATATTGATAATGAATGTTGAATGTTGAGCACATTCTATTCGAAGCGTCCACTCCTGTTAAGAACTATTAGTTTTAAACCTACAGTTACTAATATTACATACCTCAATTTATTTTAAAACTCGTGTCAGCTCCGTTTTAAAACCCTCATTATTGCTAAGCATTCCTTTGCTTATATAATTCTCAAAACCTCCATAATATTTTAATCTTTACTCATTTAAAGATAAATTTCTCGTAGACCTACACGTGACACGTGACACGTGACACGTGCCACGCTGTATAATCATAAACAATATCACACGTGAATTATTATTACTATAAAACTGTAATAATCAATACAAACGGCTGCAATGGCGCCTTCGTACTCTCAATAGTCGCTCAACTATTGCATCATATGGTAACATGAGGAGCCTCCACTCTCACGTCATTATAACACAAGTCAAAACAACTCACCAGCTGTTATTGGTTGAGAAGCTGTTAATTTTACTAATTTCCTAATTGCCAGTACCAACTTCCAACACACTTCACAGTTCACACACTATGCTTCTGTCACACTCTACCATTTCTTCTAAATTATTATTAATAATTACTAGAGAGTCAGCATTATTATTGTAAGAGTCAACATTATTCCGCTGCCAGTTCCACCGGCTCCAACAATACCGATGACTCCTTGCTTGCAGTTATGATGATTATTCTAGTCATAACAACAATACATGACACAGTGCTTGAAAAAATTTTTATGATCAAATCACACGGTCTTGTTTGATACTCACTTTATTGTTTCACATGTGATGATGATCTGATCACGTTCATGTGTTTCTCTCCTGTTATCTTCAGCTTTATTGTAATGGCAATATTTACTTACATCACTTACATGATCAAAGATAACATCTTTATTTTGCCGCGTTTAAAAGTTCTTCGCACGGTTATGATTATCTTCCTTTATATTTCTACTTTGTGCTGTAACCATGTCGTCACTCAAGTTGTCATCAAAAGATTAATCAATTACGTATCTAGAATTAGTGAGTCATTCATCCCTCGATATCTTCTGAAATCTACTTGCTTATCAGATCCCAAAGATTACTCAATACACTAATTTAAACATTCTACTTTTAAATCTCAAGTTTATTTCCATCTCCCCTTCATTTAGATGTACTATAATTAGCCTAATAGCCCTAATTAACTTAATATAATCTCCTATAACTCTTTATTTATCTCGCAAATATTGCCAGCACACACACAAACATATAATTAATCTCCAGGTGACATCAGCTGCCTGCTGGCCCCCTCGCTACCAAACATTAACTTCCTCCCCAACTTCACACCAGTCCTCTGTGACCTGGACCTTAATCACAATCCAATCACCCTCTCCAATGCTATTAAATCACACGAGTAAAACACAATAATCTCATAACCTCTCATTACCCTGAACTTGGCACTACTATAATCATGTTAAGTAAAATCACACGAGAGAGAGAGAGAGAGAGACCCCCCTCGTTAATAACATAAGAGAACGTTATATATTACCACACTGTCCAGTGTACCACACAGTATGGCCACAAAGAGAGTTAGCCCGCTGCTCCTTCTCCACGAGGACGTTACCTCACATCTATTAATAGCAGTATGAGTCACCTCGCTTTGTAACCTGATCTCCCCCCTCTCTCTCTCTCTCTCTCTCTCTCTCTCTCTCTCTCTCTCTCTCTCTCTCTCTCTCTCTCTCTCTCTCTCTCTCTCTCTCTCTCTCTCTCTCTCTCTCTCTCTCTCTCTCTCTCTCTCTCTCTCTCTCTCTCTCTCTCTCTCTCTCTCTCTCTCTCTCTCTCTCTCTCTCTCTCTCTCTCTCTCTCTCTCTCTCTCTCTCTCTCCTCAGCGCACTGATCTTGTTAGCGGTAAGTTAGGACCTGCTCGCTTATATATAACCTCTCATTTATTGCAGGTTCACATCTCGAACGTTTACGTGTTTATTATACTGAGCGGGCAACTTTTAGCTGTGCTTGTTTTTCTGGAGTATTCTGTATTTTCTAGGTATACTTGGTAGATTGTCTTCATGTATATTGACAGCTTTCATTTCATCACAGCAAAAAATATCAAGAGAGTTGCTGACGAACACACATTCCTTTGTTCGCGCCAAATAAGGGTAGAATAGAGGTTTTCTCAGTGGGCTCTAAGTAAGGTTAAGGCCTGGTTCTGATGAGGATCAGAGCAGGTTTTGAGTTAATAAGACCCGCCTAGCAGCTTAGGAATGCAGTGAGTGATCACGTGGCCCGAATGAGCGCCCACGTGCACACTGCACACATACACGTGGGTGCACATGTGACCGTGCTGGTATTGTCGTACGACCCATCCTCACTTTAGTTGCCTTGTGAATACCCGACTGGCTGAGTGGCTGCCAGGGTATAAATAAGGCCTCGTCATTTCTAAATAACGTAATAAAATGAAAGTCTGGCGGGTTATTCTGGAAGTCCCCACATTCCGATATTTGTGTGCTTGGTTTAGTTGTAAATATGCTCTTTAGTTTAAATTCCTAGCTCGGTTATAAGTCGGTCCTTGGTATGCAGTCCGTCAAATGTTGGTATGTACTATCATCAGATGTTGGAAAACATACTCTTTAAAACTACGATTTGTTCGCGTTTTTGTTCTACGAGTATGAATTGTGAATCACCACAGCATCGGCCAGGTAAACCCGCGAAGTTTCTACCGATTGAACTCGGTAACCTTGGCTCCAAACTTGTCACATTCTGAGGAAATGTATCGTTTTGTAGCCCTACAAAGTCCCTTAAATTGCAATCTTTACAACACGTTCTATTTAACGTAAATAGTACTGCTTCTAACTGGCGCTGAACTGCGTCACTAGCTCTTGCACGTGAGCGCGGCTCATACTAGAGCACGTGACGTGACGTCAGATGGGCAGCAGTAAAAACACAGGGGGCTGCTCAGGATGGTATATCAAGCATGTTTAACTTACCTTACGTCATACATGCCGGCTTTATTTGCAGGAGTTCTCTCCTCAGCTATCACTTCGTTAAACTTCATTTTCTTTTGTTGCTCATATTATAATGTTGTGCTGTGTGGTAACATTCCTGTGCTTGTAGATTTGATCATTTTTTTTAGAAGTTTCGGAGCTGTAAACTTTTTAGATCATCCTTCTTAATGATATCCACCGATACATGAACATGATGCGATCATCGTGTTTAGATTTTGGCAACTGTTGTTGAAAAGCCCAAGTCAGATGAGAATTAGTGTTATAGCATGGTCACGTGTGTTGGTCACGTTTACTGGTCACGTGTTCCCCGTTCCTGTGTTTTACATGCTAAAACTTAGCAAGTGGGAGGTTACTTTTAACAGGACCAGTCAACCTGACTACAGAGCACCGATCTTCAAATGAGAGCAAATGTGTGACCAAATTATTCATACGTTATTCATAAACCCATACAAATTACTCTTATAATATTCAATATATTCATCATATTCCGCGGAATATAATCATGGGTCCTCTCTCCGTTGGAGACTCCGTACTAGGTGCCAGCCACTCAGCTATCGCCACCTCCAGCTCTCCGTTATTATCCACAATTATTTGAATATTCAAACATAATCTGGCGGGAACACTACCCCTGACAAGCTCCTTCACTCTTTAGTCACGTGATATGGAGCGAGGTGAGGGGCCTGCGTTACGTCACCTTAACATAAACTCCTCTCCTTCAATCACAGCGCTCTCTCTCTGTGACTCACAGTGAGCTGCAGATCGAAGACTCTAATTATATTGCAGAGAGAGAGAGAGAGAGAGAGTGATGGAGTCAGGAATATGTAGTGAGGTGGGTGGATGATGTAATGATACGTAGATCACACTATATAGCAGCGGTACAGTAGAAGTGGTGTTCTGCTACCCTCGCTGTTAACAGTGAGGCTGTTCTGCTCACTTGGCTCAGTTCGCTCTTTACAGTTTGTGTAGGGGTCACAGCTTGGTTTTTTGCTGTGAAGAAAGTTTTTTACTATAAGTTTTTCGAATAATGTTTTTTCATGATATTGCAGTTCGAGAGTGACAATATATTGCGCTAGATGACGAATTCATTGCTTGCAAAAGATTTACACGATTCTTTATTGGATAAGCCTTTTCAAGGATACCACTACTGTGTTTCAATCAAAGTGATCATTCCTCGCAAATACCACAGCTGTCCCGTTTTTGGTTTTCTAAGAGCTTGTGCTTTCCCTATTATATTCTACTCTGACGACGGCCCTGTCGGTGTCTCATTTTTATTTTAACTCATTCCCTTAAATAGTGTTCACTTGGTCGACATTACGATCACATAAAAGACAAACAATAAACCGCATATATTCAAGTATCTCTACTACATGAGATAGCCTATTGACGTATACCCTTCTATTGTGATACAATCAAGGGAGATAATTTTTGTGCCATGACACAAAGCCGCCCTGCTCGACTCATGCAAGGTTATAGAAATCTCGCTTTATTTGGTATTTTAGCCCTGCCGACGGATTCAGGCGATCACAAAGGTTTGAATATTGTATTGTCTATTGAGTCTCTGTCGGGTCTGTCTTAAAAAGCAGCTAGGCGAGCTTTGTAATAGTTTAATGATCTGTCTCGTCTACTTTTTTTGTCGGAGCTGGTCTAACTTTAAGATTTTCTAAGTTTGTGCAATTGTTTGCGAGATGATCGATATGGAATTTGCTTGCTTTGTTCAGAGACTAAAGGTTTGTTATAACTGGGAATTCGTTTGGAAACCTTAAAAACTAACTGAAGTTAAGTTAGCGTGCCTGAGACAAGCCACCCAGTAGAGAGAGTTATTTATCACGTGACTACTCACATATTTGTGCGAATATGCGTCATCAGCAGGTTCTAAAACTTTAAACTATGCACCTGATCTCCAGCACTTCTTTTCATGTAGCCGATATTCAGAAATTGTTTATATATTCAGATGTTGTTTAGCTGATGGCGGGAGCGCTTGATGGCGGTAAAACGAATCTTCCATTAATTTGTATCCTTTGATATTCCCCTTTTTAACCATCTTGAAACATCTCTTATATTTATTAAAGTACCTGTATTAAGGTGGCATTAGCTCTCTCCGATATTCTTTAAGCCAGTATTGGAGCTTAAAATAGATATGATAGATGATCTAGATTCCATTTAAGCTGAGCATCTTTATTTCTGCAGAATCCCACTGGTCTGTCTCTGGAGCGCTGTGCCACTGATTTCAACTGAGGATCTAGATCCATGATAATCCTCTCTCTGGATTGCATTTCGGTTCGAAGTGCCACTGATCGTTAGCTACAGCGCTTCTGACGTAATCCTCTTTAACCATGTTTAATACCCTGCTATGCCCTGTGCTCAGATCTCCCTCTATGACAGCCTCACCGTGGGCCTTAACCCCCGAATAAGGTATAAGAAAACCACGAACAACTGAACAAATCCCCTGCTTACGTGAGCAACAAACATGCTCATGAGAACAAGTACTTTGCTACGTAGGTGCATTCTTACTGGTTACATTGTATAATAGGTCGAGAAATATATTGCAAAATACATCGTAAGCTGGTCATACTAATTGCTCTCCCTGTATGATATGCTGACTTATATGGTATTAGATTCCAGCCCCTCCCTCGGGTATGGTTCGATTAAAGCACCCCATCTCCATCATAAAGCCCCGCAGCACCAGTAGTCGACTCAGTGCTGCTGCTTACAATTTGAATTGCTTTACCTGCTCTCTCTCTCTCCCTATACTCTATGAGATTCTGTGAAGACGATATTCTGCGAATATGGCAGTGGTTCAGTGTCGCTTGTAAACACTCTCGCAGCCAGTGTTGCTTGGAGCACTGTTATTTGTGACCGCTCAATAACATGAAATGATAATATGTTATCTTCTCTTATCTCCCTCGTTCTAGTTATGAATTTTCCATGGTAGCTGATTTCTTTAGGAAAAAAAGTGAAAAAACACATACGAACATAATACCGTATAAAATGTTAGCTGCTAGGTTTTAAAATTTGGCACTTTTCTGCCATGATTCACTTGATATTTTCTATATAACGGTTACCGAGCGGTGAAGAAAATCACATACAACGTTAGTTATCTGTTGAAGATAAGACGGTTTTCCCATGCTTGTTAGAACCATTTTGCGATAAGTTTGAGTAATGAATCATAGTCCTAAAAAAGAACAAATTATGTGTCACCCCGTTAAAATATTTAAGAACCGTCTTATCTGATATATTTTGTTGACTCATCATCTGCTGGCATAATCCCTGCGTATACCCACTCTTGTTCAATGTTCATCGTGTATTTCCGGCACCCTGTACGAGAATTAAGTCATGCTGATTATTTTTGCAGTTCCTTATCATTACTTATCTAAATCTCAGATTATGCTTCTTGTGATAGCGTGCGAACTTTTCCAACAAGTTAGTTCTAAACCCAAAGATCGACCACAAGTCTAGACATGAAGTATTAGGCTTTCTTGGGTTTTATTGTTGTTTACCCCTGATCATTGTCACTAGATCACTAATTTCTGCAAAATAAGTTCATTATTTGTGCAGAATAATAGGATTAACTCATCCTGCAAATAATAGTATTAAAATATTGGATCTCAGCCCACTTAAATAACACACATAACGCTATTAGAGTTTCCTGTACGACGATTGGCGTACTGGAGTACCTGTTAGGTCACCAAGAGAGCGGGCAATACTGTTCATTTTACCTGCAGCCTCGACAATAAACACAATTGTCAATATCCCAGACCCAGGTAGAAACTTGATATTTCAGTTAGAGTTTATTACTCGATATTATAGTTAGAGTATATAACTCTAGCGCTTCTCAGCGTCGTTTTTACCTCGTCATTGCAGCACATGTCGAATACCATCCAGACTCCTTGACCGTATTCAGTATTGATTTGTCAACCCCTCCCTCTTTTCTACAGAAAAGCTTTAATACTACGTCCGTTTCTAACTAATACTAACTCTTTAGTTGTTAGTGTTTATTTGATACTTGTACTCTTCACTAGTGCCCTTCGTTGACTTCTCGACTCCGTTAAATCCAACTCTTTCGCTGTACAATTTATCCTAGACTTTATGGTTATTTAGCATTCGACTTTATCCACCACTGCACTCAGACTACTTCCATAATAAAGACTGGTTGGTTGGGTAGTAAGGGCGTTTAACAGCTACCTTCTAATGGCCAAGGGACTCCCATCTTCTATCTAGTGTACTAGGGCGTACCCACTCTAAGTGCTCCCCTCTCAGACTGCACTCAGTATAAGTATTATCTAGTGCTCCTAGTGTACCCTCTCTTTCTGACTCAATAACCTGGCAGTTCAAGTTCCTTTAGCCGCTCTCCAGCCCTCCTTTCCCGCCATTCTGCATTACATCATACCTCATTGGTAGCAGCTGTTGAGTTGCACTTTTCTACATTGTACTGGTAGTTGTCAGAATGCCATGTGGTATTATGTTATCAAGGTGTTACTACAGTGTTCTATAATCAGCTCCATTACGTATTATACTTAGAGATAATCACTCTAGCGCTCTCTCACGTCGTTTTTCACCTCGTCATTGCAGCACATCAATACCATCCCCTCCTGACCGATCATATTGATTTGTCACACCCCTCCCCTCATACGCATACAACCTTATCCCAACTTCCCTTTCCTCAACGCACTAATCACCTACCCCTTGAGTATATACTTTCATTGATACTTACCTCTTCACTATCCCTCGTTGACTTCTCGACTCCTTAAATACATCACTCTTCCGCTGACCACTCTATCCTAGACGTTTATGGTCTTACTTCTGACGCATACATTATCCACCACTGCACGCAACTACCTCCATCATAAGACTGATTCTCTGGATAAGGCGTTAACACTACCTCTATGAGCCAATCCCCTCCCCCCTCATGTACTGCACACCACTCTATCTCCCCTCTCATGACTGCACTACATAACTACCCTCATGACGCATCTCCTCAGTGACCCTCATCTTCTGACGCACTAAACCTGCACCCTATTGGGCCAGTGACGCACTACATCACCTCCCCCTCATGACGCACTACATCACCTCCCCCCTCAATGACGCACTACACCTCCCCCCTCATGACGCACTACATCACCTCCCCCCTCATGACGCACTACATCACCTCCCCCTCATGACGCACTACATCACCTCCCCCCTCATGACGCACTACATCACCTCCCCCCTCAATGACGCACTACACCTCCCCCCTCATGACGCACTACATCACCTCCCCCCTCATGACGCACTACACCTCCCCCCTCATGACGCACTACATCACCTCCCCCCTCATGACGCACTACATCACCTCCCCCCTCATGACGCACTACATCACCTCCCCCTCATGACGCACTACATCACCTCCCCCCTCATGACGCACTACATCACCTCCCCCTCATGACGCACTACATCACCTCCCCCCTCATGACGCACTACATCACCTCCCCCTCATGACGCACTACATCACCTCCCCCTCATGACGCACTACATCACCTCCCCCTCATGACGCACTACATCACATCCCCCCTCATGATGCACTACATCACCTCCCCCTCATGAAGCACTACATCACCTCCCCCCTCATGACGCACTACATCACCTCCCCCCTCATGACGCACTACATCACCTCCCCCCTCAATGACGCACTACACCTCCCCCCTCATGACGCACTACACCTCCCCCTGCATTACAGCCGGTCCTGCACACAATATACCGCAGCGTATGTGTTATATGTGGATGACGTCACACGACACTAGCTCCGTGTCACGAATCAGGGGGAGCTAGTAATGCTATTATCCCAGAGTTCCAGCCTCCCTCCAACATATCCCTTACATCTGCTCAGCGACTCATAGAGCCCATACATGTCACGTGATTCAAGTCCGCCAATCAAAATATTACTAACATATTACGGTCCGTAATGAGTTTTATGCTGCATCTCTCTCTCTCTCTCACTCTCTGTATCAAACGTGGCATAGAACGCTGGTGTCGGCTGCTACTGGAGAGCTTCTCTCTTTCTTAGTAAGCGCTAACACTTCTCTCCCTCCTCGCTGTTAAAACAACTTCCCCAACATGCTGAATTGTCTTGTTTTTCTGCACATGCTTGACACGTTACCTTGTTTAGTTTGTCACGTGGGTTGATTCATACCTGAGTTCTGTACTGCTGAGCCGGTCAGGCTTTGAGAGTAGTAGCCTTCCAGGCGATCTTGATGGTTCTACGGTTCGAGTAGGATGTAAAGATGTTTATTGTGGATGTGTTAGGATGCTTGTGAGTCGGAGCAGTTGTTTCTGAAATTATCTTCATTATTCATCTGATACATACATCTTTAGTTTGAATTTTGAGTGCTCGCTCGCTTAGTTTGTTTTATTAGGCATTTGTCAGACAGTTGGCATGACTGTAATTTTACTTTTTATTTAATAGTATCTTGTAAATGAATTTAGATATTTAAGTTCGACGGTAAATTTAGTTATACGGCTTCCTTCGTGAGCATTTCGACTGTAATTGCACTTCTTCAGTTTATTTGATTAAGAATTGACGCCCACTCAGTAATTGACTGATATTTAGAATGATAATTACGCGATTAAAATGATAATTTCAGATTTTTGGCCGAAAAGATTCAATTATTTCCATATAAACCCAATTTCATTTTGTATCTTATTTTAGACATGGCTTGCATTGGTGACGAATCATGGAAATTTTCCTACAACAGCGCTATTATTGACTTCATCATCAACGATGGTAAGTTGAGATCTGAACTTGATTTGATTTATTTAGGTTTTCAATACCCAGTGAGTATCTTGGGTTTTATCAGAATAAAATAAGAATTGTATAATTTCCTCAACTGTTTATTCACCTGATCACTAACCCACCATCTCCCCAGATAACGAACAAGACAAACGAACGGACGCTCCCCGACTGAAACCCCTCCCTCACAAAACAATCTCCGAAGACCTGATGGACTTCCTTGCCTCCGAGGAGCTGTGTACCAAAACCCCCACTTCAGTGACCTTCAAATCCATTGAAGATCCTCTTCCCTCATACGAAGGAAACTTCGCAACGCTGACTAACGACTACGAGCAGAAGACAGTAACAAACGAACAGAGCAGACATCTCGCAACCCTGAGAGCTCCTCTTCGAGCTCCTAAAGTGGAGAAGAAACCTTTCTCCCCATCTGACGTGCTCAACAAACCAATCACTATCAAACAGGAGAAGATGGAGTCAGATCCCATCCTGAACTTCAACTCTCTCAGAGACTGTCTCCCTGCCAAGGAAAACATCAAGAAGGAGCGACAGGAGCTCAACATTGATCAGTTCTTCAAGAAAGAAAACTCTATGTCTATCAGCGTGAATGGTAAGTTCAACAAAATTATTCATTTGAAACCTTTAAAAAAGTTGTTGAAAGATTGTCCGCTTAAAAGATTATAATTTTAAACTTACTCGTACATCACCAGACCCCTAACAAACCCTCTTCCTCAGATATGAGCAGCATGGTAGAAGAAGGATCAGGGTTCCTTGACGGGTTCTCTCCAGTGTCCCCAGCCTCGAGCGAGGGTAGCACCGACACTCTGCTGAGCAGTGGTGCTAGTGACTTGGAGACAAGTCCCCGACGAGGAAACGCTTCTCCGCTCAAGAAAACCAGGTACGGTCATATCCTGAGTTTTTAACTTCCTTCGCCTCACATGATAATAAGTTTTAAACTTATTTCGTCTGATATTTGTTAGGTTTACTTTATTTAACTAAATGGCTTTGGAAGCCACGTGCTCCATTACAAGTGCAGTGTAAGTTTGTCTAACTCCACTTTCTCCTCGCAGAAGACGTAAAGTAACAGAAGGAGGAAACTGTCCCCATCTGTGGCAATTCATCTTGGAGCTCCTTGGTGACAAGACCCACGCTCAGGTCATCAGCTGGACTGGTGTGGAGTTCCACTTCAAGGTGAGCTTACACTTCACTATTTCTCTTTAACATTTCACTGTTTGTACCTTCTCAAGCTGTGTTATTAAGTCTGATCACGAGAGTTTCCATCAATGTCACCCAATGATAAAACAGGTCTGATTTTGTAGAATGAGAGAATAATTAAGTTAAAAGCCCCACACACATGTTATCACTTATCATGGAAATGTAACAGAAGCATCCTTTAGGTACACAACTCCCGAGAGTTGGCCCGTCTGTGGGGTGCCAGGAAGAACAAGCCCAGGATGAACTTTGACAAGCTCTCCCGAGCAATGAGATATTACTACGATAAGAACATCATCAAACATATCTCTGGACAGAGACTGGTCTACGAGTTCTGCAGGTAAATTGAATATTCTGTTTATTTGCAGCTGGTCTTAGATAATTTCACTTGTTATCTTGGTCTAAGAAATAATCGAATCTATACCCGATTGCAAAAGTTACATTTTCTCGTCCACGTGGCTAACAGACCCATCAACCTCAGGAACAACGAAGACACAGTGTACTCTAAACTGTTGAAGGTAGCTGCTCAGACCATGCCCCAGAAGCCTCTGGTGAGCCTCAGCACTGCTGCTAAACCCTCCTACTCCCCTCCTTCCTACTCCTCCTACATGGCCCAGGAGCCCGCAGTCCAACACCCCACTACTAAATGTAGCTTCTCTACTCCCGCCCAGCTGTACCGTGCTGAAACCTCAGCTCCTCCTCCAGCTCCAGGACCTGGTAGTTACCCTAGCTACGCTGCTATGTACAACACAGCCCTGTACAACAGTACTGGAAGGTACCTCAACGATCAGTTGCCCAGCAACACAACCCGGTCTACCGCTGAATACTTTGATCACGTGACCCCTGCAGCCGCTCCCGCCGAGCAGCAGATCCAGCAGCCACCAAGCTACATTCCTAACTACACCTACAACCAAGCAGCACTCAATATCAACGTGCAGGTGGGAGGAGGGTACAACAAAGAGAGGTTGGGATATTCTTACTCTCACTACACCCCCTACTAGATAGTATCTAGATATTATCTAGATATGAGATCGCACCCCCACTATTATAGAGACCCTACCAGTATCAGTGCAGTTAACTTATTCCTGTACGCGGAGGGAGCTGCGCACTAGCACGTGTGTGTCCCGGTTATTCACGACCATTAAACAGTGGATAATATAAAGATGATATTGACAATTGATATAAGTAATCGAGAGGTCCAAGATACGGATTCGTGTTATTAATTTATAGGACGCGTTCTTTTTAACGCTCGAGAACATAATTTTTCTTATGAAAATGAACAAGGCTTATTTACGAAGAGAACTGTTTTGTTAACCCAACAGAACTTAAACCAAAGTTGTTCCTATGGAACACCCCCTCTTGACAATGTTCAAACACAAGTTAATATTTTATTTTTTGACAAACAAATTTTATTTCTATCAAATTCACACAGTGTTGAACATTGTCAGGAAACACACAATCGCAGGATTTTTTGAAATAAAATACAACTCGTAAAACTGTGATTAGTGATAAGATTTAACCAAAAGATAACTCTGTTTATGTTTTTTACTGATCGAAGCGACCCTGATCAGATACTTTCTAGGAAACACCGCCAGATCTATAACACCCCACATGAATCAAACATTTCTGCGATTTATAGCATGCACATAAAGTGCACTTTCAATTATTGATTTAAATCTGGTGGTGTTTCTTTGAAACATATTACTCACCCAATGAATGTTTTGATGTTAATAATTTATAATTTACGCAGGAACATTGAATTTGATTAACTTCCATTTTTGGATTAAGAAAAAGTTTTATAATGTTAATGAACGAAATTTTGTAATAAAATGAATTATAGATGCATTGAATTATTTGCAATCTAAAGGCTATTGAGGACCTTTATAAGGAGCTGAAGCAATATTTTGCATCATTTTGACTGATTAGTCAAATTGTTGTATAAACATGCTCAGTCTTCCTTTGTATAAGGTTTTTTTCATTAGACCAAATCCGAACGCATTGCAACACCTCGCATTTTCTCTGAAAATATTTCTAATAATTATTATAGAAATATTTACTTACTATTGTTCTAGTGGGTGTTGCGAAAAGTTGGGATTCGGCCTTAATACAGAAGATTATTATTGTTTTGTTTCACAAGTCACTTCAAATTCATTTCATAAATGAAAAACAAAGGTACACACAAATTTACAAAATTAACAAATCAGGCTTATCATTCATTCAACATTCTAACACTATCCAACTATTTTTATTCCAAATGTTTACAGTAACACATGATCAAAGTATGGAAGTAAGTCATGGAAAATTTAATCAACATAATCCACCACTTACCATCCACTATATTATTAAGATATATTTTATTATTTTAGCATGGAAAAAACCCTCAAGATATTGCAAAAAATCTTGCATGAATTGGCCGTCGACTTAGCACATTTGCTGTCATTTTGCTGTCAATCTTCGCCGATGTTTTAGTGGCATAATCTTGAGGGTTATTGGGGATTGTTATTTTTGGGGACCGTAACTTTACCGATGAACAGTGGACATTTCGGCCGACTTTAACTCTCAGATCAAGTTTCATATTAAAAAAAATGAAACACATGCCTAGCCGAGAAATGTCCACTTTTCAAGTAGAGTTACGCCGATTACCAGTCGAAAGAAAATTGAGATGATACATTGGTGAAACTGTGTATGTTTGGCTCGATATTGCGTACTCAACAGATTCACATGTAAAAGTAATTAATTATTCAATCAATTAATTGATTACATTGTAGATCTTTTGAGCCGCGCACGGTCATACTCCTAAGATTTGAGCAAGCGTGCAGATTTTCGCCTTTGTTAAAGAATTTATCGCAAGCAAATAATTGATTTTAATGAGTGATATGCTCTGTTTTGTAGTTGATTATTAATCAAAGAAAAGTTTGTGTCATAACAATATTTACATGATCATTTTTAGCGAGTTTAAAGCTGGAAGAAATCGAAATATCCACTTTTACCAATACAACATCTAGTTAAATTATGATCTGTACTATTGTAAAATGACAAAATGAATTTGAAAGAGAGAGTTGAAACAGTGTCTTGATCTGAACCACACATAAAAATCAAGATCAAATTTAAAATCGTAGCTGTTAAAATCAACATTTGAGTATTTTGAATTATGACCAAGGTGAAAGAACGATAAATTCAGTTTTATTTTATAGGCACTTTTTGTTTCCTACTACCTATTTCAGTGTGACTGAGAGATTTCCTTTTTTCCTAAGAGTCTTGGATTGTTTGAGAGTTTTTGAAGGAAGATTTGGGTACATAAATGTTTATGTTACTTGATAATACCATCATGCATATATCCCAAGTTTGTAAAACATATTATCATACCGTCGTTTCAATTTGTTGTGCAATGAACTGTTACCACTGAATTACCTGCCTGCAGGAGATAAATATTTCAAACAAATTAATTATCAGTTAGTTTAAGACAGATCCAAATTTTAATAGTACTGCGAAGATACATGCTAGTTGAAGAATCGTGCTATGACAAAGATAAGGAAAATTGTTCGGTTCCTATTAATAGCACGTATACTCTCTACTTTTACCAGGAACAATTTTAATGGACATTTTCTCTTTACTTTAGGTCAGGAATAGATAAACATCACAGCAGCAGTTTTTCTAACCCTACGGAATTATTGACTAAAACATTCTACTCACAGTAACTATCTCAATCTGAATTTCCTGGTACAACTATGTATCAATTAATAAGGTCCTTTATTGGATTTGAGCCAAAGAGGTATTCAAATCTATAAAGGACAAATATTTCTATCGTAATTAATGCAGCGGCTTTTCCCGTTAACTGAGGAGTGAGGCATGAGGTATGACAATTAGACTCCGCGACTAGCTACAGCAGTAGGTTCGACTTACAACGCTGTCCTGTAATTAAAATATAACCATATACAGTATATAGTTTACTGGTTTACACTTGATCATATTCTGAATATCGTCAAGTATCCCTAATTATACTAATAGCTTCCTCCGACCGAAATCAAACTTCCAGCACCTCAATCGGATCGTGTCATTTGCCATCCATAGTTGACTGACCAATTGGTTTCGGGTGAGAAATTCAGTCAAAACTGTAAAATCTCGTTCCTGGAAATTTCATCTTCAAAAACTGGAAATCGGACAGAGAATGGGACAATATGATTTTTAAATTTTCTTCGGGATTTTGACTTCCAGTAATTCAATTTGGTTTCATATCATCATCAATTAACTGACTAATTGATCTATCAGCAAAAAATCCACCCAATCAGTCAAATTTGTGTTCAGAAAATTTCATATTTGAAAATGGGACAGAATTTGGAAAATATGAATTTTCGCGTTCGTTTTGTTAAGATTTCTGCAGTGAGCTTCCTCCGACCGAAATCAAACTTCCAGCAAATTAATCGTGTCATCCGCTACCCATAGTTGACTGAATAATTGGTTTCAGGTGAGAAATTCAGTCAAAACTGTAAAATTTCGGTCCTGGAAATTTCAAATTTCAAAAACTGAAAATGGGACAGAGAATATCAGAAGCAATGTTTCAACATAGACTTAGAGTTAGATATCATATCTCAAATGCTGCAACTGGATGCCAGAAGATTTTATAGGGCCCGCATTGTTTCACGACACGAGACTTACATACGTCATAGTCATACGTCAACGTGGGAAGAAAATGTGAAATGGCAGTGAAATTTATGTGCGATGGCGATCTTGCATTGTAAAAAAAGTCATATTTTTTGTGTTAAACGTTTTGTTGCTCGTCGCTATAAGTATAAGTGTAAACACGTGGAGTACCAAATTATTTAATTTTCGAACCGGCCTTCGACAAAATGCTCCTGATCTTTTTTTCTGCTATAATTTCCCATGTCCATTCTGAGGCCGGGGAGCAAAGTATTCTCCAATTCACACAAACAGTTGGGGACTACATAGATCTGGCAGATGGTATAATGGATTCATCAACATCACAGTTTTCTGTGTGCACTTGGCTTAGGACTAAATTCGATGCAAAAAAACCACTTGTGCTGCACTACAGTAATCTTAACTCTGACGAAATAATTTTCGGTTCTGACGGCTTATACAACTGGGTGGTAGGTACTAATCTCAATCTCAAGTACAAGTTCAATGTTCCAAATAATGAGTGGTACCACCTCTGCTGGACCTGGACTACCGCGACCTACATTCTCACAAGTCACAGTCTACCTTAATGGAGATGTAATAGGATCTGGAGCTACTACGGAGAAGGAGCTAAAGACAGGTGGGAAGATGAGTTTGGGAAACTCAGTGCAACTACAGGATCCGGATACAAGAAATTCAGCTTACAAATACATCTTTGGGGTGATATGTTCAAGTTGAACATTTACAGTACAGTCCTAAGTTCATCTGAAATACAAAAAATGTCATCTGACATGTGTTCTTTTGAAGAGGAGCTATTCAATTTCTTCCCTATCAAAATTCTAAGTTGGGAGGAGATACTGGTAAGTAAGTGAAAAAACTGGATCAGTGACAAATTTCCCATCCGGATGTATTGGGAGATTGACTACTATTATGATGTGGTTGCAGGAGAACGAGCAAAAGTTGGCTGACACGAAGGACTCTGTGGATACTCTTACACACTCTCTCACAGCTACTCAAGAGGAATTAGATACTACCAAGCATGAACTAACCAACTTGAAGGAACTGGCTGCTACCAAGCAGGAACTAACCAACTTGAAGGAGCTGGCTGCTACCAAACATGATCTAGCAGCAACAAAGACCAACTTGGACTTTGGAGCAGCGACTAAAAAACCTAACTGCCAATCAAAAAAGAGAGCGAGAGTAAGTTATTTTATAACTTTCTCTGGTAGGGTTGATATAGTGTCGATAAACAATAATTACATTTCTACATCTATACTAATCGTGATACATAATTTGCTATAAAATTCAGTATGATTTTCAAAGTTTGAATATGTAACTGTAAGTGATGCAGATTGCAGGTATACATTTTTTTTAAACGCTTAAGAAAGGTGGGCACCAAAAAGGTTTTTCAGTGCACAGTCAAAGTATGAGAGGATGGGACAAACATCAAATCTTTCTAAAATCATAATCCAAACCAGTCAACTCTTATAACCTAATTTAACGGGTGATGACAAAAAATGGAATTTTTTTCAAATCCTTTTATCGGGTCGATCAATTCATTTGTGGTCAAAATCAATGAAACAGTGTTAAAATTTGGACAATTTTGAACAAAAATAGTCAATGGCAAATGTTTGTCATTGACTATTTTTGTTCCATTTATTGTCATCAACCGCGTTCGGCGTTACTGTAGCCTAACTTTATAACAAATTTATTAACGTGTAAATATTTTCAGAACTGTATCTGACTCTGATAATTGTGTTCGGGGCTCTCTCCGTGAATGTGATTATTCTCCTGGCAGTTCTTTTCACCAAACTAGCGGCAACAAAGAAAACAAACCAGCTCGTTGTCTTGAGCAAACTTACCAGAGAAACTCCTAGTTTAAGACGACAATGGCCAGACGAAGAGACTGGAATGCTCCCTGGTGCCTCCGGAGAGGAATATGACACAGTTGATAGCGGGGAAAGATATGAAACCTGGACTCTCTTAAGTAGTCAGCTAGTCGTGGACTTCATTAAGAAAGTTTAAAAGATAAAACATTCATTTTACCAGCCTTATTTTTAATCAATTGCTAAAATATTATATATCATTAAAAGTAAATTTTGAGTGAAATTGCATGCATTAGATTTTATTAACGTAATATTTTCGCTATAATTAATAAAATCTTATTGAATTTGACCTAGCGAGCGATTCGCATCTAGTTATAATAAATTATAATTATAAGATTTGGAAGCTTCCAACAAGAAATGTTTACTGATTGACCACGTTTTCAGCTGATTTAGAGACCTTGGTGACGGTGTTAAGGTGTTTTCTACCCAATTTTGAATTTTTTTTAATATAAAAGATGTATGTTTTTTTTGACACATTTTTTTGAAACACAATAAAACAACGGGGAATGTTGAGATACGGTGAGTTCACTCACTATTATCTCCAAACATAATTCACTTGCTTAATTTCATTGTTAAATACAAGAAATCATGTTAAAACATAAAATCAAATTCGATCACTGACCTAGTCGGGGAAGCAACTAGGAAACATTTTGGTTATGATTGGATGTAAATTGTTTTGTGATTACATTTTTATTAATTATATGATCCCAGTTCATTGTAATTAGTAGCTTTCATCGTCACGCTAACAATGTAACATGATCATGATTAACAAATTGAACATAACTTGAGATGTCCATCAAATTATATGCGACTAATTCCAAATTAGATGTGACTAATTTCGAATTAGATGGCAAATATATAAACACCATTACTTTATAACCGTGTCTTTTATTGGTGACATCTGATGTGCATTAATTACGATAAATTGGAGACTTCTGGTCAATTACATGCTCACTTGCACTATGTTTCAAAAATAAGGCCGCAACAGTTAAATTCTATTGCATTTTTCATTAATGCTGTTTATTGGAAATTCAGTTGCAATACCTAGTTCAAGATCAAGACTGGCACTTGGTAGTTATTTATTGAGACCATTGAGAAGTGAGAACTGCAAACACAGGTAATTTTTTGCCATTCAGCTTTTAATTACTGGGCCGCGCTCAGCCTGTCATTCCGCCAAATCTCTATTGCGAGATGTTTATGAACATAATAGCCTGAGGTCCCCAGGTAAACTTTGAACCGCTGCACAATTAACTTCCAATTTGAATTATAGCGTATTATACAAATAATGCAGTTTAATTATATTGAAAAGTGAATCAACAGTGTTCAGTGTTCGTTGTAGTCTTCCTCTTCGTAGGGGGCTGTGGTCATTATCACTATAGAGCTATAGGATAAATCATGACCCAGACCACTGTAACTGTAAAATAAAGCATTAGAGCCTGTGCGGCTGTGCTTACCAATACCTCGGTAAAAAATATATTAATGGGAAAAAATGTAAACTTTGTTTTCTCCGCGACAGCGACTACGTTTTACCCTGCGTCAATAACAAATAACAACTCAGAACACATATAAAACTAACTCTGAAAATGCCAATTTAGAAAATAATATGTGCATATGTTAGATAATATGCGCAGACATGCAATACTGGCTGCTGTTATTATGGGAGGCTCGACAAACGTTCTAATACTTCTTTTCGCTTTGATATCAATTTATTCTATCATCACACCTGCCGGCCTGCAGGGTAAAGTTATGTCGTCCGCTAACACTTTTTATAAAATCTCTTTTATCAAAAAAACGTTGTGACAATAATCAATAATTATTATTTTTGCTCGTATCGATTTATTATTAGGTTCTGTCAGTACCATTGCCCTTGGAATTGCTTAGGCTATATATTTGATTTTACAGAAACATTATTATTATTATATTATTATATTATATTATTATTATTATTATATTATTATTATAGAAATTTTAAAAATCTGATCTCAAGAAGAAAAGATTATCCAAAAAATTAATTGAAGTATCTAGAAGTAAAACATTTTCATGAAACATAGGCTTTAAAAAGAGTAATGCTCAAAGGATTGAATTTATAACGCCAGTGGTTTAAGGGTCTCGCCCTTAAGTAAATGAATAAATGTATGTTCACAGACCTCAATTATAAAAGTTAGAACATAAAATCCGTAAATATCATTATCAATACCGTAAAACTAAAAGTCCTAAAATTATATAACTTATATAACTTATATTATAACTTATATAACTTATTTTATCCGATTGATATGTAATTTAGCATAATCTGAACGACTCCGTCTCCACTAAATAACTGGTCGAGATTTACTTTGCCATTCCACGTATTGTCTTTTCTAAAGCATCAGATAATTAGATTAGTCAAAGTCTTCTCGACTGCATGTTATTACGGATACAAATTGAAATTTTACTCTCACAAACTATGTGGGCTTTGCTCACAGAAATTGAAAATTTTAGACTTTTCTGTTGGTTCATTTTGGCGTTTGGCGATCCGACCTATAAGTGTTTTTTACAACTAAAACATAAAAGCATGAAAAATGTAATTTTTATCCGGTTTTCCTCTGCAGATTTAACAAATTTTAATCTGTAGACTAGACGTGAGTTTGTATGCTTCACGGCTAACATTGCAAGGCTTGAGCGTATGATAACGGAAACGAATAGTTTCAGCTGATCGGCCGGTATCTTTATTTTCGGCCGGTATCCTTATTTTCTATTTTTCTATTTGTTGTATTTAGTATTTACATACCCGTGCCACGGAAATGTGAATTATTTCTTCAAAGTGTGGACCGCCCAATTGATCCACAAATGATAACACAAACCCGAAAAATACCTTGGGTCATACTCAAATTACACGAGTGCAGCATAATAATTAGTGAGTGTTCATTTTTTTTCAAGGGTCTATAGTAATGACAAGTTATATAAATATAATAATCATATAATTATAAATCGCTTTTGAATATTCGTGTCTTGTTATTGCAGTTTATCTTATACATGCTACAGTACGTCATGCAGTGATCCGAGACACGGTGGGCCCTTTTAATCGGTGGTATGTTCGCCGACTTCAGACTAAATTTAATGAGATTTTGTACAGTAGCACAGTGAAGTTGGACAAAAACAATAATCAAAGAGAACAGTCAGAAAATGGGCAGATTGTATCAAGACTACAATATGAAGGACGAAAATGTGTCTGTAAGTTATTTAGACAATGTCTTGTATAAATTCACATATTTAATTAATTCATTGCATTATCTATTATTTCATATTTATCCAGTTCATTATTGATCAATTCATACTCACTTAATCCATATTTAATCAACTCATATTTCGTTAACAATGGATTTCATTTGGTGTTAAAATTTTATGACTGTGTCCATTTCATCCAGCAAAAATTGCAACGTTCAAAAATCAATTTATTCATATATTTGTTCTCGTTGGTATTCTACACATCTTGAGGATATGATAGTTTGATTTGCGGTATTGCCTACTAATGATTGTAATAGATTTCATACTGTATGTGTAACAGTACAAACGCTTAACAGATAGTGGATATTTGCGGTGATTATAATTGTAATATACAATAGGCTATATTAAGGATTTGCATGTAATTAAGTCCATATATAAAGGATTTTGATATACTTCTACGAGCATTGAGTATTTGGTAATATTTAAATAAGAATCTAGTGTATTTTTATGTAATGAGGATAACCCATTTTCTGTTTTTACCAGGTATCATTGTATAAGTTTATAGCGTTAAAACTGGTAACTAACGTAATGTTTTGTTATTTCAGTGCATATTTTTTAACCTTTATTTATTTTTTTGGATGTACTTACATTTCTTGAGAACAAAAGGCGTGCATAACATTATCATTTCTCGCCCTATATTGCGTCGTGAATTGAGCCTACTGGAATAAAGAACTTTGTTTGATACGAATGTACGTGGATTTCATTTACTCCGCGATAACCCAACTTGGATCCAGCTGGAACGTGACTCGATGTGACGTTTCCCTGGCTCGACTCTCTCGTTCCACATGGCTGACAAAATCATATATGATTGTGCAATATATATTATTATTATGTCTGAAATAAAGATAACAATTGTCCAAATATTTGCATTATGATCATTCCATTCTGTTTCAAAATTAGCATTTTAAGTCAAGAGTATTAAAATCAACATAAAAGTGATAATGAAGATCAGTTAGAAGTTGACTTAGAAATTATCGTGTCTCAAATAGAAGGTCATGTTCTCTTTAATATTTAATTTGGGAGGATCATGAACAGTTTCCCTGTGTCCTGTGTCGTTATAATTGAATACACTCATACAGTGCATTTCGCAATTGGATATAGTGAGGTTACCATTCAAAATTTGCGAATCATTTATACCATGTTCTAGGCACGGAGTGGTCTTACAATGGTTAGATCTTAAGACAAATATTATGAAATAACTCATGCTCTTAGAAGTAGTTGTAAAACTGTGCCAGGCCCTGATGCGACGAACTACAATACATATTGTGAAATTAAGTTTTATAAGTTATTGTACGCCATTCTATAAGTTGATGTGGGTAAAGGACACTAGGGCGTAGGAAACAAAGGCGGCAGACGCAAGAGCGGAGGACACGAGGGCGTAGGAAACAAGGGCGTTACTTTCCTAAAAGGGTGGATACGAAGGCGGAAGAAAAAACGTCCTAAATGATGGTCGTTTTAACAGTTTAACTGAGAGGATTGATGGTTTGAAATTGAGTGAACACACCTCAGTGAAATTCGTCTACCCAAAGTAAATACCCGTTTTGGTACGTACTCCCCCTGATCTAAACCCGGGTAACCGTAGCGTCAGCGACTGCGATATTTTGAATGCCAAGTTTGTCACATGAACACCTAGGCAGTGTTTGATTGGTCTAAGCATGTTACCAAACCCCAAAATCTGCTGCTGAGTTGGCTGAGATATTTAAGGAAAATCTCTCAATGTTTGGCTCGCTTAAATTTGGGTGATTATTTGTGACATCACTATGTTTTGTTTCAAATTTAAACGTGAGTAGGTCCAATTCTTCGAGCTAAGCTTTACCTCAACCAGACTGTTGAGAACATCAAAAAACCCGTTCATACATGTTAAAGTGATTCATGTGGTTCGCCCTCGTGTCCACCCTTTTAAGAAAGTACCGCCCTTGTGTCGTACGCCCTCGTGCCCTCCGCTATTGTGTCGACCGCCCTTGTGTTCTACGCCCTCGTGTCCGGTTCCCGTTGATCATGTATCTGTCACATGAACATCTAGGCAATGTTTGATTGGTCTAAGCACATTACCGAACCCCAAAATCTGCTTCTGAGTTGACTGAGATATTTAAGGAAAATCTTTCAATTTGTGCCTCGTTTAAATCTGGGTGATTATTTGTCACAGCAGTATGTTTCTAATTTAAACGTTATTAGACCCATTTCTTCTTGCTAAGCTTTAACTCACCCGGACTAACTCTGTCCATGTTCAAGTGAGTCATGTGATTCGCCCTCCTATCCACTTTTTTAGGAAAGTACCGCCCTTAAGTGTCCTCCGCCCTCAAGTGTTCGGTGTATAGTGATTGAGATAATTTGTATACCGAAATTGAACACGGCATCTCTGTTTAACTTTAAGCGTTCGTTCACGCAAAGGGTCTGCTAATATATATTATTATGTAATGTTATTGAATGGTTTAAATTCTCAGTTGAATGATGTCTTCAATTTTTTACCTTTTTATCTACAAATATACGAAAGTCTAAATAAATAAACTTCAGGCATCTTTTTAGAAGTTAAAATAGTTTTTATAATAGTTTTTCATAATCAAAAAGCTAATAATCTGTACAAATAACATATTTCATTCCAATAAAGAAGCATAATTTCATTGTGATTGACCAATTTGAACGTAATAGCCTAAAGTAAAAGAAATATGGGCTCCCAATTGATCTTTTGAAGTTCCCATTTTGCCCCTTGCTCATTAGAACTTTTCTTATTGTACGTATATTTATAATTACTGAACTAGCGCCCGCATACCGATATGTTCATTTTAGGTTCTGCACTATAAGAGCTGAAAGTCCTGACAAAGGACCCTAAAATTGGTACGGGTTCCCTTGATGGGGCTTTGGATAGTCTCCATCGAGTACACGTACACTGATTTGGAACAAAGAAGTTTTTAATTACACACAATAGGGCATCTCAAACCCGTCTTTGACTCCTCTCATCTCTTTGAGTCAATTCTAAAATTGATCCGCATCGGCGCATCTGTCATTATGGCTATGCGGATATTGGCAGTGCAGCAAGTTAAATTACCATTAGTATATGGGATCAGGTTGATGCTTGTATAAATAACATATTTCAGTCCAATATAAAATAAGCATAATTTCATTGTAATTGACCAATTTGAACGTAATAGCCTAAAGTAAAAGAAATATGGGCTCCCAATTGATCTTTTGAAGTTCCCATTTTGCCCCTTGCTCATTATAACTTTTCTTATTGTACGTATAATTACTGAACTAGCGCCCGCATACCGATATGTTCATTTTAGGTTCTGCACTATAAGAGCTGAAAGTCCTGACAAAGGACCCTAAAATTGGTACGGGTTCCCTTGTTGGCATCAATGGTAAATACGTCAAAAAATCGCCTGTAAATACGCCGTATTCAAAAATTCTAAGAAATACGTGAAATACGGCAAAATTTGGCGCTTAAATTCTTTGATGGTAAAATTTTTCAAAATACGCGCGTATCTCTTTCGAAATACGTGATTACAGATTAGTGATATTTGCGCGTGCGTCGCTGGCCCAGTGGTATATTAATATAGCAATACTGACAGTCGTTTTAGAGACTTCACGGTGCTCGAATGAAAACGCTGCAGCGACTTGCTATTCTTATGCTGAACCAGCCAATCAGTCAGTCTGCTGCAGAGCAGAGCTTCTCAGGTTATAAAGCAGTTATGCCTCCCTCGAGGAATAGACTTTCAACCGAGACCCAGTTCCAGTGCATTTTTATCTATTACAATATTCGCAGACTAAGATCACAAGTCTCTCTTGCTTGAATTTTGAAACCGGTTACCGGGTTAACACGGACTTCCTAGTGGCATAAGTTTAAAAAGTGACTAGGAATCCAGCCTGGAAAGAAAAAACGGCTATAATAAACTTTTAAAACGGCTATAATAAATTTTTCGGCCGGATGACGATTTCATTTCACCTTGCTAGTTATATTACAGAGGTATTTTTAGTTATTCATTAGTTATTCATAATTGCCAAAAAGTATGGGAAAAAATGATCCTATCCGAGTCTCGAACTCGCAATCTGCTGGTATGGAGCTAGCGTATTAACCAATTAGGCCACGATTCCATATACTGTAATGTAATATTTATATACCATTATATAGATTTTCGCGCGTTACTGCAACTTAATTTGAAATACGTAATTTATCATCGGGAAATACGTATGCGTAGTACCTACGCGTAGTCTCCCCAAAACGCATTTACCATCCTTGCTTGATGGGGCTTTGGCCTTTGGATAGTCTCCATCGAGTACACATACACTGCAATGTGGAACAAAGAAGTTTTTAATTACACACAATAGGACATCTCAAACCAGTCTTTGACTCCTCTCATCTCTTTGAGTCAATTCTAAAATTGATCCGCACCGGTGCATCTGTCATTATGGCTATGCGGATATTGACAGTGCAGCAAGTTACATTACCATTAATATATGGGATCAGGTTGATGCTGACAACGCTGTGAATATACAAGACTGATTACTTGACACTTAGAGTCAGAGTATTAGTTAGAATTGGGAAGTACGGCCCAGATATAATTGTATGCTATAAATGATACCTCAGTGATAAGAGGTGTGCAGGCTGAGCCAAGGGAGGAACACTGTGTGATGCAGGGTCTCGATGAGACTTGACACCCTCGTCTATTTTACTGACTCAGGTGTTATCTTCTGACAGGTACGATTGGCACCCGTCCTTGGATCATTTGTCCCAAGTAACCATGTAATCCTTGTTATCCATATGTTAGTATGTTTATTGGCTAGACTAAATTTCAGAATTCGACTATTGCCAATATTTTCACCTTATCGTTGATGTCTTTTGGGTCTTTCTTAGCAGACATTGACTAGCCGCCACAAACGACGTTGTTGCTCCTCTTTGTAATCGTTATTTCAAACATAATTACGACCTTTACGTGAGACAAAGCATACATAGTTTGATATTTCTAGCTGTTGCATCGCCTTCCCAATATTGGTGAAGTCTGTAAGTGCTTATCGAGCGTAATAGCTGCAGAACAACTTGTGAATCTGGTGAGTACTTGAAAAACAAACTCTATAAGTTATTGAGTATAAGTCTGCTCCACATAATCTTCATATAAATTAGGTAATTTGAATGAAACCATGAACGTCCAATATGGATAAAGGAGCAACATCCCGCTCAGGTTACGAACATGTCAGCATGTCCAGAGTTTCAACCGTTTTTTACATGTAAAGACTTGGTCCTGTCCTATTTTTATGTCCTCCGTCAAAATGTAAAGCTCTGACGTCCAATCGCATGAATATTGGCTAACATTCTGTCACCTCCTCAACGACACAGTTCCTTCGGCTCCACCCATTCAAACCTCAAAAATCATGCCAATGAAGCCGACCAGGTAGGCAGGCAGGCAATATAAAGATAAATTTCAGGGCCAGTTCCACTAACGATCCCCCTAATTATTGCCCCCCAATAAGGGTAAAATACGCCGTCAGTGGCCCCACGTGCTGTGTCTTCACACCCAGGTGATTCCCCGGAACCCTGATCTGCCTCATGATCCATGATGATGGACCGGTCCCCCCTGATGCTGTCCTGTTAACAAATTGCAGAGTGATTAGCCTGAGGACGGGGTATATAGATCATGGGATCATTTTGTTGTTGAGAGCCTCGTTTTGATCTTCTGGTGTAGGTTATATAAAGAGCGTTATAGCAAGGATTAAAATAAGGGTCCTAGGTTCTAGGGCAGCACGCACCCTGAACTGAATTGTGAATGTGAAATTGCAGAGTCATTAGTATGGCTATTTAGATCCTGGGATCACTTTGTTGAGAGCTTTGTTTTGATTTCTCATGCCATGTAGTGGTACAGGGTGTCTAGTTTATCTAATGAGCCAGATTTGGTTGAAATAAGGGTGCTACGCACGAGGTTCACGTGAACTGATAGTGAATGTGAAATTACAGAGAGATTAGCCTCGCTAGCCTGGTTATACAGATCCTGGGAATGATGGAGTAGTACGTGGTTAATCTGCTTATTAAGGCTTGTTAAAGAGCGTTGTAAATTAGTGATTTTGTACGTCTAGACGCGAGCGTCGGCCGTTTAGACATGAGGTCTGCAGCTTCATGTTTAGACGTCCTGAGCTGTTCCAGTTCAGATGTTGCAGGGTTTGTACTTATAACAAGTACTCGTGAGGTAACGATTGAAATTTTAAGGATTTAAGATGATGTACCTACTGGTCAGTAGTTTTAGTATATCTTTATTATTATCTCTGCGATCAGTGGACCATGTGTTGAATTTTTAGAATGAATCAGCCTCTGGAGTCTGGTTTTAAAATACAAACTGTAAAATAAATGTAAGATTTTTAACAGCCAAATTCCAATTTACCGTAAATTATGTTTAATTAAACTGAAGAAAATCCGTTGCCATTTCATTGAAGCTTGTGTGGCCGAACTTATCAAAATAATTAAAGTCGAATGACCTATTAAATTCTGTACTTGTATGTATTACTATAGGCCATTACAGTTACACTGGCTTAGGCCATTGCACTGTTTGAGTGCTTCAGCAGCTTTCGTCAGTAATTCCGTTTCTAATTGTTTCTGTAGAAATTATTACAGATGTCACTCTTAAAGAAAACACTAAATTTAAAGTTATTGAAGTATTGAGCGAATTTTTAACAACACATTAACCGATACCAATATCTATTTAATTGCTTCCGTTATTATTAGCTGCATTGATTAATTTATCAGATAAATCTATAAATAGTTTTGAGTATCAAGCCTATCAGATAGTACCGTTATAATATATTGCCGTATTTAGACAGGAAATGTTTTCTTTACTAGTTCTCTCTCGTTGCCGACTCGTGCTCGATATATTTATAAGCCTGGCTATTACATGTTTACGTACTTACTGGTCTGATTGCTGCTCAATGAACCATGACAAATGTAAACTATGTCGTAACGATCGAATCAAAGCGGCGAATTCAGCTGTACAGTGTACGTTGCTATGCCTGGTTCATATCTGCATTTTAATTGATAAGATGATCTTTACTGAACCAATTTTAGGATGATGCATAATCAATGATCACCCTGTAATCTGTAATCTGTACAATGTATAATGTATAATGTATAATGTACCTATATCACGCATGTTATAAGACTTCAAACATAAGGGAACTTTTATCATAGTTGTCATAACAATAGTAGTAGCAGTTGTATTATTAGTAGTAGATACCATCATTTCTCCTCATTCCACTTGCCACTTTACAATTTACATCCTTCTCATAGATTTCCTCGGTATCGGCCCTTCCTGGAGGGTTGCCACACCCCAGAGCAGAGCATCTTCATGCTATCCTTTTGTGGGCAGCTTAGGTTCAGCGTCTCTATAAAACTATGACATTGTGGAGCACCTTTTCCACCTCCGCATGGTGACAAAACCTAGAGGTAACCAGCAATCCGAAGGTGATCTCAACCCTTACGATTACGGAATTGTCATTGAAGACTATAAAGTCTTCATTTTCTTTTATTCAATGAACAGAACGATAACTTGTAAACGTCAGAAGTTTCGAGTATTGTTATGATAATCGGTACACTTACCAAGCTTGGTGACACTTGGCCATGAGGAAAACTGGGATTGGCCGTAAAGTTTTATAGAAATATTGTCCTTCGTAACATTTATTCCTGTAAATTGAAATACGACAAAGGAGTCATTTATGAGGCAAGTAGGTACTTAATGCGATGCCGACCGGCTGGTAGAGGGATATTAGCCGGCTATTAGCCGGCTGTTACGCTGAATAAATATGAAACGTGGCGTGAAGAAAAGGTGTAAGTGTAACTCATGACAATAGATAAAACACTGTATAGTGTATCTATAGCGTTGGTTGTGTGACTAACTAGATGAAGCCACGTTGGATACACTTACTGTGTCACTATAATTAGTTAAACAAATGATTAAAGCTAGGCAAGGCTCCGCGCAGACCAAACTACCGTTGAATCATACTCGAACCCAAAATCTAAATTTACAATTCACGGGTTAAGTGGTGGTTTGGTATCGACGTTACCATGGTTACCAGCTGGTTTTATCAATGTAACTGCTGTTGATTACGTGAACTGTGAAGCCAGCTTGTAATCCGTGGTGGCATATTGACAGAGTCAAAACTTACGTCGAACTTTTGCTTGACGGAGAGCCTGTACTGTTCCTATATAAGAAATCGTTCATATATGTTACGTCATATAGCTGTTGCCATGTTAAACCACCCCATAACCCTATCCGTAATAAATTCAACACTCAGCCAAATCATTGCAATAAGCAATTCCAAATCCACTCTCTCTAATCTGTCTTACGTAATGTGAATGATCCCTAATGACCAAACTTTGGTTTGACTTGTAGTTGAGGATCCCCCCTACATAATCCCTCCTATAATTCCTATAAATACGGCATAAAGAATAAAGATAGCCATGTAATTATAGTAATAAAATAATTTTACTTACTTTTGTATCACCAACCAACTGCGCGGCAGCCTGTCCAACATTACTACCTGGTAACCGTCGTCCAGCCCAACCGTACTTGTCATTATTCGTTATTGTACTTTCGTAAATTGGGCTGCTGGTCTGCTGAATAATATTTCAACGGCCTGTAAATACTTGTTGATCAGTGTCGTTGGTGCAGCTGTTCAGATCCGCTCAGTTCCAGTTGTCCAGCCCTGAGGTTACGGTTAAGATAAGGGTACTTAGAGTTTTGAGGCTCTGGGCGACTTGAACTGAAACATCTCCTTAAGGGGGAGGGACAATGGATATTTTTTTGTGAAAGTTGATTTCGAGATAGCAGTTGACCAACAAACTAGGACCAGTGACCGAACTTTTGAGGGGGTCCCGGACCCCAACCGCCAAACGGTGCCCGCGGGGCAGCCACGCCCATACTTGGTCCAAATTAGGCCCAATTTAGCCAAATAACCTGTACATGCCCAAAACCCAGATTTTAGATGCTCTTCTTGTAGCTAGTGGTCTTCTGAACTCGTATATGAAATTTCATCAAGATTGGACAAAAAATGACTGAGTTATGGGCCAAAAACCATATGCCCATATTTGGGCATACGCACCAAATTTGGTAGATTTCGTCCCATAAATTTGGCAAATATCAATATTTTTGAATGAAACTTACTTTATAAGAAAGGTAAGCCTAAACTATAACATATTCTCTGTAAGTTCTATCTTTGTATTTGTTTAAATGTGGATACTAAGGCGAAAAAACCACAAAAAATGAACTAAATTGCCCGTATCTTGGTTCGCGATATTCGCGGAATTGATCTCATTAAAATTGTAACAACTCAATCAGTTTTCAAAATTTTTGCATGAAATTTTCGGAATCGACTCAAAATCGCATTTCAACCTTATTTTGAGAACAGATTTTTGATTTAGGCCTCCAAAAAAATTTGGCGGCCAAATTCTGAATTTTTCCGGGAAAATTTTGGAATTTGGCCGCCAAATTTTTTGGAGGCCTAAATCAAAAATCTGTTCTCAAAATAAGGTGGAAATGCGATTTTAAGTCGATTCCGAAAATTTCATGCAAAAATTTTGAAAACTGATTGAGTTGTTACAATTTTAATGAGATCAATTCCGCGAATATCGCGAACCAAGATACGGGCAATTTAGTTCATTTTTTGTGGTTTTTTCGCCTTAGTATCCACATTTAAACAAATATAAAGCTATAACTTACAGAGAATATGTAGTTTAGGCTTACCTTTCTTATAAAGTAAGTTTCATTCAAAAATATTGATATTTGCTCAATTTATGGGACGAAATCTACCAAATTTGGTGCGTATGCCCAAATATGGGCATATGGTTTTTGGCCCATAACTCAGTCATTTTTTGTCCAATCTTGATAAAATTTCATATACGAGTTCAAGAGACCACTAGCTACAAGAAGAGCACCTAAAATCTGGGTTTTGGGCATGTTCAGGGTATTTGGCTAAATTGGGCCTAATTTGGACCAAATATGGGTGTGGCTGCCCCGCGGGCACCGTTTGGCGGTTGGGGTCCGGGACCCCCTCAAAAGTTTGGTCACTGGTCCTAGTTTGTTGGTCAACTGCTATCTCGAAATCAAGTTTCACAAAAAAATATCCATTGTCCCCCCCCCCCCCCCCCCCCCCCCCCCCCCTTAAGTTATGTATTGTACTTACAAAATAAATTACCAGAATGAACATGAGAGATCACGGCTACAACATATCGGTTCCAGATCAGATCACCTCGCCCCAAGTTATCGTACATCAGGATCATGCGCACATCACCGACTTCAACATACTCGAGGTTTGTAGCTAGGAATTGATCAGCTATGAGCTGAGGAGCTGAGGATTTTGTGCAATAGTCTGGGTATAATTTTAGGGGGCCCCCAAAAGGGGAGGAGGCGCCAACAGGGGGGGGGGGGCGCTTTTTTAGCGAGGAGGGGGGGGGGCGCCAACAGGCAACGTTACGTCACTATAGAGATTTACTTCAATAGTTTAAATCTTAGAACATGTGTTCTGTGATGGTTATACTTATAGTTAAATTAGGAGTAACAGATTTACAATCAGTCATTAGTGACATATTGATACAGATACTGCAAGTCATTAGTCATTATTGATATCTGTTTGAAGTTTGACGGGAGGAAAACTGGGAAAGTATAAGCAGGCACAATGTTAACAGCTCAGCAACAAACATCCCCCAATAATAGCGATTGAGAATACTTTTTGTGTCTTCTCAGTTCTCTCGTTTATTATTAAAATTTATAGCACACCTTCCTAGGATACTTCTGTTTTAAACAAACACATAAAATGTGATTGTAACTAAATCTAAATCTAAAACCTCATGAAGGTCCTACAAGTACAACTGTAAGTATAATTCTGTAAGCTGACCAGACTTTACATAAGTACTTGAGTGCTTCACTTTAATTTCCTACTTTACTTTCCTACTTCACACTTCACTTTACGCGTTTTAATTTACATCAGTTCCGAAACAGGAGACACCGGCTTGATGATGTAAAAGTTCCGTGGCAGCTGCAACTCCTTGAGTTTAGTCGTTCTCTTGGCTTTAGCTTTTTCACCAGTTTTACTAAAAGTAATACTATTTAGTTTTATTTGTATTACTGCTCGGTTTTACTTATACATATTGATATTATATAAGTGCATATATACAATACGATTGAAGAGATCTGCATTAAAATAATGCACGCTTTTCGTTCACACATTTGTAACGAAGTCTCGCAGTCATGCGTTATTCAGCCCAGGTTTGGACTCTTCAAATAGAAAAATAATCGCAATGAAATTGTAATACATCATATTAAAAAATAGAAATTTGTACAACTTTTGATGCACTGTTATTATAGCTCAAGCTATCAGCTAGATTGTTAGTATAAAACAGAATATTATTCATCCTCCTGCCATACAAATCATTGTAATATTGCAGTTATTAGATTTATAATATTAAAACTAAACCCTTTGATATTCTGATCACCATAGATCTAGTTGCAAGACTGCAAATAGCGCGTATTGCGCATATCATCGCGAATCTCCATTGCCCATTCAGCAATCAGCATGTATCGGTTGACAAGAAATTTAGTACCTTACTGATACTCGGGAATATTATAGCGGGTTAATTTATGACTGGGAAAATTAATGACCGGGAAAAATATGGCGGACTTTCCCAAAACCCGCCAAATTATCCCGGTCAAGTATTTACCGGTGGCCGACCTTTCAAGTTTTTTTTCAGAGGTCAACAAATTTTCAACCGAAATTTCTGTTTTTGTTACTTGTTAAAGAAGTTATTTCAATTTACAGTTATTGATATTACTCAGAAATAGAAAAAAAAGACACGTCTATTTAAAGGAAAATAAATCTAAGCAATAATAAGTCAAATCTTCATTAAAGCGTATTCTCATTCTCATTATCGCTAATGTCCCCTCCATTATCATTATTGATATCCCCCTGCTGCTGACCGTCAAATTCGAAGTTGTATTGTTGTCTTAACAAGACTTTCATTTTGTCCGCTAATGGGGCTACTGCTCTGAAGGTCAGCCGGAGCTTAATTTCCTGCCCACCGCTTGGTATTGGGGAACGTCTTGGCTTTGCATCTTCAACTGCTCCAGTAATCAATCCACCGTGGACCATGAAATAGTGGCACAGTTTACTCACTTCTAGCGGGATGTTGCCACAAGTTGGCCTGAAATCTGATTTCTATAACCAAATCCATAACCAAATTTCTATAACCAAATTGTGATTTTTATACCTAAATTATGGTAGCAACCGCCAATAAAGTTACAGCCCTCCATCCACTGCTTCAAAAGTCTTCTCTAGCACATATGAGACTTCAGGTTAAATATGATGATCACCAACCCCTTGGAACCCCATAATCTGAGTCGGCGGGTTTTTTATGACTGGTAAAATTTTTGACCGGAAAAAAATTATCCCGGTTATAATATTCCCGAGTAAGGTATATCAAATCTAAACCCTTGATATTTTGATAACCATAGATATAGCATATAGTTGAGACGGCAAATGGCGCATATTGCGCATATCATCGCAAATCTGCATATTCAGCAATCAGTATGTACTATATAGGCTGACAAGAAATTAATTTTTTAAATTGGTTGCAATTCAAATCTTGCACGTTCTAACTTCCGCTCTGCTTAAATCATGCTCAAACTATGTATTTATTGTTGTGTGGATAATATCATCCCACAGAGATCATAAAGTCATAACTGAGGTATTTACTAATACTAAAGTATTTGCCGTCAGTACTTAGTTTTATTTTCGATTTAGTTTCAATTGTTATATCGCTGGAATTAAATTCAGTAGCTATGTTCGACTGAAATTACAACTACAAGACTTACAATACCATCATTTTCACGATCTGAATCATGTCTCGCTGGGTGGTCCAGACAGTTGTGAACCTCCAAATAACAAATATACGATAATTTGTCAGACCATGGACAACTTACGGTCGGTCTGAAAGATTAATCTCAGATTATAGGAACAAAGCTTCTTAAATCAGCTAAAATGAACTAGGTACAAAAGAACATTCCGTTACAATTACTGGCTGTTACTGGTGTAGTTTATAGTCTACCCAGGTACCCAGGTAACCACGTGGCACGTACCAGAGAGAGAGAGAGAGAGAGAGAGATTATTTTAGTGAACTCCGTTCATTACATGATCATTACTTGGTTTAGCGATGACTTACTGTTAGTGTTATTGCTATATGCATAATAGGCATATTATACTTATAGTCTATACTGTATAGTCTATATATTCTTCATGGTCTAGACATGCTCTGACTGTAAACTTAGTGGCGAATCTAATTTTAATAAATCCCATATCCAACTGTGGTTCTAAATTTAACAGTATCTAGCAAACCTTGACGGCGCTTTCGTGGACGGCCCTTATTTTAGTAATTTCCCCTCTACATGAAGGCATGAGTACAACACTGATGTTGCATATAGACTATAGCTGAAATAGTAAGTGAAGCTGCATGTGATACCTCGTTAGATCATTTATATAAACGTGGTTTTCAACCTTAGTAGCCTCAAGTTCTAAAATTACACTATGGTTACCAGGTTACTGGCTAATTCTAGAAGAACTGAACTGCTAAGTGCTAGCCAGTATAGTACTACTACTGGTGGCGTAACGTTACCATTTGCAGCTGCGTTCTGTGGATCCCTTCGTAACGCCACTTATACTGCTAGCTTGACTGGTGTTGGTTAATTTCCGTATAACGTTGTAATACCTCCACGTGTTAATATACGTTTTCTGATTTGAAGTAACTTTCATTAATGAAATTGGATTCAATAGTTGTGTTCGATTTATTCGTCACTATATTCTCAGTAACGTCATTATAACACTGAACTTTAGTCAAATAAAAGTGCACCAATATTTATATCTGGAGACTTTTTAGTTTTTAAATATAGTCAGAATAAAACTCGTAATCCGAATCGACCGTTTTAGTTCAAGTCATTTGCTCTTCCCTCCGCATAACCAAGGCCCCTATAATTTGGAACGCTCACAGTTTGGTCGTCCAAAATAGAATCGGTAAGGTAACCGTTTAAATGTGCGTGCGTGAGTTTGCGCTTAATTTCATTAGTGCTAATAGCAATGCAGCGTTGTTTTATGTTTAATCTGTTTTTTTTTTCTCTGTACAGTGTACACATCTTTAAAAATTTTCTTGGAAATCAAATTACGTAGATGTGCTAGACTGAAATGAAATAAATGCCCCACGTTGCGGAGGCGGCAACGTACAAGCGAGGTTAGCAACTGTTTCCCACGTGCAACTGCGAAATGAGAGCACGTGGGTACGGTGGGAGCCGCCCACCAAGTTTTCTTCTCTCCAAATAATCAGGGCCATCCATAATTTAGGCCGCTCACAGTTTGGTCTAGATTAGGGCCGTTAAGATATTATTCCCATTATTCTAGGTCTTAGATTACAAGTTTGATGGCTCCGATATGGCTCAGATAAACCCGTAAGATATTTGGTGCGAGACACAATTTATTTCTTTAGTAGTTAAAACTTAAAAGCTTGATTTTCGGGTGCAATTTAAGTTTGAATAATATTGCAAATTTGCAGTTCTTAATCATGTAACCAAATATACTTATAATATATTACGTGATGATTTTATTTGATTTAAAACTTTAACAAAATAGCAAATATACAAATGTATCGGATGTATAGTGGTCGAGGTGAGTCTGACTCTGTTCAGCCCTCTTATTCTTTAGGTCAGTGACCAAATGCTACCTCGTCGCATCTGTCCTGATAGAACACTGGATTTATCAGGACGGATCCATATATCTTTGCGGTTCTCGACTAGCCTCAGCTTTCCTGCTTTCATGAGAATCTGACGAACTGAAGTTGAGTTCTGGACAGTGATCTTTACGGGGCGGACAGCCGTACTTGGTCTTTTCCAGCAAACTCTTTTCGCTTTGAAATGAGGTTTCTCCCCAATCTCTTCCAAAATGGCGGTTACCAAAGCTGGAAGCTTTTCCTCTTTTTCTTCTTTCAAACCAAACACAATCAAGTTCCTGCTCCTGTCCTCCTCTGCAGCCACACTTTCTGTTGCCTTCTTCAACTTTTCACTGCTGCAAATCGTACCACTTGTTTTGCTCTTTTGTACAGCTGCACTGTAGCTCTGATATCCTGTTGCTGTTAAAACTCTTGTTTTAAATGTCTTCCCAACCGCAGTTTTAAGCAACTTTAGCTGTTCGTCCTTGTGTACCAGCAGCTCGCCCTGCAGTCCGATCACTTCCCTTTTGAAGTAATCAATGGTCTCCATCATGATGCCCATCTGATTCCTCTGCCGACATACGAGGTTTACTGCACCGAGAAGCCAATCAGTTAGAGTATGTTTACTTTTACCCATGAACTCATTACAGCTAAAGTAGTCAATGTCCCGAACGTCCATATTCAGCTCTTTTTCCAACTTAATGCACCATCTAGCGACACAGCCCTCCAAATCTTCCTGTTCATCAAAATCAAAAAATTGGATATTCTCCTGGGATTGGGTCAGATTCGGATCATCCTCCAATATATCAGATAACCCATCTGCCATAGTGTACTTGTAGTTGTATAGTAATCTATAGTTATACGGCGAACTCACGCAAAGGCGGTAGCACTAGCAGCAAACTGAACGATAAACTATAACTGATAACAGTATAACACACAACCTACAAACAGGTTCTCAAATTCAATAACCTTGACTATAGTCTGCGATTAACTTGTTGTTACAGACTCTATACATGCCTGAAGATATCTTTCTTGGGGAATCTAAGGAGACTTTATTTGTGACCTGTTTATTTGTGACCTGTTTATTTGTGACCTGTTTATTTGTGACCTGTTTAATTTCTTGAGACTAAAACTGTGTTGATTAGGGCCAGATAGGTAGTTAATCCCAAGCAATTCCATCTCTCTTTGAAGTTTGAATGAATGATGATCTGTGCTAAACAGTGTGGACACTGATCGTTATCTAAATAGTACTGATCATGGTCGCTATAAGATTTCAGTCCAGTTTAATCAGAGCCGGACATTGCGTGAACGGACATAATTTAGAACGGTCATTAGCAGATAACTTTCAGTCGATTTTTGATGCAGTAAACAAGAAAAGCCGTCGTTAAGCAATAAAAATGTTAATATAATTTAGTCCAATGATAGAAATTGAAATTGACCGAAATTAAAAAGAAGTCATATCCTGGACAATAAGTTCGTTGTGGATGGACAAACTTTATTTGAATGTACATTAAGTGAACGCTAAGGCCTCCAGCACTCAAATAATGTTCTCTCAAATAAAGTCCGATGAGGTAGTTAACAGCTTGATTTTCAGGTGCAATTAAAGTTTGAATAATACTGCAAATTCGCCGTTCTTGAAATTAATAATCGAAACCGAATATACTTATAATTTCGCTGGATTGCACAACTTTCGTCTTGGTAGATTCCAAACACAAGGAAATTTTCCTTTTGGTTGGTAATATACTCAATGATGGGAGTACAGTGTATTGGCTATGCCCCGCTTACTAGTTTAGCTCTTTCTAGTCCCCTGCTACACGGCATGTAAACAGGGATTGGCTAGTTAGAGGCGGTCCGTGTAGGCCTTACACTGTGCTTTCAGCAATACTCATATAATCATATAGTATGATAACGTAATGATTTTAAACTTTTACGAAAGAGCAAATATACAAATGTACAGCAAATCGGACAAACATATAAATCTTGTCGCTTCGAAATGGGGTGTCTCCACAATCTCCTCCGAAACGGCGGTTACCAAATCTGGAAGTGGAAGCTTTTCTTCTTTTTCTTCTTTCACAATCAGGTTCCTGCTCCTATCCTCCTCTGCAGCCACACTCTTTGTTCCCTTCTTCAACGTTTTACTATTGCAGATCGTACCACTTGTACTGTTCTTTTGTACAGCTGCACTGTAGCTCTGAATTCCTGAGTCCACTGCTGCTTTAACTATCTCCTCAACCGATGTTTTAATCACCTGTAGCTGTTCGTCCTTTTTCACCAGCAGCTCGTCCTGCAGTCCGATCACTTTTGCCTTGTCTGCTAGCGGTTCCGTCTTGAAGCACTCGGTGGTCTCTGAGCTCCGATCAATGATCTTAACTGGTCGGACAGCCGCACCTGGCCTCTTCCAGCCAACTCTTGTCGCTTCGAAATTAGGTTTTTCCACAATCTCCCCCAAATAGGCGGATGCCAAAACTTGAAGCTCCTCTTCTTTTTCTTCTTTCGCAATTAGGTTCCTGCTCCTGTCCTCCTCTGCAGCCATACTCTTTGTTGCCTTCTTCAACGTTTTACTACTGCAGATCGTACCACTTGTACTGTTCTTTTGTACAGCTGCACTGTAGCTCTGAATTCCTGAGTCCACTGCTGCTTTAACTGTCTCCTCAACCGCAGTTTTAAGCACCTGTAGCTGTTCGTCCTTTTTCACCAGCAGCTCGCCCTGCAGCTCATTAATTTTTGCCTTGTCTGCGAGCGCTTCTGTTTTAAAGCAGTCGATGGTCTCCATCATGTTGCTCTGAATTCCTGAGTCCATTGCTGTTTTAACTGTCTCCTCAACCGCGGTTTTAAGCAGCTTTAGCTGTTCGTCCCTTTTTTATGAGCAGCTCGCTCTGCAGCTCATTAATTTTTGCCTTGTCCGCTAGCGCTTCCGTTTTGAAGCACTCGATGGTCTCCATCATAATGCTCATCTGCGTCCTCTGCCGTCGAACGAAGTCTACTGCATCGACAAGCCAACCTGACAGAGTCTGTTTATTCTTAAACATGATCTTTTTACGGCTAGAGGAACCAATGTCCCGTTCGTCCATTTTCAGTTCTTTTCCCAACTTAATGAACCATCTAGCAACGCTGCTTTCCAAATCTTCCTGGCTATCATAATTGAAATCCTGCATATTCCCCTGCAATCGGGTCATATTGAGTTTATCCGCAACAGTGTACTTGTATAGACATAGTAATGTATACGGCGTACTCATAACGCAAAGGCTAACTGATGCACGGTAACAGCAAACTGAACGATAAAATAACTGATAAACGAGAGCAGCAGATTTGACACATAACCTACTCACAAATACTCAGATTCAATAACCTTTACTATAGTCTGCGATTAATTTGTTGCTACAGACGTGCGTGAAGATATCTTTCTTGGGGAATCTAAGGCGACCTTATTTGTGACCTGTTTATTTGTGACCTGTTTAATTCAGGCCCGATTAGATCCGCGTCATGAGACTAAACCTGTGTTGATTAGGGACAGGTAGGTAGCCAATCCCAAGCAATTCCATCCCTCTTTGAATGAATGATGAGCTGTGCTAAACAGTGCTAAACACTGATTGTTATCTAAATAATACTGATCATTGTCGCTATAATGTATAAGTCATAAGATCTTAGTCCAACATAATCAGAGCCATCCATAATTTGGGCGGCGCACAGTTTGGTCTAAGTTAGGGCCGCTGAGGTGATCGTTAAAATTTTATTACATGTCTTAGATTACAAATATGAAAAGGCCATAAGATATTCAGTGCGAGACACAATTTACTTTCCTCGTTAATAAGCTCTACCTTATAGGACGATATTTGACCGAACATTGCATGAGCAGACTTAATTTTGAACGGACATTAATTTCCAATTCTAGCAGAAAATTTTTCAATAGATTTTTGATACAGTATGAGTAAGCAAGAAAAGCAGTCGTTCTAACTTTATAAGCAGTGAAAATGTTGATATAATTTAGTACAATGAAAGATATTGAAATTTACCGAAATTAAAAAATAGTGCATACCCTGGACAATAATTTTGTAGTGGAACACCTTTGTAAAAATATGTCGACATACTTTGACTTGGACGGAACGTAAACGGACAATCTTCTTTATTTGAAAGTGAATGGCATTGAGCTTCTAATTAATGTCAGCAAAACAGTGATAAAAACAATCAAAACAGGCTGCAGGCAGCAGTAACCAGTAGCAGCAGCAGCAGCAGCAGCAACCGCAGACACCATGACGGTATAAAGTCCGATAAAGTAGTTAACAGCTTCATTTTCAGGTGCAATTAAAGCTAGAATAATACAGCAAATTCGCTGTTTGCAGTGATTTGGAATTTTTACAAAATAGCAAATATACAAATGTACAGCAAATCGGACAAACATATAAATCTTGTCGCTTCGAAATGAGGTTTCTCTCCAATTTCCTCCAAAACGGCGGTTGCCATAACTGGAAGTTGAAGCTCTTCTTTTTCTTCTTTCACAATCAAGTTCCTGCTCCTGTCCTCCTCTGCAGCCACACTCGTTGTTCCCTTCTTCAACTTTTTAATGCTGCAGATCGTACCATTCGTTTTGTTCTTTTGTACAGCTGCACTGAAGCTCTGAATTCCTGAGTCCATTGTTGTTTTAACTGTCTTCTCAGCAGCAGTTTTTAGCACCTTTAGCTGTTCTTCCTTGTGCAGCTGGCCCTTTACTCCGATCACTGTTTCCTTGTCTGGGACTGCGAGCGGTTCTGTCTTAAAGCACTCGATGGTGTCTGAGCTCGGGTGAGTGATATTCACTGGTCGGACAGCTGTACTTGGTATTTTCCAGCTAACTCTTTTTGCTTCGAAATGAGGTTTCTGATTCTCCCCGATCTCCTCCAAAATGGTGGTTTCCCAAGCTTGAAGCTTTTCTTCTTTTTCTTCTTTCACGATCAAGTTCCTGCTCCTGTCCTCCTCTGCAGCCACACTTTCTGTTCCCTTCTTCAACTTTTCACTGCTGCAAATCGTACCACTTGTTTTGCTCTTTTGTACAGCTGCACTGTAGCTCTGAATTCCTGAGTCCACTGCTGTTTTAACTATCTTCTCAACCGATGTTTTAAGCAAGTTTATTTTCCAGCTAACTCTTTTTGCTTCGAAATGAGGTTTCTGATTCTCCCCGATCTCCTCCAAAATGGTGGTTTCCCAAGCTTGAAGCTTTTCTTCTTTTTCTTCTTTCACGATCAAGTTCCTGCTCCTGTCCTCCTCTGCAGCCACACTTTCTGTTCCCTTCTTCAACTTTTCACTGCTGCAAATCGTACCACTTGTTTTGCTCTTTTGTACAGCTGCACTGTAGCTCTGAATTCCTGAGTCCACTGCTGTTTTAACTATCTTCTCAACCGATGTTTTAAGCAAGTTTAGCTGTTCGTCCTTGCGCACAAGCAGCTGGCCCTGGAGCCCAATCACTTCCGTCTTGAAGCACTCAATGGTCTCCATCATGGTGCTCATTTGTGTCCTCTGCCGTCGAACGAGGTCTACTGCATCGACAAGCCAGTCTGACAGAGTAAGTTTATTCTTAAACATGATCTTTTTACGGATAGAGGAATCAATGTCCCGGTCGTCCATATTCAGTTCTTTTCCTAACTTAATGAACCATCTAGCAACACAGGCCTCCACATCTTCCTGTTCATCACAATCGAAATTCTGAATTTTCTCCTGGGATCGGGTCATATTCAGTTTATCCGCCATAGTGTACTTGTGTAACTGTAGTAATGTATATACGGCGTGCACACGCAAAGACTTTTTTGATGTTAGAAAGCGTGTGTCAATGCCGAGGAAAACTTTCAAGAAATGGGTTGTATGGCCGCCCAAAGTCTCAGTAACATCACTTCCACCTAGGAATAAAAATAATAAATTGTGAGAAGTGTAAAAATAATCGAAAAAAACTGAATCTATCGGAACGGTCGATTCAAAATAAAAAACTTTTGAAAACACTTTTTTAACGATTCTAGTTTATACTTTTCAAAAAAAATTCGAAAGTTTGGATGCTTTATTTAATTTTTGATAATTTCAACAGTAGGTATTTATGTTTTTATTAGTGAATTTAGTTACGAATTTATTTTAATTTAGAAATTGAAGAAATGAAACAAGTGATATCAATCTAGCAAGTGCTAAAAGGCTAAATACATTAATATTTATACATAATAAATACATTCATAAATCAAATTACTGACGCGGACGCAAATTAAGTAGTAATAACTAGTTGATCATGAATCAGTCAATCGTTTTTTTATCGTTTAAAACGGAAAAAGTTGAAAAAAAAACATTTTTAACGATCTTTTGAAAAAAAAAATAGTTCTCAGCTATAAGCCTCGGCCTCCCTTTTTTAATCAGAATCTGACGAACTGAAGTTTAGCTCGGAACAGCAATCTTCACTGGTCGGACAGCCGCACCTGGCCTCTTAAAACCAAATCTTGTCGCTTCGAAACGAGGTTTCTCCTCAATTTCCTCCGAAACGGCGGTTACCAAAACTGGAACTGAAAGCGCTTCTTCTTTTTCTTCTTTCTCTTCTTTTTCTTCTTTCACAATCAGGTTTTTGCTCTTTTCCTTCTCTGCAGCCACACTTTTTATATCTTTCTTCACTGGCAACTTGAACGTTTTACTGCTGCTGACCGTACCACAGGTTTTCTGTACAGCTGCGCTGTAGCTCTGAATTCCTGAGTCCACAGCTGTTTTAACTGTCTCCTCAACCGCAGTTTTAAGCAACTCTAGCTGCTCGTCCTTTTTTACCAGCAGCTCACCCTGCAGCTCATTAACTTTTGCTTTGTCTGCTAGCGCTTCTGTTTTGAAGCACTCAATGCTCTCCATCATAATGCTCATCTGTGTCCTCTGCCGTCGAACGAGGTCTACTGCATCGACAAGCCAACCTGACAGAGTCTGTTTATTCTTAAACATGATCTTTTTACGGCTAGAGGAATCGATGTCCCGTTCGTCCATATTCAGTTCTTTTCCCAATTTAACGAACCATTTAGCAACACAGGCCTCCACATCTTCCTGTTCATTTTTCTCCTGGGATCGGGTCATATTCAGTTCATCCTTCATAGTGTACTTGTAAGGATAACGTATACACGGTAACAGGAAACTGAACGATAAACTAACTGATAAGCGAGAGCAGCAGATTTGACACACAACCTACTCACAAATATTCAAATTCAATAACCTTGACTATAGTCTGCGATTAACTTGTTGTTACAGACTCTATACATGCCTGAAGATATCTTTCTTGGGGAATCTAAGGAGACTTTATTTGTGACCTGTTTATTTGTGACCTGTTTATTTTCTTGAGACTAAACCTGTGTTGATTAGGGCCAGGTAGGTAGCTAATGCCAAACAATTCCGTCTCTCTTTGAAGTTTGAATGAATGGTGAGCTGTGCTAAACAGTGCGGACACTAATCGTTATCTAAATAGTACTGATCATTGTCACTATAAGATCCAACACAATTACAGTTTCTGTAAATTTGAGCGCTAACAGAATCAATCAGAAGTAAGAGGGCTTCATAACTGAGATTAATAGTCATCATGGTTGTTGCAATAAATATGTAATGAGTATTGGCGGAGAACTCTACAATTGTACCACCTATAGGTCACCAATCCTTGTTAACTGTTTACACAGCTGTCAAGCTGAGGTCGTTTGTCGTGCTTATAAATATGCAATAACTGATGTTAAAATACTGGCCGAGGACTCGGTCGACCCCTGATAGTACTAGTACTAGTAGCTCTGCAAGTACCACCTATATCTAAAATTCAAATAAAATAAAATCTAACCATGAACCAACGCAATGCACCTTGATTTTGATGAGTTTAGGGTTTAACAATAAATCCTTGCGTTTCACAAGAGTTAGCAAAATAATGTGCTATGAGCTTGAAAACATCTCTTATAAGTCGCATTTTGTAACGTTAAATGTTCGAAATTTCTGGCAATCAACGTCGACGGTCGACTATTGACCTCCACTGAAAGTATCCATTTATAAACATGTATCTTACGCGGATCTGAATCTCAATCAGAAGCTGAGATACTCTATAATGTGAATCGTGAAATGGTACTCGCAGTAAAATAGGGCGTGGTCCAGAGAGGTGCTTTACTAGTGAGAACGTGTATCCGATTTAATTTTGTTATTTATGGTCTGATCTGATAAGTCGAATTAAATTTAAAAATTTCGCCGATGTTGAATGTTGATATGTAAGCAGTGTTGTTGCCAAATGCAGGACTGCAAGTTCATTGTCACAACAACGTGATAACATACCAGAAATTTCAAACATTCAACGAGATATGCTAAAATGTCATTACTCAACTCAGCACATTAATTGCATAGTAGTTAGCCTTTGTAATAAGTAATAACGGTAATTAATATTATATACAACATCGTTACTTTTTATGTTATTTCTAATTGTAATATTCCCCGCTATGCTGACCTAATTTGGAGTGCGAGTGCAAGTGGTGTGACTTTTATTTTTTATTAAACTCTATTGTGTATTGATTAATCTGACTCTAATTTCTCTTCAAAGACTTCACAAGTTTTGTTTAAAACCTTCCATATCAATATTTTACTGTACTTTTTCAATTTTTGCGTACTAGTACATGCAAATGTACATGAAAATGTACGGTATCTACTTTTACTACGATTTCTACTTTCAATTCATACGATTTTAACATGTTGTATTTTTTAAACTCCCCATGGCAACATAGTTGAATTCGCCAATTGTCATTATCAAGCCTTTGCAAAATGCTTGCTCTTTTCTTGTTTCTTCAATAAATGGAATGCTGCCCATTTGTCAGTTAGTGCATTAGTGCATTGATTCGAACAATATAGATACGATTGTTGCATCCAAATTGGCTATTAATTGCTTGCGATCCAACCTTGATTGTAATTGTTGACAAATTTATTATCAATTTTGAATACCTAGATCATTGATATTTTTCTAGACAGATAAATTCTAGGTAAGCAGCCTGTCAAATGTTTATTCGGACTATTTTTACCGTTAGTGCTGCTTACAAGTTACATCAGTAGTATTCTAATTTCTTAACTGTATCCCAGATATACACATGAACTGTTTAACTCTAGAACCGACCTGCTTATAATGTAGTTTAGCAGCTTCATTTTTATAGACACAGATACATTTTAGTGATCTTCAACGAGACCAGTCAGAATGAATATTTTCAGCTTTAGGCATGCAGAGTGAAGACGTACAGATGATATTCAAATGATATTCAAATAATCACGTACCAAGAAATATATAACGCGGTAGCATTATATTTCTGGGTACGTGATCATGATTTATAATTATCATCACCACGACACCAAGTACCCAGAAGTAAATACATCCTCCACTACATCCACAATATCCACATGGTTATCCGCCGTGCAAAGTCAATCTGCATCTAAAAGAGAAGACGAAATTAAATGAGACCAAATTTTGAATCTTTATAGACATTACCACAGACGATTGCATTAAATTCAATGCTGTTTGAACGATTTGACTCTCCTTGACAGATGCAGAATATCTGTATCATTACATTTATTCCCTGTTTGTCGGGAATTGCTAAGTCACTACATGCTCAGCAGATTATATAAATTTGAATATTATGTATTAGAGTCAGGAAACTGGGCATACCCGGCGAAGTGGAGGTCTCTTCATTCCTGGCACATGACGCTGTACGGTACTATACGAGTATACGGTACTATACGGTACTTTACGGTGTTTATGGTTATACGGAACATGATTCCATATTTACCACCTAACATGAGTCTATAATAATTAGTATAATTGACTCAGTCTCTTTGATTATACTAATTATACTAATTCTTATATTCCACAGCCCATCCCACCGAATAGAATCGACGTACGTAAATGTTCGGTTTATTTTCGCCTTGTTATTGTTATTTTCGTCATTTTTACATATTATTCCAATTAATCCATGATATCAACGTCTCAATAAATCCCTAAACTACT